>NC_087491.1:7604015-7907045 GCF_036417665.1 Passer domesticus
CTGAAGATTTTAGCCCAGAAGATCCTTTTTTCCTAAATGCCACAGGTGAAAAGTGTTCTAAGTTGAACTCTGCAGTCCCGTAGAAGAGAGACTTTCTTCATAGGGTCCCAGTAATGTAAATTTGAAGAAGATAAAAAGGCTTGTTCTGTTCAAGACACTGCTTATCATTTGACTTTAGGGAACCACAGTTCTAATTGATGGTTTCTGGTTTGAATAGGAAGAGAAAATTGCTGTCCTGCAGTCCTTTGCTGACCAGCTGATTGCTGCAGATCACTACGCCAAGGGAGTCATCGCCAACAGACGCAACGAGGTCCTGGACAGGTCAGTGCTGCCTGGGAGGAGAAGGCAGATGCCTGGAAATCCTCTTTAGGGATGTCCTGTAGCTGTTGAAGGTGATGCCTCATGTGGCTCTAGTGTTTTATTCATGGTATATGTCAAATTACTACAGGTGGCTTCGTCTGAAAGCTCAAATGATTGAGAAGAGATCGAAGCTGGGAGAGTCTCAGACCCTCCAGCAGTTCAGTCGTGATGTGGATGAAATAGAAGCCTGGATCAGTGAAAAGCTCCAGACTGCAAGTGATGAGTCCTATAAGGATCCTACAAATATCCAGGTGAATGTGGTTCTTGGCTTAAAAAATCAGAATATCATTGTTAACTTTGCAAGGCCTGCTCTAGTTTGAAAATCCATGCTCAGGAATTCTTGTTCAGAGATGACAGACTAGTGCATCATGTTGGACATGTTCTCCTTTCAACAAGGAGAGAATGGAAGTTACATTATGCATGAAAGGAGACCCAAAATAGGACTTGGTTAGTAATTATTCATGCCTGTAATTAATTATTCATGCATATAATTAATAAGATATGTGGTATCTGCAGCAAAAAGTTTCCTAAAGAAACCCAAGCGGCTGTTCTGTCTCTCTCCCAGCATCTAGACAATAAGGAAATGGAATTCTAGGGTCTCAACTCTTTGACGTTATAAAATGTGAAATCTCATTTATTTTTCAGTATTAAGGAATAAAGTTACCTCTTATGTTTTAATTCTGGTTTATGAAGTAGTATGAATGCACTGAACTACTTCTCTCAATCTGTTTTATAGCTTTCCAAACTGCTGGTAAGTAGTTTGGACTAGCCTGGTATGTGAATTTATTTTCTCTGTATAAGCTTCTGTGTAAGCCCAAGCTCTGGTTGCTGCTCCATCCATCAGTTCATGCAATCTCTTTGTTTTCTGTTAGTTCTTGACCTCTATCCAGGTACAGCTGTTGATCCTCATCCTATGGGTGTGGCTTTTTTGTTAATTCCTATTCAGCATCATTTATTTATCTATTTGTTTTGCAGGTGTTCTGCATGATCTGTTTAATTTATGCTCCATTAATGGTGTAGTTTAGGCTTTTTTAGGAGTTAGCCCATAGGAAAATGGGGATCTGTCCCCCTTTTTCAGAAACTTGGCTGTTTGATCATCACTTGTGATGATTTAACACAGGGCATAATGTCAGATCTGTGAGCTTGTGTTTGTAGAATCAGATGCTGAAGATGGAGGATTCAGTAAATGATAGAACTTGATTGGCTTAGTTCTTGCAAGAGCATAGAAGGGAATAAAACAGAAAGAACACTCCAGAAAAAGAGATGTACCAGATGGAAAGCTGACAGCACTTGTAAGAATCCAAGAAGCAGAGTAAAATGAGGTTATGTGGAGGGAGAAGATAGAACAAAGAAAGGGGAAGCTAACAAGTAAGAAATGAAAGAATAATTTGTCACTTCAGAGTGTGGTACATTAAATTACTATCTTTTTAGTTGGGAAAAAAATTATATTAAACTAGAAAGGCTTGTTTGCACTTTGTTGTCATGGTAATTATATGGAGATATACAATTGGCAGCTTTTAAATTGAGTTTTCCAAGTTGGTAGATCTAGGAAGGATATGCTTCCCCAAATGCTTTGAAGGATATGCTTCCCCAAATCTCAGGATTTGGGGTTCACAGTGCCCAAAATGAAGCAGCTCATGCAGAATTTCTCATACCAGTGCTATAGTATTTTTCCTTTTTTATTTTTGATCTAACATCTCCTTTCATCCCATTCTCTAGGACACTCTCTACCCATGTCCAACGTCACTAGCATTTCCAGTTTATACTTGCAAATTCTGTATTGTCACTTGTGTGCTGTTGTCATATTTGTGGTGGGTGGATGGATCATGGATCCATGAGAGCTGCACACTCCTTCCCACACCAAGGCTCCTGTTGTTCTCATGGTGCTCTCAATTTGGCAGAGAAAAATTCTTACTAAATAATTCAGTTATGTCTTTATAGAATCTTTTGGCTGTTAATTCAGTATGTAGCTATCTATATATAATGGGGCTGTGCATGTCTAATATCAAAACTGTGCAGAAAGCAGATAACCTGGAGCAGTGATTTCTGTTAATTACCTATAGATTAGGAAGGGAAGTAGGAATTTGTGTAATTACTGTAGGAATAGAAAGGATGATCTACTCTACTCAGGGTATGTGTAATTGCTCCTTTCAAAGGGCTGCATTGAAAACTAGGAATCTTTACTGCAGGAACAGCTCAGCTCAGTGCCAGGTCAAAACTTGGTGGCTCTCAGGTAATGAGAGTAACCACTGGAGCGAGCAGTAATTACCCTACACAGAGAGAACTTCAGCTCAGCCTGTGCACAAAGCTGGTGACCACCCAGCCCATGAGAACAATGGAGGAGCCCTTTGTGCAGAGCCTGATGGCGTTGGGTTTGTCCTTGCAGAGCAAGCACCAGAAGCACCAGGCCTTTGAGGCCGAGCTCCACGCCAACGCCGACCGCATCCGCGGCGTCATCGACATGGGCAACTCCCTCATCGAGCGGGGCGCGTGCGCCGGCAGCGAGGACGCCGTCAAGGTGGGCACCTGCCACTCTTGGCTCTGCCTTGAGCAGTGTTTGGGTAACTGAGGCAGGACAGTGTCCCTCTAGAACCAGTCTTGCTTTATAGAAGATTTTGTGTTTCAACTACACAGTGCAGATCGGGTGAATCATTCGGCTTTGATCTCAAGGAGGATACATTTTCTGTCCTCTGATTGAGGTGTAAATTACAGCTGGGCAGCTCAAAATAGTGACTCTAACTTGCATACCTGGGATCAACAGCCAAACTTCCACCATGTTCTGGTTTTGCACAGAACTTCCTTTATGTTTCATTTGTGACATTTATTTATCTTTCCCACTTTTTGACAGGCACGCCTGGCTGCCCTGGCTGACCAGTGGCAATTCCTGGTACAGAAATCAGCAGAGAAGAGTCAGAAACTGAAAGAAGCTAATAAGCAACAGAATTTCAATACTGGCATCAAGGACTTTGACTTTTGGCTTTCAGAGGTAATAAAATGGGAGTTAATTACTTGCAAAGCATCTTTTTTTCAGTTTTTATTACCTTTGCTGATGTTAGATTTTATGGAGTGCTGTTTACCTTTGAGCAAGTCTAGATTTATTTAAAAAAAAACTTATTACTAGTAAAATTCTTGTGTATGTGTTATTAGTTATGAACAATAAGATGAGAAGAAGCAAATTTTCATTGAACTTTTTTAGCTATTAAACAGGTCACAAGGTAAAGGTGTCATAGCAAACTGAGAAATAATTTGCATGGTTTTAAAGCATTATAGTTTCAAGGAGTTCATAAACACTATTTGTTTTTCATTCCATGTTTCCTTCTCTGTCCCTAGGTGGAGGCTTTGCTGGCATCTGAAGACTATGGGAAGGACTTGGCATCTGTTAACAACCTTCTGAAAAAACACCAGTTACTGGAAGCTGATATATCTGCTCATGAGGTATTGCTTTCCCTTTTAGTTTTGGAAGATAAATCATAGTCATAAGCAAATTCTATAGGTACAGCTCCTGATAACTACTGCAGTCACAGACTTGTCGAAATGTGGTTTTTAACAAAACCTGTGACTGCAAGTCAGATTCTGATTTTCATCCTGACATAATGAGCACAGAAACAAGCTCTGAGCAATCCCTGCTCTCCCTCCCTCCGTGTGCAGGACCGCCTGAAGGACCTGAACAGCCAGGCTGACAGTCTGATGACCAGCAGCGCCTTTGACACGTCCCAGGTGAAGGACAAACGCGAGACCATCAACGGGCGCTTCCAGCGCATCAAGGGCATGGCCAGCGCCCGCCGCGCCAAGCTCAACGAGAGCCACCGCCTGCACCAGTTCTTCCGTGACATGGACGACGAGGAGTCCTGGATCAAGTGGGTGTTTGGGAAGTTCTGGGCTTGCCAGCAACACTCATATCTTTTAGCGTGGCTTTAGAGGTGCCTTCCCACAACTGTGCGTCTATAGGAGTCCAGAAAAACTGCTTTGGGTGGGGTTTCTTATCTGCAGTTTTCTTTGGTCAATCCCAGTAAGCAGAAAAACACTGTTTAGACTCAGACATTTCATTCTAGTCTTTTTGGGAATGCTCCTACCAAAAATTCAAACCTTTTTCAGTTTCAAGTACTTCCTTGATTCTAGCCAGTTGTCATTAATCAAATGGTCTTTTGACATTGGTGTTAGTACCTCAGGAGGACGGAAAGACATGAGGCTGACAGAAATCATTCAAGTTAGAGCACTTCTTTTGTCATGCTTTTAAAACAAACAAAATTTGGACAACTTTACAAAAGACATCTATATTTTTTAAAAGAAAACCATATAGAGGAATTCTCTCCTTCAAAGATCAATGATGGGCCCTCTGTCATCTTTTCCTCACACAGTAATTTGCATCCAAGATTCTTTGTGCAAGGCAGAGCAGTTGTGTATCAAAGGTTTTTTTTTTTTGTTTTCTTTGTTAGGTTGGACCTTTAGAATTAATTTTCATATTTTACCTTTCTCTCTTCTCTGTTGAATTTAGAGAGAAGAAACTGTTGGTTAGCTCAGAGGACTATGGCAGAGACTTGACTGGTGTGCAGAACCTGAGGAAGAAACACAAGCGCTTGGAAGCAGAATTAGCTGCCCACGAACCTGCTATCCAGGTAAAAGCCTCTCCCCATGACAGATTTCTCTATAAGCAGCACTTTTCTTGACTGTGGAAGAGATGAAAGCCAGCAGTAGTTTTGCTGGACCCCAAACAATGCACATGAGGAAGGCAGGTAATGTTCCAATAACTGTTTCTCTTTAGGGAGTTCTGGACATGGGTAAGAAGCTTTCAGATGACAACACAATTGGGAAGGAGGAGATACAGCAGAGACTGGCTCAGTTTGTGGATCACTGGAAAGAGTTAAAACAGTTGGCAGCTGCTAGGTATGGATTTATGTAAAATTCAGTATTAATTCAAAGTTATGGACTCATAATGATCAGATTTATAGAATTTCAGGGTCTGAGTTATTAGGAATACGATGTAACAGCATCTATCACTGGTCACAGACTACAAGTCTACTGATAATCTTCCTCAGTAGAAACATGAGCCTCTTTTTGAGGTGTATGTTGTGTTTAGCCTTTTCTTGCACCAGTTGGAAACCACAGGCTTGTAATCAGCTGGCTTTAATCCACTACCAGGAGATTTTTCCTGATTAGAAGCTGTTGGGAGAGAGTTTGCTCCAATCCTTTGGCAGCTGCAGGCTTTGTAATCCAAGGAATTCCTAGAGCTCCAGCCATGGCTGCTGCTGGAGGAGTGAAGTGTGAATGATAAGGTTCAGGCTCTGCACATTGTTTTTAGATCTTGCATCTCAATGCCATAAAGCAACACTGACTAGTTTTACCTTCCCCACACAGGGGCCAGCGTCTGGAGGAGTCTCTGGAGTATCAGCAGTTTGTAGCAAATGTTGAGGAAGAAGAAGCCTGGATCAATGAGAAAATGACTCTGGTAGCCAGTGAGGATTATGGGGACACACTTGCTGCTATCCAGGTATGGAGGAAGTTGTCAGCACTTTATTGTTGCATTATTGTTGGTTAGAGCATAACAAACCTCTTCTTTAACTGTCTTTACAATTTAGAAGTTGTTTGTTCCTTTTGAAGTCCTACATTGTAAGAAATATAAATTCACTTTATAAAAACATCCCAGTAATGTTATTTTCTGTAGAAATTACTTTTAGTTTGATGTAGCTTTGTATCTCTTGACCTCTGATTGGAAGTCAGCCTCAGTTTCCTTTTGTCTACAGAAAACCAGTAAGTCGTGCTAGCCAGCTAAGATTAATTTTTGACAGAAGAAGTTTATGCTAACTGATTTATAAAATAAATTACTTTTTAATAAATGGTGAGAAATTATTTTTAGAAGTGCCTGTGTCTTGTATTTGCAGGGCTTGCTGAAGAAGCATGAGGCATTTGAGACTGATTTTACTGTCCACAAGGACAGAGTGAATGATGTCTGTGCTAATGGAGAGGATCTCATTAAAAAGGTTAGCATGAACTAGGAAAGAGAAACCTTCAAAGGCTCCCAAGGACATCTTCATGTTACAATACACTTGCTCTTCTGTGTCATGTCTTTGAAAAGAACTCTTAATCATTTTTTGTGGCTGAATAAGCTGTTGGTGTTTTGCTTTCAAAGCTGTTTCTGAGACAGTATCTTTTAGCTGAAGTCCTTGCTCTGTCACCAATGTCCTGAATGCCTCAGATGACTTCAGCATCATACAGGATGGCTATATTTTTTTTCCTCCCTGTCACATAGAACAATCACCATGAGGCAAATATCACTGCCAAGATGAAGGGGCTCAGAGGCAAGGTGTCAGATCTGGAGAAAGCAGCAGCTCAGAGGAAAGCCAAATTGGATGAGAACTCAGCCTTCCTCCAGTTCAACTGGAAAGCAGATGTGGTGGAGTCGTGGATAGGTATGTTCTGTACAGTATTTGGTTACAAACAAACCTTAAACTCCTTCATTTTCAAAGGTCTCCAGTAGCTCCTCATGTGCTGTTGTAACAGCAGACTTAAGCCCAGAGTAATCAGCAGTGCTGTCCCTGCTTTATGCCTTTGTAGTAACCTGATCTGCAACAGAGGGAATGTTTGAGATAGAGAAATGACATTTTTGCAAAATTTGTTTCATTTTCCAGGAGAGAAGGAAAACAGTCTGAAGACAGATGATTACGGACGGGACCTCTCTTCAGTGCAAACGTTGCTCACCAAACAGGTCAGTGCTGATGCTGCTGCCACCCCACCAGCTGAACTCTTGTGAACACACAAGAATCCATGTTTGAAATATACTGGAAAGGCTAAAGAAAAATACAATCTCAAATACCTTTTGTTCTTTTAATGCTTCAGGAAACATTTGATGCTGGACTTCAGGCTTTCCAGCAGGAGGGAATTGCAAACATCACTGCTCTGAAAGACCAGCTGCTCGCAGCCAAGCACATCCAGTCCAAGGCCATCGAGGCCCGCCATGCTTCCCTGATGAAACGCTGGAATCAGCTACTGGCTAATTCTGCTGCCAGGAAAAAGAAACTCTTGGAGGCTCAGGAGCACTTCAGAAAGGTGAGTGGCCAGCAATGGGGCTACAAAAATCTAATTGTACACTGGATAGAAAATACACACTTGCAACTTCTGTAGCTTGTTCATGCTTTTGCAACTAACCATTTTGGAGATCCTGGAGAATTAACATAAGAATTTCTGAGATGCTTGCAAGGCAAATTCTTGCATGTTCATTCCAGGTGAGCTCATACAGAGTATTTCCATTACTGAACAACTGGTTTTTTTTCCTCCTTTCAAGGTTGAAGATCTCTTCCTGACATTTGCAAAGAAGGCCTCTGCCTTCAACAGTTGGTTTGAGAATGCTGAGGAGGACCTGACGGATCCTGTGCGCTGCAACTCACTGGAGGAAATCAAAGCCCTGAGAGAAGCTCACGACGCTTTCCGCTCCTCCCTGAGTTCTGCCCAGGCTGATTTCAACCAGCTGGCAGAGCTTGATCGCCAGATCAAGAGCTTCCGTGTGGCCTCCAACCCCTACACTTGGTTCACTATGGAGGCTCTTGAAGAAACCTGGAGGAACCTGCAGAAAATTATCAAGGCAAGTCAGTGAGGGAAAGAGTCTCTTCATATTTGATGACCTTTCAGTCATCCCTGGAAGTTGTTCTCTGAGATAATAGGTACAAGAGTTTGTCACCTTAATACAGGCAAAATATCTCAAAATTCCTGAGCAAAGAAAAATTGCCATTAACTATAAACTTGTGCTGCTGTCAGTTTTTCTCATGGTTTTCCATTTGGCTCTTCCAAAGGCAAGACACATATCTCACTTTCTGACTGTAACAGAAATTTAACTTCTCTGCTATGCAGTGAAGCAACTGCTGGTTCAATTGCACTTCACAGGACTTCAGTTCTGAATTACCACCTGAGGTGCTTTTCTCTAGGTATCCAGGACACCCAGCATTCAATGTTGTTTTGAGGCTCAGAACTGTGCTTTCAGTTTTTGCTTTCTGTTACAGCATGAGACCAATCCCTTTATGTCTCTGAAATGACTGTTGTTCATTTCTCAGGAACGTGAACTGGAGCTGCAGAAGGAACAGCGAAGGCAGGAAGAAAATGACAAACTGCGTCAGGAATTTGCTCAGCATGCCAATGCCTTCCATCAGTGGATTCAGGAGACCAGGTATAGTTTGTCTTTCCAGGACCTGCCCTTAGAGAATCCCTTAGGTAATATTTGTGTTCATCCTCCATCTCTTTGGACTGTCAAAGTTGTAAATGTCTCTTACTGAAAAACAGCACCTCAGGACTTGTCCATTCCCTGCAGTTGGGATTTGAGGGAGGCCCCAGTAGCTACAGGGGAAAGCCCTGGAACACAGACTTCAGAAATGTTCCTATTTCTGAATTATTTTTCCTGCAGTAATTCCAGTTATCCAGGACTTCATTTTTCTCCTGTTATTCCTGAACTAGGCTGTAGCACAGCTGGGGAGGTGGAGCACAAATAGCTCCAAGCAGACTCTGAAGTGCCAGCAGCATTTCTGTTAATGCCCCTGTAGTATTGAGCAGTGTATTGGGAATCTTACTGGCGTTCAAATAGAGAAAGAATATGTGAAAAGAGCTTAAAACTTTGTAATCATTTCCCTGGGCTACTGTCTAATAATAACTTTATCTAAGGAGAGGGAGTAAAGATATAACAACTGTGTTAGAAATAAAAAGTCTCAAGGTTGAGCATTGCAGGTGCCTGCACTCAGTCAGTGCTGTCAGCAGCTCTGACAGGTTCTGTTTGGGGGTCAGAGGAGGTGAGTTCTGTTCTATGTAACCCTGTGATTCTCTCTCTGTGTGTTTACAAATAGTTCTGTATGTGTCTTCATGAAATAATTAAATATAAATATGATTTTTAACTTTTTGATGTTTGCTTCCCACCCAAATCTGTATATCTCTCTTACTGTCTTGTCTCTGTCCTGCTGCCTGATGTTTGGATCTTCACATTCTACAGGACTTACCTGCTAGATGGGTTAGTATTGAATTTTGTATCTTTCAAATTTTGGTGATGTGTTCTGCTCTGTGTGTTTTCTCCTGTTGTTACATCGCTTGTGAAAGCTGTGCTCAAACCCCTCTTATTTAAAAAGAGCAACCTTTTGCTGAGGTGCACAGACACAGGAAACAAGATTTTGGAGTAGTTTGTTATGTTTCTATTGGCTTATAGCTATCTCCTAGTCAAAAGCAGATTTACGACAGGCAGCCACTGGCACACCAAGGAATTCCTGACTTTTGCTCTTGCTTTCTCTGAGGGCTTGCACAGGAAAAGGCCCTTAAGCTGAGAAGATATATGAGAGTGTAGCTCCTTTCCAAAGGCAAACTATTCTGGCATTTCTAGTTCTTCAGCTTAAGAGATTTGCCTAGTGCAATAAAACATTTGACCATAACTGTTCTGAGAACAATGAAACTCCAAAGTTGTGATAAGGAGAAGGGAAGATTCTTACAACATTTTGCTGATATTATATGTCTTAAAACCCTGTAGTTTGCAAATATGAACTACACATTTTTAATCTGCTGCAGAACCATGGCCCACACAGATTTTAGCCATGACAGGAGGAAACCAACCTTCCAACATGAATTCAAGAAGCTATTGGAATTTGCCAGCAGTTTTAAGCCCAGTCTGTGTCCACAGCAATGGCTCCTGATGAGGATGTGTGCTGGCCATTTGTCTGGAAGTGGAAAGGAATTAATCAGATCTTTAAATGCCTTCAGACTACCAAAGCCTCTGCAAATGTGTCTGTCCAGTTAAATTCCTTCAGCAGGATGAGTCTCAGCACAGTGGAAGCTTTGTGATAAGTTGTGATGTCAAATGGCAGCAGTCTCTGGACCAGGGCAGATGCTGTGTGTGAGCCTGTGCTCAGGGCTGGAGGAGGCCAGGGCCTTGCTCCTAAAGAGAAAGCTTTTCCTAATAGAAGGTGGAATATTCACAGATAATTCTGCTGCTTAGTTGCCCTGTAATGATCACAGTCTCTTGTGTTCTGCCAGACAAAAATAGTGTGCCCTGGTTTTGTTGTACAGTTTAATGGAACAGAGCAGATTTTCCTGGAATGGGTGCTGAATTCCCTGCTCCTTTGTCAAGTAGTGATGTAGATTAGTTCTGGTGTCCAAGAACGAGTGAACAGAAAGGAGCCATTCACTGAAAGACGCAGGGTCAGAGTTAGAGATCCTCATGCCAGGCTCTTTTGTTGAGCAAATTACCAGAGGGCTGCTGATATGACAGGCAGAATTTGTCCCTAATTCTCTGTGAATAGATTAAAAACGTGGATTTAGTTCCAAGAGGCACTGGCTGTGCTTAGCCTGGCTTGGCGAGAGGGAAGGCAGAGCTTCAGGGAAGTGTCAGAAGAAGAGCTGCCATGCACACTCCTTGCTTTGCAGCTTGTGCATGCCCAGCACTGCCTGAGAGAGGTGTTCTTGGGGGAAGGGAGGAAGAACAATTTGGAGTTTAGGAAAAAAAAATGCTTTTAAACAATCTGTTGATGAGCTAACTGCAAAATTTCAGTTTGTCTCTTACTGAGACTCACTTATTTGTGACTTACATGAAAATAATAACGGTTTATTTTTGTGTATGTGCAACCAGCATTTAAATAATTTTCTCTCATTAAGTACTTGCTTGTGTTTGCTGCAAGGCAGTGCTGGCTTGGAGTGTGGCTCCACTGCAGTGGCCGTGTTTTGGTGTGTTCTTTCCTCTGTTCTTTCTTTCTTCCTTTTTGGAATTTACTTGGTTTCTTTCCTTTGACTAGCATAGCATATCGTCGTGTCATTCGTGTCTATCAGTATGAAGTTGGGGATGATCTATCTGGAAGGTTTTTTCCTCTTATTTTCTTACCTCACTTTGGTTTTCAAACGCACTTGTTAATTCCAAGGCTCGCTTTCCTTCCAACTAACTTTCACGGCTTAGAGATGCTTGGAGGTTTGTTTCCCTGTTGGTTCTTTCCACGGTTGGTTCCCAGCTTCCTGCTCAAGGCTCTGGGCGTGTGCTTCATCTCTAGGCAGGCGTTGAGTCTGAGCCTTAACCCTGTGGTGAGAAACACCCAGATGTTTGGTGCATTTTCATTGCTACAGAGTGATTCAGCACTTGAAATCCCCATTCTCAAGAAGATCAAAAAACATGTGGGAAGACAGAGTCCAGTGGGGATGAAAACCTGGTTTTAGTGACTGAAATACCAGAGATTCAGGTTTCAGGAACTTTAATATCCCAGAGTCAGAGGACACCCCACCTGCACAGCACCCAGACTCACTGTCCATGTGTGGGTCATCCAGTGCGAGCTCTCACCGTACGTGTTGGAAGGACAGAGATTCCCAAACACGGCTGCTTAGAGATTGCTTGGGATCTTGGGGTGGGGGAAAAGCAGCATCCAGAGACTGTCCATAGCTAGTCTGTATGAAGGAGATCTTGGAGCCCCTGGCCACTGTGGGGACCTGCATGTAAAGCTCAGGGTATAAATCACTGGGCAGAGTGGCTGAACCTCAGCTGCTCTGGGTGCAGCATGGAGAGGTGGGGTGGGAAAGGCACCTTTCCACCAGGCACTGCTGAGCAGCAGAGGTCTGTAGCTCTCTGCAAGGATTATGCCACATTAAGATTACTTTTCAACCAAACCAGTAGTTCTCACCATCTTTTTTTGCCCTCATTTTCCCCTTTGTAACACACCTTCGTAGAGCTCCTGTACCTGACTGCAAATACAGCCCATCCCCAGTGACTCACCTGCAGTTGGTGTGTGTGGTGTGTGCTGGGCACGGGGCAGGGGGGTGGGACTGCACTAAATTCTAATTCCATGAGGTCCAGCAAAGCGGGTGCTTTGAGTCTGGCATGAAGTGTGGCTGCTGATCACATTGCCTTTCAAATGGGGCTAGAAATTAACTAAATACAGAAATAAGAATCAGACAAAATGTACAGTGTCAGTCTGAAATAGGATGAGTCAGAATAAACAAAACACAAAACCAGTGTATAAATATCTGAAAGGATTTTTCATTTCAAGGAAGGACTGTTAATTTCAAGCCCCACATGCCATTTTTTTGTGAGATAAGTGCCTTCTCTCACTGTTGTTTTGTGTTTAGGTCGTGTATGGTGGAGGAATCGGGAACACTGGAGTCACAGCTAGAAGCTACTAAAGTAAGTGATGGGCACCTGTGGATAAAACAGCATTTCCAGCTGGCTTGGGAACACAGAGTGGGAAGGGAAATGCATGGAATTGTGTGGGAAAATCTTAATTGATTTTAGACATTTGTAATACTGAAGAGACCTCTGGGATTATCTGTTTACATATCTGATGTCTGCTTACATTGCAGGCCATTAAACAACACTGATGTAGTTTTTCTTTTTTTTTTCCTTTTTCCTAAAGGAGGTGGGGTAGGGCAGAGAGGATACAGTATTTTTAGCACATTTCCTAATAAGAAGTTTTTTAGTTTCCAGAACTGCTTTGCAAGCTCTGGTTTCCAATAGTGAGCATGAAGATGAACATTGCTTTGAATCTTATTTCACAAATCCCAGCATGTGGACATAAAGTCCTAGGAGAAAAAGAAGAGAATAACCCTTCCTCCCCTCCCAGCCTCTGTTCTAACTTTTTTAAGTTGAGAGGGGTTTTTTTGGTGGTCCATGATTTCTCTCCTCTTTGCTCCCTTCTCACAGCGCAAGCACCAAGAGATCCGAGCTATGAGGAGCCAGCTGAAGAAGATTGAGGACCTTGGAGCAGCCATGGAAGAGGCACTTATCTTGGACAACAAATACACAGAACACAGCACTGTGGGGCTGGCACAGCAGTGGGACCAGCTGGACCAGCTGGGGATGAGGATGCAGCACAACCTGGAGCAGCAGATCCAAGCCCGGTACTGCCTGGCCCATGTGTGGTTTGAAGTGTCTGACTGGGGTGGGAGGAAAGACAGGAGCCACAGCTGCCCATGCCTGCAGCCAGCCTGGCATGGTCTGTGCTGAAGTCTCCTGTGCTCAGGACAATGGATGCAGTGAGCTTGTACATGCCCACCACCTCCCAGTTCCCTTCAGAGGGATGAAGTGAGCAGTTTTGGAATAGCTCCTTCTTGGCCATGAGCAAGGGTGGGATCTTAGTAGAACAGTTTTATTTTGTGGAATAAGTGTGTATAAGTGTTCCCAATGGAATGGCTGTTTGCTCCTTTGTCCTCACCGTGTGGTGCAGCCACTGGACTCAGAGTACTACAGCTCAGGAACTCAGCTTTGCTGCTTCCTTTTCAGGAACACCACTGGAGTCACCGAGGAGGCCCTCAAGGAGTTCAGCATGATGTTCAAGTGAGTTGCAAGGAACACAGGCCAGAGGAAGTTTTGGGACTTATTTTTGGCACGTGGATGGCTCCTGTTTGCAGGGTCCATTTGTGGCTCCTTTGTTGTCTGCCCCACTTTGTGCTGAGCTGCTCCATTCCCTGCCAGAGGGCAACAGCCTGCAGCCCCTGCTGCTGACAGTGCCAATACACTCCAGCTGGGAATACAGCTGGGGTTTTTTTTGGTGGGGAAGGGATGATTTTTAAGCAAAGTTAAGAATTTGTGCATATTTTTCATGTATGTATTTATTGATACAAACTCATTTGTACAGAATAGGGGCTGGTTATAACCTTGATCTAGTTTTCAGCTCACTTTACAGCTCTCAGAACTCAACAACTGACACACGTGGCTTTATGTTTTTAGGCACTTTGACAAGGACAAATCTGGACGACTTAACCACCAGGAGTTTAAGTCTTGCTTGCGCTCTCTCGGCTACGATCTGCCCATGGTTGAGGAAGGAGAGCCAGACCCTGAGTTTGAGTCTATTCTTGACACTGTAGATCCCAACAGGTGAGTTGGACTTTCTGTACTGCAGTAGACATGGAGGTGTTGGCTGGGGAGTTGGTTGGAAGGTCCTTCACAGGCTGAGAGCTTTGGCTGTTTTTACAGTGACTCATGTGAAAGCCTTAAGGAAGGCAAGACTGACATTTGTAAAGAAGAAACGCACTTTGAGAGAATGATCTGGTGTTGAGTCTCCTGCGCTAAGACTTTCACTTGTTCCAGAACAGTTCCAGCCCCTCTCTGGAGGGCCTGGCAGTGCAGTGTCTGGGTGCTCACACTGTGTTTCGCTGGCAGGGATGGACACGTCTCGCTGCAGGAGTACATGGCCTTCATGATCAGCCGGGAAACGGAGAACGTGAAATCCAGCGAGGAGATCGAGAGCGCTTTCCGCGCCCTCAGCTCCGAGGGGAAGCCCTACGTGACCAAGGAGGAGCTCTACCAGGTAAGTGCTGGTTGTTGACCCCAGGGAGGAACACACAAGACTTCTGCTCATAGATACAGCCCAGCACTAATGGCTTGGAGGCTCATGTCAGTGGGGCTGAGTCAGTTCTGACCGTGCCTGGGGATCCCCTGCAGCAAACAGAAATTGCTGTGACAGTCCTATTCTGTTGCTTTCTTGGCTCTACAGAGGAAGAGGAAAAGTTTTAGCTACCAAAGAACTGCTCAGGTTGAATAAAACAAGAGCTAATCAAAGGTCTGTAAGGGAGTGCACTATCCTCAGAACTTCTCTTCCATCATTTGGGAAATTAGATGGGGGATGTTTCTCCAGACAGCAAATTCAAAGGAAGAGCTTGAGCCTAAGTTTAGACAGTATGAACATCTCCTCCCTCTCACTGCCCTGCCAAAACAGCAAGTTTTTCCTGTCTGAATACCACTAGCTGGCAGGGAAATAAAGAGTTTGCAGTGCTTCCTTGTCCCAGTTACCTGCTCTGTCTTCGGTTCGGTGGGAAGACTCTGGTCAGGCCTTCCAACCCTTAACCAAATAGTGCCAACAGCCAGAGCATTCCCATGCTGGGTGTAGTGCTGCTCTGGTTTCTGCCCCGGGGAATGGGAGGGCTGCCTGTCCATGCCCCTTGGCAGCCCCAGAGCCCTCTCACCCCCACGCTGTCTCTCTTTCAGAACCTGACCCGGGAACAGGCCGATTATTGCATCTCTCACATGAAACCCTACATGGATGGCAAGGGCAGGGAACTGCCTTCTGCCTACGACTACATAGAATTTACACGTTCACTCTTTGTGAATTGATCTGAAACACTAGCACCAAAAGATGCAAAGGACATGCTCACGTTTGCTGACTGTAGCTCTGCATGTGTCTCTCTCTCTTTGTGCTCTACAATAATCAGTGTTACTTTATGATGTAACCTTAAAGTGCTTAGCTTAAAACTCTTAGGGAAAAGAAACATGTTGCAGTGTGCTTGAATAAAAGTTACTGGTCGAACCACATCATCTTGTGTTTAATGGTTAAATGCAAATTTAACTGTTCTGTGGAGGCAACTCCAGCTGTTGGTTACCTGTGTTTTCCAGGCCAACACTAGAACAGGTGAGTGGGGAATTGTTCCTGGAGTCAGGGCAGTCACAAGCTTCACACAGCTGTTGTGCTGCTCCCTCAGTCCATGATCTCACTTGCCAGCTGCTCCAGGTGACTCATTTCCCTTGGTCCCTGCTCGGTGAAGTCGGAGCTCAGCTGCCAGACTTTGACTGTCCCAGCAGCATCCCCTGCTGCCAGGAGCCGCGTGTGCTTGGTGTTGAATTGCAAACAGTACACGGGGCAGTCACTCACAGACTGCTTCAGGGACACTGTGGGCTTCTGCGTGCTCCTGGCCAGGTCAAACAGGTGCACCTCTCCTGCAGACACAGACATTCATTGCAGCTTCATGGCAACAGACATTGTATCAGCAGGTGAGTATCTGCTTAGTCTGGCACTGAGAGTTATTTTTAACCTGTTTCCCCCGCTGATGGTGTCTAGGCTGTGACAGACAGCTGACATTACTGCAGGCAGCATGGATTTGTTCTACTGTCAGAAACCTGAAACCAGCTTGCCAAATTCTGTGAAATCTCCATTCTTTAGCTCAAAAATGTTTGGGCAATTTTTCTAAGGAAAAAGTTTTCGTTTTAAACCATTAGTTCTGGAAGTAGATGTCAAAAACAAGCTGGAAATAGATCTAGCCACAGTGATCTTGCTGTGCTGTATTCCTGTGAATGACTGTGGCAACAGATTTAAAGGTACCATCAGAAGTGAAAAATAACTGCTGGATCACCTTGTTAAAGGTACCATCAGAAGTGAAAAATAACTGCTGGATCACCTTGTTAAAGTTATAAATTACTCCTTTGTACTAATTACACAGTGAAAACAACGGCCACTGCTCTGTGTTTGTGGGATCTGCTAATCAGTACAATCGACCTGACTAAATAATACACACTCTTAATTTTATGCTCAAGAGGAGACACCTGCAGTTACTTGCCTTCCCCAGATGCAGCTGCAAAAACCAGTGGTCGAACTGGAGACCAGCATACACAGAACAGGTATTTCTTTGATAACTGTAGAGCAAAGAGGGGCTGTGTCTGCAACATGGAGTGCAAGTGAACTTGTCCGTCAGTCCCACAGCTCAGAAAGAGGTTCCTGGGGGAGAGAGGAAGCAAGAAACAGCTCTTTTTGTTTTATTGCTAACGATAAAGAACAGAAATCAGTCAAGGAGCATGACCTCGGACAATATTCCTGCTTTGTAAAGGTCTGTGTTTCCTAAAGCAGCACTTGCCAGGCTGTGCTGTGGGCTGTTTGTTACTGCCCTCAATTAAGCTTAATGAGGGCTTGTATTGACCGCTGATGGGTTGTGGCGCAGGGCTGCCTGAGAACTGCTGATCTAGAGCTGGGCATTGTTCAGCTGGGCTTGTCTCATGCAAATTAAAGGCAAACCTGGGCTGTCAGCATGTTTCACAGAAACAGGGCTCGGGGCCTCCACGGATGGTGGGTGAATTGCTGGCAGAGATGGGAGCTTCTCATTTAAATTATGGCAGCTACTAATGTCATAAAAATCTTGAGCAAGATACTTAGTGATCTGCCCAAGTGAAGGACTTTTTAATCTCCTTGGTTTTAAATTGAGTTTTAATTGTAACAAACAGGATCATCTAAGGAAGATGCCAATATTCCTCGTGTGCCCACATGCAGCAGTCCAGTAGGCAGCTTCACCAGAGCCAAGGGATGGGGTTTTTTCCCCACAAGTGCAAGTTCCTAATGCCAGGTGCCCCTTTTTGGAACTCGTGCACACCCCCAGGGGCTATTTTGTGTTTGGAGCCAGTGATCGTGTCCCACACGCAGCACTTGCCTGTGGAAGGGCGAGCAGCTGACGGAGTACACGGGCCCGGCGTGAGGGGCGAAGGCGAGTTCTGCCGGAGCCCTGAGGGGAGCGGCGCCGGGCCGCGGGACAGCCGGGCCCCGCGCTCTGCTGGAGCAGCGCAGGGCGTACCCGCCCTCCACACCCACCACGAACACACCCGCCTCGAAGTGGGACAAGGACAGCGAGGTCACCCCCACGGCTGCCTCTCCCCAGGGCACCTGGCAAGGAAGGAGAGACAGAGCTGGTGTGAGCTGGGGCTCCCCGGAGAGGCAGGGCCTGCTGGGACCCAGCGGGCTGGGCACAGCACAGCTTGTGACAGCTCGAGTTTGTAGCACTGAATCCTTCCTACAAATGGCTCCACATGAATTAACACTACAAGCAAGTTCTCCATCCTGGCACCTTTAGAGCATGGCAAGACCTCAGATGTTGTCAGTCTTCCAATAATGATTTCTATATGGCAAAGGAGCTGTGGATCAAGGGTGTGTATGTTCAGAAGGGGCTTTTCCTGGCCCTTCTTGTAGCAGGGCAAGCTCTGACACTTGGGCTCCAGGGTTCAGAGTGTTTTTATGGAAAGAGCACTCTTTGAGCTGCTCAACTCACCTTCTTCAGCCGAGTGCTGCGAGGGATCTGCTGAGCCACGATGGCAAATCCTTCAGCCAAGGCCAGCCGCCCATCCCGCTCCTCCCTCCACACCAGGATCTTCCCATCTGTCGCCACACTCAACAGCCGGGCGTGGTTTCTGTGCTTGGTGTCAGGTAACCAGTTAACCTGTTCCAAATGCCAAATGCCATAGCTCAGGACAGTCACAACTGCCCAGCCATGCGGCCTGCAGTGGCACAGGAGCAGAGCCAGGCACCAGCCTGGTACCAAACGAGCTGGGAGCTAGCACAGACTGATGCAAGGAGAGAAACACATCCAGTGTCTAGGGCTGAATCTCCATTACAGTTTCTATGGCTCACCTGCCCTCAGTTTTGGGATGGCATTTATGGGCACTTTCAACCAGCTCCAAACAACAGCATTTTCCTGAGTAGCAGATGTGAAAAATACACAGAATCTCCAGAGTCACAAGGCTCCAGAAAGGCAAAATCCTTAGGAAGCCAGACTGCATGACATGCTTGTAAATCCCCTTAAAGCATGTGGCTTTAAGCTTCCAAGGATCAGTGACACTTTACCATTTGTGTTTTTAAACCACTCCAAGTATCACTGGCTGCAGCTCCCTTAATAAAAAATTAGTTTGGGAATCAGTCTGCTTTTCACTTATCCTGGCAGTAAGAAGCTATTTTTTTACAGGCTGTCTGTTCTGGAACTAGATTAGGGGGGAAATAGCCAACCAAAAAAGAATGTAACTGCTGAAATGTCTGTGAACTGCCCGGCTGTGGATGGGAACCAAAGGGATGACACAGAGCAGTGGCAGCTCTCACCTGGCCCAGCCCTGTCTGCTGTCAATGTTCTCTGTTACCTGATAGACCGGGTCAGTGTGGGTGTCATCTGTCATCCCTGTCCTCCAGATCACAGGGTCTTCTGTCCTGCTGGTGTCCCACACCACCAACTCCCCGCTGAACAGGCCACCTGAAAGGACAAATACAAAACATCTCAGGTCTGACAGCCCAGAACAGATGCACAAATGGAGCAATGGTGGAAACAGAACCACCAGCTTCAAAGGCTGGGCAGTTCTGTGCAAGGCAAAGCCTGTTCTGGTGTAAGAGAACATTGCTCTGCTGAAATAAGTTTATTCCCTTACAGCCAGGGCTGGATTTCCTTCTGTCACCTCCCTCTGAGAAGGGGATATAAAGGCAGGTGTCACTGAAGAAGCAGCAAGTCCCAGTTCAGATGTAACAGTGCACTTATCTGTGTAGGTAGGCATTAGTTCCTCAGTTTGAGGAGCTGCAATGCTGTTCCTTTACAGGAAATCTGAGGCTGCACTCAGAGAGAGAAACCAAAGGTTGCAGGAAAAGGGTACATTTCAAGCATGGTCTGAGGTAAGAACAACCCACCAGCTATCAGTGATGGCTGGGAGGGGTGGAAAGCCAGGCACATGACAGAACTGGGAACATCCACCACCAGGTCAGGGTGCTGTGGATTCAAGCCTCTTCTGTCCAGATTCCAGGTACAAACATAGGATTTTTCTGTGCTCCAGTCCCCATCGTCCAACCTGAAAAACAAACAGCTACAGCAGAGGATTCCAGTCCAACAGAGCTCAGAGATTCCCCACTGGTCACCTCAGTGTGCTGCTTTGGGTCCCATCATGAAGGAATCATGAGGAGATGGAAGTTCTCTGGGGGCTGGTTTGGACAGGATGTGACAGAGAACATGTCTGTGCTTACCTCAAAGTGGCAGCCAGTAAATTTTGGGTACAATTTCCCTATTCCAAGACCTACTCACTATTCAAATAATGGGAACAATCAAAAGGGTGCATATGGAAAGTTCATGGAAGGAATTCTGCTGAGGGTACCCACAGACACAGAAACCACATCCTCATCTGCAAACAGCTGCAGATGGGAGAGCAGAAGGAGCAGCTAACATACGGGTTTGCCCTGTTTCACTCCTCCCTATGCATTCCCTCATGAAAACCCTTTTTGCTGGGGTTTTTAATCTAAGGAAAGGGGAGCATTAAAAAAAGGCAGCAACAGGGCCAAGAACGAGGGGGCTGCTACAGACATTAATGGATTAGATAAGTGATTTGTGAAACCCTTATTTCAGAAATCCTTAAACATGTTATAACATGTCCATGGCACCAGGCACATGCATGAACAGGTGCCAGGTTCATCCAGGGTGCTCAGAGACCACATTAAACATCATGATCTCAGTGAAGATAAAGTGCATTCTCCCAAACCTCACCTACAGATATTTGCAAGTGCATCTGCTCTTTATATTTTTCAAACAGAATCTACCTAGAAACAAATCAGTAAGATGACGTATCCATTTTCAGGGTGGGGGGAAGGTGGAAGAAATAAAAGATATAATTCAGGACTTGCCTGAGATTTTGTTACTTTGAAGACTAATAATTTAACTTGCATAAGAAGTGTGTATAGATATAGATATATATATAGATATTTATATATATATATGTCAGCTTATTACTGCAGAGAAAGCAAACATATCTAGACCTCAGGTCAGCCTGAGACATCACATCAGCCTCAGCTGCACTCCTAGATCCCTCTGGATACTCACCGGCCGTAGGAACATGCAATGACAGATCCTGTGGCATTCCAGGAAACACTGGTGACCTGCAGGTTTTGATCCTGAGCCTCTGGGTATGACAATGTATGCAAACACAAGACCTGGAAGAGATCAAATCCAAGCACTGAGGCAGCAATCTCTGAACAGAGAGAAATGAGATCCGTGCCCACCCCTGGTGTGACTGTGGGGTTACAGTGTGGGTTTTCCTCAGTCCAAGAATTTATGTGAAAAGGTTGTTGAATCCCTGTTGGGAAACAAGCCTACAACACAACTGTCACTCAAACAGAACCTCTCAGAGACTGCACTGCTCTGGAAGGCTGTGCCTAAGAATTAACAGCAGCTGCCAGGTGTGAGTTTGGCACTCACTGAGCTTCACAAGTAACAGTTTGAAAATGCCAGTCCCAACATATACTGTCTGATACAAATTGCTTCCATTCCTGAGCAGCATGCACTAAACAAACCCAAGCAGGCAGAGCTGCCAACTCACTGACTGCAACTGTTCCTAGATCCCTGCTAGGCTGGAGTGCTCTGAAGGGGCTGAAGAAGAGCCTACACCAACTGCAGGCTTCCTCCTCTCACTCTGCTACAGCTCAGCCACCAGCAGGAAGAACAGTGTTACCAAGCAAGGAGAAAGCTGAAAAAACCCCAAGGCAATCCAACTGGTAATGTTTAATTATTAGAACTTGGCAAAAATAATCACAGCAATAAGGACTAACAACTTAGAGTAACTGAACTCTGCTTGGACTATGACCTGAATTCTGTCACTTACTGTTTCATCCTGATCTGTCCAGTTCACTTCAAAGCCATCAAAGGCATGACTTTTCCAGTTTTTATTTAGTTCTTTGATAACAGTATCCTCCACTCTCTGAAGGAATGACAGAAGCCCAGCGTAATCTACTTGGACTTCTTGCTGCAAGTCTTGGACAGCATCTTTGCTCTGCTCTGTCTGCACCGCAGCATCTCGGGCTGTGTGGGACTGTGCTGCAGCTTCTGCTGTTGAAATTTTCCCAGTCTGGCAAGTTTTCTAGTAAAAGAAGACAGACAGTCTATAATCCGAGCAGAAAGACAAGTGTTGCACAACGCATTTAAAGCACCTTCCCCTTCCTGCTGTTTGACATTCCAGCCCCTCTGCACAGCTCTGGTTAAACACAGGGTACCTCTGTACCTGCCCAGCTCTTGGGGATGCGTTTGTGACCTTCCCATGACCTGACCGGAGGCACAGATGCCCGAATGCCAGACTCAGTGCTCTAAAGCACGGCACGGGAAGGATGGGAGAAGCCAAGAAGGCAGCGAGCTGCAGCGCAGGGAGCGAGCAGCGCGCACGGTGCCAGCGCAGCAGCACCAGCTCTCCAGCTGCGGGCGCAGCCGCTGGGCGGGCTCATTGCCAGCTCGCACACGGGGGCTGGAGCAGCACGGCGCTGACGGGACGGCCCCGCACGGTGCCAACAGCTCCCGGAGCGGGGGGCTCGGTCCGGGCCGCGGCACTGCGGGGGGCGGCGGGTGATCAGGGAGGGACAAGTCGGGCACGATCGCAGAAGGTCCGGGGAAGCGCAGCCGCCCGTGCCCGGCCCGGCGGTGCAAGAGCGCGGAGCGGGGCCGCCCCGGGGTCTCACCGCCTCGCAGCGCGCGCTCCGGGCGCTCCTCCACAGCGACCGCACGTCGGCACCGGGTGCCGTCCTGTCCGCGAACATCCCCGGAGCGGGAGGGCCCGGCGGTCCCGGGGGATCGGGGGCCGCTCCCTGCGGTCCCGGGGTTTCGGGGGTCGCTCCCTGCGGTCCCGGGGGTTTCGGGGGTCGCTCCCGGCGGTCCCGGGGGATCGGGGTCGCTCCCTGCGGTCCCGGGGTTTCGGGGGTCGCTCCCGGCGGTCCCGGGGGTTTCGGGGGTCGCTCCCGGCGGTCCCGGGGGATCGGGGTCGCTCCCTGCGGTCCCGGGGTTTCGGGGGTCGCTCCCGGCGGTCGCGGCCCGTGGCGCTCCCGCCGCCCGCGCCTCCGGTTCCCATGGAAACGGGCGCGCGGTGACGTCACCGCAGCGACGCGCCCGCCGGCCTGCGGGCGGTAAAGTGAGGCGGGCGGGGCCATGTTGGGGACGGGCGGCGCTGGCTCCGTGCGGGAGAGCGGTGCGGCCTTTCCCGGCACCCTCGTTAGAGCCGTGGGTCCGGCGCAAGCCGCTTCTTCCCCTTCAGGTCGCTCTCGCCGCAGCTGCGTTGGGGCCCGGCTGGTCCCGCCGGGGGCGCGGGCGGCAGCGCAGGCGGAGGGCGCGGGGCTGCCAGGAGTTAAGATGGCGGCGGGGCGGGGGCGGCCAAGGCGGGCGCGGGGCCTGGGCCGCCGTGTGAGGGCAGCGCCAGCGCGCTGTGCCCGGGTGGCTGCCCGGGAACGGGGCCGGCGCAGGGCACACGCAGCGCCCGGGCTGTGCTCTGGCTCGTTGCTTTGCCCGCTACCGTCGTTGTTTTTGCTGCGGGAGTTCGGGAATGGGTGCCGAGGGCGGATCGCTGTGGCCGGGCTGGCTGCGCGCCCGCGGGGCCGCTCGCCGGGGAACAGCCCCGGCACCTGCGTGTCCTGTGCCGCTCTTGCCCGCAGGGACAGCTTCTTTAAGTGATTATTCCTAACAGGAATGACTCTGCTTGGAGATTTTTTTCTAACTAACTCATTGGAACAAGTTGATGATGAATGCACAGGCTAAATTTAGTGCTGGCATAAGCAGGCACAGATGCACCAACTTCAGGGGAGTTATTCCGGCTGTTGCTGGGAAGGAGTCTGGCCCGTGTGGAGGAATCAAGACTGCAGCACAGAGTAGGAGCTGAGCAGAGCTCGGCAGTGCTTTCACCTCTTGAGCCCGTTTATATCACAGCTGAGTGCAATGGTTCTGATGAGGAATTTAAAGTACTACACAATTAACAGTGAAGTAAGAGTCCCTAAAATGAATGGTAAAGAGCTCTTATAGCCGTTTTATAGACAGTGAAATGAGCAGAACAAGGTTCAGTGGCATCTCCTTCAAAAGCAAAAAAGTCTCAAAGGAACAGAATCCTCTAGAATTTCCAATCCTGGCTGGAGTGGACCATCATGATACCCCATAGAAGAGACAAGAACGTAAAAGCATAAACACTCTTGGGCTGGACTGATGGCTCTTTTAGCCCTGTCATCTCTCTCTGATCAGCACAGGAGTTGATCTGAATTTCCAGAGTTCAAGCTTGGCATCTCCAGCAGCAGCTGGTTCCTGTGGAAGCACGAGCAATGGCAGTCAGAGGCTGTCTGGATGTAACTGAGCACTTTCCCAGCTCACTGCTCCTGCAGGCAGGCTCCTGGCTTTGGGTCACTGCATGGGGCAGCTTTTCATGTGTTGAAAAACTGACACTAAATATTTGAACCCAACAGCAGAGTATTTTCTTAAAAGGGTCTTAATATTTAAGATTTATCCTCTATAAATAGATCATCTTCAGTCATCAATAAATTATCTTTAATTGCTATGATTAGAGCTGCCAAGGCATATTACTCTTTAGTAAAGGAGTAAATATTATGAGTGTGAATTAATGTACAGGCTGCATCATCATAAAAATGCTAAGCACAAACTGCAATTTAAAAACTTTAAATAACTTGTCAGAGGGAACTTAAGGAGAAAAGTTTGTGGGTTCTTGAGATGGCAAAGAGATAAGAAAACTAGAATTTAGGTATGTGAAACACAGAAATAAATCCATTTTTTTTGCCAGTAGTATGCAAAGTTACTGCAAATGTAGAACATGTTCCCTGTATCGTGGTGCATGTCTGGGCTTTTTCTTCCCTGAGGATGAGAAAGGAGCAAACAGCTCCAGACAAGGACTGTTTTAAGTAACTGCACTTTGATCCTTTATTCCAATTTCTCTGATTTGCTGGGGTTTCAATATATCAAAGGTATTTCAAGAAATCTTACGTTGCTTTTTTTTTTTTTCCCTGGCCTGACAGTATCAGATATATGGATGTTTTTGTCTTCACATCATCAGAAATGAGGCAAAACCGGGGATGAGTGGGGGAGGGCTGTTACTTGCCTGAGGCTACCCAGTCTCTTTTAAGTGGCTGCTTTTAAACGGGGCTGATCTGTGCTTTTTCCTCCCAGTTTCATGAGACAAAGTGTAGGAAGTTTTCACTTTTTACATAATGGAGCAAATCAGCACCAAAAAAACAAGGGAAGGTTGAGGTAAAGAGAAAACAGAAACAAAAGCGACGGGAGAAAACTCAGAAAAAAGCTGCACGCTAGCGTGTGATCGCTGTGACCTGAGCAAAAGAAATACTCGGAGCTGCGTCTCAGTAAATCCCCCCACTAGTGGGTGCAGTCGCTGCCCTCGGTTTGTGATAAATGCAACTATTCAGTTCTGTTGAGGCTCCAGACAGGCGAAACAGGAGATTGTACCCGAAAACGAGAGTGGTAACTGAGCCTTCTCCTTTTACACCTTCCCCTCCATTCCTTCCACCCCAAACAGATGCATGTAAAGACGAATAAAACAACAAGCACAGATCCATCCGGCCATGAGCGAGTTCTTGGACTCAGTCTGGCAGGGGATCGAAGGCATTGCCTTTGGGGCTTGATGACTGTTCAGAGGAACAGAACTTTATAGGTATCCTCGTTTATTCATAGCAAACCGCAGCCAACAAACAAAACTCTTCAGCCAACAGCAAGGGTTTGTTTCAAAGAATTGTCACTCCAGAACCTACTTGTTTCTCCAGCTTCCATAACCAGCAAGACCTAGTGCTGTTCCCTGATAGTTCCTGTCCTGCCCGAGCACTGCTGAACAGCCTGAGGTGACAGATGTGACCTGCCTGAGGCCTGGTACTGAACTATTGCCTGTGCATTAACCAAAGGATGTAACCTGGAGTTTGAAGTGGCTTTTTGCTGACATTTTGTGCTTGTTGTTTGAGTATGGACAATATTTGATCAGTTACTCCCATGTTTCTTTTTTGTTAGAAATTCATGATTTTGAAATTCAGCAGACCTTGAGGGAAGCGAGGTCCCCACAACTCTCAGTGTTGAGCCCATGTCCATGTACCCCACCAGGTGCTCAGTAGCTTGATGAGGGTTCAGGCCCATGTGTGGACTCTGTTACCTCAAGCTGTGTGAATCCCCCAGCTACTTCTTTTCCAGTGCCATCTGTAACAGGCTCATGCATTTTCTCTAATTTGTGACCTCCTTTTCCCTGTCCCCCCCTCCCAAATGTCCCTGCAAATGCTGTGCCCTTTTTGCTTGGAAAACCTAATTTTCCTTCTTAGCAGAAAACATCAGCTTGCTCCTGAAGTCCTGTTATACTAAAAGACATGATACATTATCAAAAGAATCCATCTCCATTAAAACCATGACCTACTGTGCTTTGCAGAATTAGTCGGGGGTTCCTTATAAATATGGGTGCGGTTTCTTGCCCTGTACAGGTATTGTTTATCCCCTATTCATTCCCTCATGATTAATAACGAGACAAAGATTTTAGTGAAGTGTAACCAGCCCAGGAAGGAGCAGGGGGGAAGCTCTGTGGCAGGTGGCAGCAAGTTACCGCCACAGGGGCACAAAGGCACTGCCGGCAGGGCTGGAATGGCAAGCAGAGCTGGCACGGGGCCCAGTGCCATGGATTGTCCAAAGAGGCATCTGTGAAAGGCTCAGGATCCTGAGTCCTGGCTGCCATGGTGCTCTGAACTCGGTGGCAGCTGGGAGTCTCTGCCTTGGGCAGGGGATTGCTGCTGTCAACAAGGTGACTGGCAGTGTCTCTCTCCTTTTGCTCTCAGCAGCCTCTAGTTCCTGCTGAGTTCGTAGCAGCACGTCCAGCATCTCATCTCAGAAATAAAGGTACAATCTGTGCCACTCCTCAAAGGTACCTCACCCTTTGCAGTGCTGACAGCATGAGAGAAAACAGAGATCCCTTAAATTAATCCCATATTCACTAACCATGCATGACTGAAAATTAGTTATCTGTTCTGTACATCACTTCATCAACTCATATTGCATCTGTAGTATCTCAAACAGTTGCTGGAATTTTAACTGCTATGTTTAAAGCCAGTGGTTATATTAGAAAGCAGTGTGGACAGATATTAATCCTCTAAAAGGAGGCTCTTCTTTGCAAAAGTGGTTTCAAAACAGGACATTCAGAATTAAGTTGTTATGTTCCACTGGGTACCATCAGATTTGTCCTTGTGCAAAGCAAGCAAGCAGAATTTGAATGATAGGTCTGGGTTGCTCTTCAGAAATCTCTGTATTTATTTAATTTCAAGCATGCCACTTTAATTTCTGAGCTATTATTTCTATGAACACTGAATGTTCAATAAATACATCTTAGTTTCATTCGGGTATGGATATGTAATTTAAGAGTGGAGAACAAAATAACGTTCCTACCATGTTAGCTAATGCAGCAGGAAAGACAGATTTGCAAGGACTCCTTTTACTGATATAAATTTCACCTCCATTTAGAGAGTTTGCATATTGCCAGATTAGCTAGACCAGCAAAAGCACTTACTGTGAAAGCCACTTCTTAAACAGGAAATAAAAATATCTCATGTGATTTTTTTTTTATCCCAAGTATAACAGAGATTTCAAAGAATCCTGGAATGTATTATACAAGCACAGAGAGATAACTTTACAAACTTATGCACTGCAGAAAGATTATCACCTTCTCAAAAGCACACAGAAGATGAAGGGAAGCAGAGTATCTTGTATAGACAAATTGGATATGTCAGTGCAAGTGTTTTAACTGCTCACAGAAAATGCCAAGTGATTTGTAATGATCACTTTCTTTTTATCGCCTCCCTTTATCTTGTAGCCGAGTGACAGTCTGGTTCTGAGAAATAACAGAATGAACCACCCATACAGCCTGTTTCTGTAACTTCTTTCTTCAGTATATATGTAGGGTTCCCAACACAAGTACTGATCCCAGTCCAGCTTGGAAAAAAAAAGAGGAAAAAAAAAAAAAGGGAAAACATGACAAAACAGGGCTTAAGCAGCATGAATGTGGCTCTCTCTGGAGAAGTGTAAAAGACAATTGCACCAATTACATGCTGGTTTTGGAACTCCGTGTAGCCTAAGCCTATTGAAATATATATTTGTGAGGGGAAGGAGGATGCTCTGGAATGAGGCCTGGAGCTGGAATGCTGTCGTAAAGGCAGCAGTAGGAGGGAGAGCTATAAACTGGCTGCAGTCCTCAAATTTAAAAAAAGGTCCGGAGGAAACATTTAAATGCCAAATTATGTGACACCTTTCATTCCTGTTTTTCCTTTTGTCCTTAATTTTCCATTTAATTGACTGAAACTTTTCCTATTTATGCCACCAACTGTGTAAGCTGGGCTGACTAAAGGCATTTTTATTTTTCTCTACTCTAGCCTGACAAACTGCTTATGCAACAGCTTACACCTTTAATAACGCCAATAAAACTGCATCAGAACTTTAAAAAAACCACAGATTTCTTAGCATCAAGGTCTGAGAGAACTTGCTGCAGTGCTGGCATGTGACAGGAGGCAATTTATAAGGAATTAACTCTGACAGTCACTTTATACAGCTGATTTTCAAAGATCTAGGCACTAAAGATGTGTTAATGAGGGTACTGAGGCTTCATAATTAATTATATTAGCATCTCTTTGTTACTCTCTACAACGGTAGTGGCTGGTTGACATTTCAATGGGAGTCTGGTGGTATTCTTTGTGATTATTATCCAGGAGTACAGTTATACCTCAGCTCCCAGAGGGAAACGCTGCATGTAAATGCCGCTGTGAATTGCAGGGGCTTTTGGAGCTCAGTAAAAGCCCTTGAAGGAGACCCTGCTGGAAACTGAATGGATGTCAGTAAAATTTCTCCAGTCTGGAGTCTCTCTTCAGATATGGACTCTCCTCCCCCTTCCTTTCCCTCCCCCCTTCCTTGCACTGAGCTGGTCCTTCTCACAAGGCTTAGGAACAGCAACATCCAGCCCTTGCTGAATGTCGAGCTCCAGACCCCTAAAGGAAGGAATACTGACCCGAACAAAGCAGTGAACAAAGTAAACCTGAAAATAGGGAATATTTTCATAGGCTTGAATTTTCAGTGCAATAAAAGCAGAGCTGCCAGAAGGAGTCCCAGAAGTGGTGAGTCAGATAATAGACGTACGGCTGTGGTGGGAGGGAAATGGTCTCTACTTTGTTTTATACCACCCCACCCCCCCTTTACAAAGGCAGATGAAATTATTTTCCAGTCATACCACTGCAAAAACAAACATGGAGTTTAAAGGTTATTTCCTTTGTGTGTTTCTGAGAGACATTAGTTTTGACTCCAGAGAGGAAAGGAAGATATTTTGTCAATGACCTCAATTTCTACTCTGAAAGTTTTTGTAGTATCACCTGAGGTGGCAGAGCTGCTCTTTTGTTTACTGATATATTCCACTTGTTTGTGTTAATTTAAAAAAATGTACAATACCAAATTGCTGGTTTTTCACACCAGTTGCAGTTAGAACCTTGCTGTGGTTGGGCTCAGTTAAGGGCACAGTTTGACAAACACCTCTGCTGAGTGAAACTCGTGCAATGTGTTCCTCACTCTCTCATTTCTGACTTCCTGGGACTCTCTTGTAACATTGTTCCTGCATCTGCACCAGGGAACCAGATCAGAGTACTAGTCTGAGTTTAAAAAAAAAGGGGTTGTGGGGACTATTTCTAATTGAAATCAGATTCAGATTCAATTTAACACACACAAAAAGAAAATCACTGGCACAATGCAGGAACAATGTAAAGGGGAAGAGGGGAGGAATGTGTGGTGGCGAATGCATAAGTAGGAACTTCTTCCAAAAAATAGTTTGTCAAACCATGTCCTGAAAGACTTTACTTTCTTCCAAGCCAGAACCACTCTGCTGTGTGTGCAGGTAGAACCTTGCACGCAGAGATTACAGCTGCAGGACTCTCAAAGCTATTGTAATACCAAAAAATAATAACTGTTCCTACAGACTGACACAATTAACCAAATTCCACTCACAGATCATAGTTGGCAACTCATGCAGCATTTTATGTAGCTGAAGTTGGAGACCAGTTCTATTCCTGAGTTCCATCTCTGGCTCTAATGAGCAATAATTCTGAATAACTCTGGCATTCAGTTCACCTACCAGTAAAAGAATTACTTTCCTCACAGAGCTTTTTACATTGAACCAGATTTTTAAAATAAGCTTTGACATTCTCAGATGAAAAGAATAATGTGCACAATGTATTGTTATAGCAAAAACTGTATATGACAGATTCCTACATGTTTTCCTGTCTTTTGTCTCACCTTTCCTGTCACCATACTCCTACACGGGACTCAATACACACCGTAAATGTTTGAGTAATGCCAAATTCAAACTAATGAATTGTCATTAATGTACTTGTTCTTTGCTGAGCAGTGTTGTGTGTGTTTATTTTTATCTGATACTTTTTGGATAGAGACAGAGGTTACTCCCCCTGAGAGTTCAAATATCAATAGTGCTCTACATAACAAGGGAAGTTTTTAATGATTCCCACAAAACTGCTGCCATTTGGTAACAAGACAATGGATGAAATACACTGAGTGTAAAATTTTTGCCTCTAGTGCTATTCCCACAGGACCAAATCTAGAAGTGATAGTCAACTTTGCCTAGGATTCAGCAAGAGCTTTCCTGCTGTAGGACTGAGGAGATGATAAATAAGAGTTTTAAGAACTGGCCAGAGTTAAAATCCTGGAGAGCAAACATTTATACATTGACTCTGTAGAGTTGTTGTCTCCCTTTTAATTTCCCTAAGAGTGGAGAAGATGGAGAGGATCTTCTGTATATCTCTTTGCAGAAGCACAAGGTACAGCTTTATCTCGTCCCCAACATGTCTGAAAAGCTTATGCCTCATGTTCAGAAATGTCTAAAGTTCCATTGACTTTCAATTTAATATTTTAAAGAGTATTTTGACTGCCTCTTTGCATCTAGTGTCTGGGAACAAGCACGGGTGTTATGTAACCATACATCTCTTCATGGATTACAAGCAGGTGCTCTGGTAAGTTAGAGATGGTGTAGAAAAAACAAAATTCAGGTTTAGCAACGATGTCTAATGGATATTTAATAAATAAAAAAAAAACCTAATACAAATAGGATCACTGTATTTATTCAGTGACATATTATTACAACAGTCACTGCCCGTTGTCTGTGTTATGAACTGCTGTCCTGCTTCAAGGCAATTATCAGCCCCAAAATATTTTCATCCAAAGGTTTAAACTGCAACAACTGTGAGGACATGTGGAAGATTCTTCTGCCATTATCTCATCCTTCAGTTCTAACATGAATGCCTGACTGGGATGGTCTGTGAGCAGTGGAGATGAATAAACAGTTGGAGCTGGTATTTGACTGGTGAATGTGTGTGCCAAAGTGTGTGTGGGGAGGCTCAGCAGCTCCTGGGGGCTGCCAGACTGATCTCACACAGCAAACCAGCCCTGAGTCTGCCTGTGGCTCCCAGCGAGCCCTGATGTGCCAGTCAGGCTTTGCTATCAAGTGAAAGCTTGTGTGTTCTTGAAATGTGCCTTCAGCTCACGGTGTATTCAGCAACTTGAAAGCTTTCATACGCTTTAAAAACTTGTCTTGCACTCCAAGGAGGAATCTTTGTTCTTAATAGAGCCCAAGCCTGCAAGTTCTCTGTGGAAAACCAGGCTCTCAGCATAGATGTACAGTTGTTAAGCAGTTTCAGCAATGGAAAAATGATCCTTGTTTTGTATTTCTCTACAATAATTTCCAATTCTTTGGGACGGAAGGCTGTGAAACCATGAGTTGCTATTAATTACACTGACTTACTTGCCTGATGTATGTACGCCCATTTTGCATTGCAGAAATACTTACGGGGAGATGTACTCTTCTTTTTTTCACACATCACTGCATTACATTGGAGAGGATTTTAGCATGTTTTCTGATTTCATTTGCCAAATTGGGGGTTCAAGTTTACAATTTCCAGCTGACTTGACAGTCCAGAAAGTACACATGATTACCAATTATGTCTCTGTCTTGTAGTTACATATCTAACCACGGAAAGAAACACTGGAGATCTGAGCTTTAAGAAGCAAATATGAAATTTCCTTTACAAAGAAAGGAAATTGAGTCTGTTTAGTCAATTCTTGAGGAAAATGTGCAGTTATAACTGTACACTTAAACCCTCAACAGTTATTCAAGGACTAAAAAGGCCTTAGAGGTTAGCTACAGGTCATGAAAATATTAAAAAGATTTGAAGGGAGGTAACTGAGTATTTATCAATAAACCCTCTAGATTTTTGGGGGTTCTTTTGTTACTGTTTCAGGGATATTTATCTCATATTCTTTTAATATTTACATGTATTTATATTCTTTTAAATATATATATAATCAATATACCCATTTTGTTGATAATAGCTAGTTTTAGAGTAGCTAAAACAGATCTTGGAATGTTTTTTTAACAGTAGAGCAGTTAAAATTCATGATTACTTGGTTTTAGATACATCAGAGTATCACCATAACCGTGTACTTCAGGAATACCTGGTAATTTATGCACTGAACAAGGGGTTCTAGCAGGGAACTGACAGTGCCACTTGTTCCTGCTTGGAATTAGCTTTCAAACTTGCCACCTGTATTTCAAATTATAGACCTCCAAAGACTAATCTAGAGAAAAACAATATAGCAGATACAACTGCATAGTCAAGAGACCCAAACAAAACAGAAGGAAGAAAACCAAGCTGCACACATGAGTTTACCTTATCTGAATTGGAAGATATCCACATTAATCAATCTTGGGAGATGCAGACAGAATAAAGAAGAAGTCCTCTCGCTGTGATGGCCTTCAGGAAGGCCTTGAGACATCCTCCCCTTGGGGAGGATTTCATAATCTTGCATTTGTAAAGTTGTGATGCTTTGCTTACCTTTCGTGCCCAGCGGTTACAATTGCTGTGTGTGAAACCAGAGAAGTAAGGGATGGCAGCTCCTCTTCTCCTGCTGTTTGCACGGGGAAGCACAACAAAAACCCTGGGAAGCACAACACAAACCCTGGGAAGCACAACACAAACCCTGCACATGCCACAGCCCTTGTGGGTGGCAGTGGAAGCGAGGACATAGCTGGTGGGAAGTGACAGCTGGGAACACAAAAGAAAAAAACAATGGGGATTTGGAAGCAACAGGTGGGAGCAGGATTCAGAAAAGTCCAGACTTGTGAGGAGGCAGGAACTAATCCAGGCCTCACTGAGTAGGTCCAGCAGAAGAACAACTTGAGGAGGCAAACCCAGGAAACGAGCAGGAAGACTGTGCTAATGTATGACTGGGGAAGCAAATACAGACAGCAAACTCTACTGCATCAAAACTCTGCTTGTTTCTCAACCCAGCCTGTATCCTAGCACTCATCTGTGAATGATATGCTGCTGCTTTTGATAGAAACTCTGACTCGGCTACTCCTTTAAGAGCAAAGGCTGTAGCTGTGGAGCTGCACTGAGCTCTTCCACGACAGGTGGACAGGAAAGGGACAAAAAGGGTTATTTAAAGTCTGCCTGCCCTCGGTGCAGTGGCAGGTGTACTGGCAGGCAGCGCTGTGACCTTCTGGGGTAGAGCTCGCCAGGAACAGAGCTGGATGTGACTGACAGGCTCTGTGCCTTCCACACAGAATGTCCCAAGTTATTTATATGGGTTTGTTTAGTCTCCAGGAGGCTCGGGGGCACCTCACTGCTCTCCACACCCACCTGAAAGGAGGGGTGGGAGCTGGGCTCTTCTGCCTTGCCTGCAGTGAGAGGCCTTAAGCTGAGATGGGGGATTCTGATAAGATATTTGAGATTTTTCGAAGCCACCATCCCTGGAGGAGTTCAAGAGGAGTCCGGATCTGGTTCTGGGTGATGTGCTCTAAAGCTTTGGGGGTTACAGTGGTTGTACTGGGTGAACATTGGACACGAGGTTCTTAAAGGTCCCAACCTCGGTGATTCCATGACTGTTTTGTGCCATGTCCCAGGTAAGGCAGGCAGCGCGGGGAGACGCGGGTGCACATCCCCAGAGCGCGGCCGGCTGGGAACGCGACCGCGCTCCCGGCAGGGAAGCGCTGAGCCTAGAACCGGGGGAACCCCTCACGCAGCACGACCGCAGCCTTCCGAGCACCGCCTGGGGGCCGGGGGTCCCGAAGCGCATCCCTGCCCCTCGCTGTGCCCCGGTCGGGAGAGGGGGCGGGCCCCGTCCCGGCCGCACCGAGGGGTCGCTGCCCCCGCGGGCCGTGAGGGGACGGGGCGGGACGCACGCGGCCTCGCGCGCGCCGCCATAGCGAGGCCGCGCGGGCACGTGGAGCGCGCGCATGCGCGGGCCCTTCTCCTACACACCCCGCGCGCGCCCCCGCCCTCCCGCGCGCGCCGTCCTCTGTGTCTCCGCGCCGCGGCCACGCCCCCCCACTGCCCTCCCCGGCCAATGAGCGCCCGGCTCGGGGCGGTCGGGGGGCGCGGCCTCCCCACGGCTGCGCACGCGGGACCTCCCCGGCGTGTGTGTGTGTGCGCAGAGCAGTGCGCCTGCGCATCGCACCGCCCGCGGCACAGCGCGCCCGGGGCGGGGGGCTCGGTGCGCACGCGCGGTGCGGCCGCCGTGGCCCGGCCGGGCGAAGGGGGGGGCCGCGCATGCGCGCCGCGTGCCCGCCCCTCGCCAGCAGCAGAGGAGGAGGTGGCGGTGGCGGCTGTGGGCGAGGGAGCGCGAGGGGAGTGAGAGGCGCCGTTGCCGCCCCGGTATCCGGCAGGACCGCGCGGAGGAGGCGGGAGCGCCCCGGCGGCGGAGGGAGCTGAGTGGCGGCGGCAGCAGCAGCAGCGGCAGCAGCAGGAGGAGTCAGTGCCCGGCCCCCCCCCCCGCGCAGCCCCGTTGCAGCCCCCCCCCCTCCCTCCCGCCCTCCGCGCTCCGCAGCCACCAACATGTCGGCGCCGGCGGCCAAAGTCAGTAAGAAGGAGCTGAACTCCAACCACGATGGGGCCGACGAGACCTCAGGTGAGGCCGCGCCGGGGGCGGGACGGGAATGGCGGCAGCCGGCGCGGCCTCCGCCTCGCGCCGACCGCCATTTTCCCCCGCCGCACGGGCCGCGGCCGCGCCGGGGGCGGGCGGAGCGCGGGCCCGGCCGGGCGGATGTGCAGGCCCGGCGGCGGCGGGAGGAGGCCATGTTAGCGCCCTTTTGTCTGCGCTGCCGGCCCGGCTTCCCTCCGCGCGGGGCCGGGCGGGGGGCGCTGCGGCTCGGCGGAGCAGCGGGACCCCCCCGCCGCCCCTCCCGGAGCAGCATCCGCGGAGCCTCATTGTGCTCCGCCGCCGCCGCCATGATGCGCCGCCGCCTCCCGCGGCCGCGTGGTGCTGCCGGGCCGCGCGGGGATGGAGCGGCGGAGACACGCGGTGCCGGGGCCGCCCGCGCCGGCCCCACGTGCGATCTCGGCTTTTAAAGGTCGGCGTGGCCCGCGGCCGCGGCGCCTTCCCCACGTGCGTGCCCCGCGCCCGCAGAGGCAGCGCTGTCCCCCAGCGCGGGCCGCGCACCGGGCGCTGCTCCGCTCCTGCCGCTTCCCGCTGCTTCCCGCTGCCGCTCATTCATCTCCCGCGCCGTGGGTAAACAGCGCTCCGTAAGCCCGGCCTCGGCCGGACTTGCTCCAGGGGAAGTGCCCAATAGAAAATACCTGCCAAACGGCGGCTTTCGCGGCTCTTTCGTTTGTAATTCGCTTTTTGAACGCTCTTTTCGGTTTTTCCAAGGTGGCATGTGCCCAGATAGGCTATTCCTATTGATATTCCAGCGCTCTGTGAATTACTTTAGCTTTCTTTAAATGTGTTGGTCGTAGCAAATGCGGCGTACAACTTTTCAATTAAAATATTATTGGCTTATAATTTAAGTTGGCTTGTAAAACAGTGTAGCGGGATGTGAGCTGTGGTTTGTAAGGGTGATCTCACTTTAAGGGCTGTTTTATCAAACTTTGCTGCACTTCAGCTGCAGCACGCCTTGTAAAGCTGGTGTTTTGAGGCGTTGTAACTCTTGTGACATTTAATAGAAATACTTGAGAACTTCTACAGTAGATCGCTAGAGAATTTCTCAAAGGGAAATCCCAGGTGATTTGTCAGGCTTGTGAATGAAGGGATATTGACACATTTTCATCTGTTTTTCAGAAAAAGAGCAACAGGAAGCAATTGAACACATTGATGAAGTACAGAATGAAATAGACAGGTAAACATTATCTAACTTGTAAAATGTTTTAGCAGAAATTGAAATGTAGCTGATAAAAGTGAAAGTGTTTAGTAAAGCGAGCACTCTGTAGTACTCACTGTCTTTGAACTCCACCAAGATATACCTGTGTTCTGACTTGATTAGAGACATTAAAATAACAAAGAAGTGTCCTGGTTTCTTGCTTAATTGTGTATAATTAAAGAGGTAGAACTTGAGTTTAAAAATTTTAATTAATTGTGGTATTTTTACTAATAGAAATGTATTTCACATTGGCTTCTCAAGTTAATGTGTAAGCTATTTGGCTAAAGTATTTCCCTGTTAGCAAGCAGAACCAAACACTTGGCTGAAAAGTCAGCTTTTATTATACATTTTTATTATAATATTCATGTGCTTGTGCAATAATATGCAGAAAATGTCTCTGAGATGTTAATTTTTTATGCCAAAGCTCTTGGGGCTGTGTGTTCTGTGTCAGTCCCTGCCTGCATGTTCTCTCCATGCCCAGTGTCCTACAAGGACTGCAGGTGGCTGTTGGGGCTGTGGATGTGTGAAGCTGTTGCAGTATGAGGGCTTTGCCTTTTTACAACTGCTCAATTTTAAGTCTTCAGATTTTGCCTGCACAGGGTGCAGAATTTCTTTGCTGTAGCTTCCTTGCCTGCCTAAAAGTTTTAGGGGGCTGGTGGTAGGGCTGTGTTACCCTTCTGCAGGTTTTATGCAGGCGAAATGTTCAAGAGGTAAAACACTGCTTTGTGTTAGAAGGTTCCATTCAGACCAGTGAGATTGCTTCTGGCAGAATGTTTTTAACAGTTGTTACAGCTCTGAGCTTCTGGGGTTTTTGGGACACTTCATCTGCAGAGGATGGCAGACTGGTCTTATCAAACCCTTTCTGCTCTTAGTTGACTGTTCTGATGTGTCCTTGAGTCCCACTTCTCTCTCTGTGGTTAACATGGCTCTTTCAATTACAGACTGAATGAACAAGCCAGTGAGGAAATTTTGAAAGTAGAACAGAAATACAACAAACTCCGCCAGCCATTCTTCCAGAAGAGGTCAGAATTGATCGCCAAAATCCCAAATTTCTGGGTAACAACATTTGTCAACCACCCACAAGGTACATTCTTAATAGCCCTCTTTTTTACCCCTGTAAATTCAGTGTTTGCTTGATTGTTATGTGAGTGCCTAAAAGCTCCAAGGGTCTTGTGGTGTTGTTACTAAGCATACAAAACACTTCCTTTCTGTCCTAGATTTGTTTAAGCTTTGTCTTTTTCACTTGTTGGCCAAAGGAACATCTTGTTTATTAAAATATTTCAATCCTGAAATGTCTTTCTGCATTTTAAATTGCAAGTTTCCCACTTTATTCGGTTCACTGGGAACTTAAAGCAAAAACAAACAAACAAAAAAAATTGGTTTAGATTGTTTGGGTGTTTTTTACTTGGAATGAACTCCTTGGGACTCTGACAATAAACTTTCTACAGAACAAGTTCGTAGACTGCTTAGATTGGGCAAACTGCATGCATGAAAATCTGTTTCAGAGGGAAGGGTGGGTATGTGTGGGTAGGCTGTTGGCTGGTAACTTGAAAAGGAAGAGCCATGAGAAATTGGCTGGGACAGATGTGTTGCTTTTTAGATGTTCCTGGCTCTCAGTTTCCTGTGTTTTGCCTGCCTCTTTCATGACTTTGTTAATGTGGGATTCCTCCTTCTCTCTCAGTATCTGCACTGCTGGGAGAAGAAGATGAGGAAGCACTGCATTACTTGACCAGAGTTGAGGTGACAGAATTTGAAGACATCAAATCAGGTTACAGAATAGATTTTGTAAGTACTTTAAGTGGTTCATTTGTGATTTTGCTGTAGTTTTTTTTTTAATGTAATTGCATGTTGGGTTGTAGTTTATAACTTAAGTCTCCACACTTACCTATTTAGTGCCAGGTTTGACTTGATATGTGTGTTTCCATTCTGTGGGTTCTAACTCTTTGCTTTCTACTCTGCAGTATTTTGATGAGAATCCCTACTTTGAAAATAAAGTTCTCTCCAAAGAGTTTCACCTCAATGAAAGTGGAGACCCATCTTCAAAATCTACTGAGATCAAATGGAAATCTGGAAAGGTATGTATTGCATCTGGGAGAACACAAGTGAAAACATTACCAAGTGCATTAGCTTGTCTCTTCCTTGGCCAGGATCTAGACTGTGTTGTGTTGTTTACTTAAAATAACTGTTAAATGAAGAATTCCAAGGACAACAGGTTTAGGGGGATCAGATAGCAGTGTGTGATCTTGTTTTATATTTTCCTCTATTTCTTTGACTTCATTTCCAGATGCCACATCTTTTGTAGAATTTGCAGCCATAATAATGTGGGCATACCTGTCACCCAGGCAGCGTTCAAGAATCATTAATTTACTGCAGTTTATTTCTGTAGAAGTTCTTCAGTGTTATCCTGAAGATTTTGAACTGAGTTTTTAAAAGTAGAGCTGAGGCTTGCAGTTAAAATGCAGTTTGTTTTGTCACTCTTGAGACCAAGGAGAAAATTTAATGTTTTTTGTATTGAGAACTAGAATTTTCCCTTTTGTACCAGAAATTGCATTCCTGTACAGACCAGTCAAGTGATCTTTACAATACAGCACAAAATCAGTGTGAATTCTGTTTTGTTCTTCTTAAACAGTCTGAATCTAGAAATGTTGTCATTCTGTCAGGAGAAAAAAAACACTGGAAGTGTGGTGTAACCACATGGTGAAAGAAATAATTTATTTAATTTCAGACTTAACAAGAAGATTGTTGCAAACTTACTACACTTTTTTCTAGGATAAGGTGATAGATACAGACCTTACATGTATTCTTGTAGCCATGTGTTTTAGCAGTTTGTGTGGGGTTTTTTTGCACATACTGTAGAGAGTGGCCTGAAGACTTCAGAGTGGGAAATCTTAGGCAAAAAGGCCTAGGCAGGTCTTTATATCCAAATGCTAAAAGAGCTTAGAGGTGTGGAGGCTTTCTTAAATTGGATGTATGTAGTAGTTGCTGCAATTACAACTACTCTTGAGTGGCATTTAGTCATTGTGAGACCTTGTAAGTTCAGTGTGTCATTAAACACTCTTCATACTTGTGTTTCCCTGAGATAGGGAAATGTAAATCAAATGTGAGATTGTGAATTTTCAGTGTTCCAGTGGAGGCCATTGAAAGAAACAAGTGGGTTTACTGTTCTCTCATGTTCATGAGAAATGCAATATCTTCTGTCAGTTGTTTGTGCTTCAGATGTGTTTTACAGACTTACCCTCAAAGAGGGAGGGGAAAGTGACTTTTTAGGGTTGTTTAGACAAGTACATTTTTAAATGGTGCTTATAGGGAAAAAACACCATAGAAAGACAACTTTAGAGAACTTCTTAACTTTCTTTTCAGGACCTGACAAAACGTTCAAGCCAGACACAGAACAAAGCCAGTAGGAAGAGGCAGCATGAAGAGCCAGAAAGCTTTTTCACCTGGTTCACTGACCACTCTGATGCAGGGGCTGATGAGTTAGGAGAAGTCATCAAGGATGACATCTGGCCAAATCCCCTACAGTACTACTTGGTAGGTACAGCCCTGAGCAGGGCATCTGCACCCTCAGCAGCTCTGGGAAAGAGTGAATTTGATCACTGTAGATGATGTTGCAAATGTGTCTTTAAGGTTCCTGATATGGATGATGAAGAAGGGGAGGGAGAGGAGGATGACGATGATGATGAAGAGGAGGAAGGATTAGAGGATATTGATGAAGAAGGAGATGAAGATGAGGGGGAGGAAGATGAAGATGATGATGAGGGAGAAGAAGGAGAGGTGAGTAATTTTTTCTCTTCATGCCACTTGTGTGAGGTGTTTGAGAGGGATCTTGTAAGAATACCAAGCCATTGTGGCCAAGGTGAACTGGCTCTTTCTGCACCCCAAGGTGTGAGAATTGTGACTGCATTAACTTGAGTGGTTTCGGGTAGAATAAGTGTGTTTGTGTGTATGAGAGACAGTGGAAGTACATAGTTTCAGTAAATTTGTAAGGGAAGTGTTCTAGGAGAACTAAGATTAATGTGACAAAATTCTTACTTCATTACTGAGTATTCTAGCAGTGCTTTACATATGAATGGCTTTTGTTGATACATCCAGTCATCCTTCCCACTTGTTGGTTTATTTCTGCTTATGGCCAGCCTAGCTAAGACTTTCTGTTGGGTTCAGGAATTAGAAATTTGCTTTAGTAGTAAGTGGGAGTTCAGGTTCAGCATCCAGGGTGTTGGGAAGTTAGTTTAGAATGTCTTTGTTTCTTGAAACTGGGTGTGGTGTGTCTGACTTCAGCAGCACAAACCACGTGCAGTGAGAGGAGGGCTCTGGGCTCTGTTCTGTAACCTAGAATTTGACCTGTGAAAGGTGAAACATTTTGTTCTTCTGAGTTCTAAATGAGGGGGAAAAGATGACCCCTTCATTTTCCACATGTTAAACTCATGTCAGTGCTTGTAGTGATTCTAAGTCACAGTTTGTCAAACCTCTGATGTGTTTTCTTTGGGACAGCCAGGGAGTGAGTGATTTCTGTGTCGTCAGTAGCTGGGCACCCAGGGCAAGTGTTACCATCCTTTAGTGAGGGAAGAGATGATCATACAGCACCATGAGTAGCACTGTAAAAAGTTCTGGTCACTGCATTTGCTATCTGAAGTTTAGTGATTAGATTTATTTAATTCTTGCTTATCTTTCAACAGGAGGATGAAGGAGAAGATGACTAATTGAACACTGATGGATTCCAAACCCCCTTTTTACCTTTTTAATTTTTCTCCAGTCCCTGGGAGCAAGTTGCTGTCTTTTTTTTCTTGTGCTCAGTCGCCTTGTTCTCTTGAGGTCTCTTTTTCTCTCCTCTACACCATGGTTCACAATTTCTTTTGGGGAAATATCTTGAGCAGAATACAGTGGAAAAGAATCTACCAGTTTCTGTTTCAAGTTCATTTTTATCCCTTTCTGTCTCAAAACAAAAACTGTTTATGAATTCAACACACCATGTTCTGTGGGAAAAAAGAAAACCTTCTGCTCCCTTCACTCTGCTGGAAGCTGAAGAGTGCTAGGCCCCTGTGTAGTAGTGCATAGAATCTAGCTTTTTTCCTTCTTTCTCTGTATATTGGGCTCAGAGATTACACTGTGTCTCTATGTGAATATGGACAGTTAGCATTTACCAACATGTATCTGTCTACTTTCTCTTGTTTAAAAAAAAAGAAAAAACAACAAAAAAATAAAAATAAAAATGGGGTTATAGAAGGTCAGCCGGGGTGGGTTTCAGAAGTTTGGGTGGGTTAAGTGGGCATTTTGACAACATGGCTTCTTCTCCTTTGGCATGTTTAATTGTGATGTTTAACAAACATCCTTGCAGTTTAAGATGACACTTTTAAAATAAAATCTTCTCCTAATGATGACTTTGAGCCCTGCCACTTGATGGAGAATCAGCAGAACCTGTAGGATCTTATTTGGAATTGACATTCTCTATTGTAATTTTGTTCTTGTTTATTTTTAAAATTTTTTTTGTTTGTTTTTTTTTTGTGGTTTTTTCCTTTTTTTCTTTTTGGTTTTTTTTTGTTTCACTGGAAAGGAAAGAAAGATGCTCAGTTTTAAACGTTAAAGTGTACAAGTTGCTTTGTTACAATAAAACTAAATGTGTACACAAAGGGACTGGTTGGTCTTCACTGAAAGAAACAGCTTTTATATCCTATTTAGAACTTGCTGTAGTTTCTTGGCATTTTTGGGGGCATTTTGTCAGTATTTCTGTAGTGCAGTGCAGCCTTGTGGTTGTGTGGACTGAACCAGTTCATGTAGTTCCCACTATTTCAGTACCTGTAAAGTGTTTCCTGTGGTAGTTCCTACTGCACACTGACCCTTGAGTTCCCTCTAGGCTCGTGTGCTGTGTGTGAAGACACAGGTATATATTCAGGTTTTGCAAAAAGGAAAGTCACTTGATTTGTAGAATTTTTAGTAATTTGCAGTACTGTATCTCCAGTACATCAGTTTGCATGAAAATACCATGCAAGCTCAGAATAAAAAGACCAACGGGTGGTTTTAAAATATTTGGGTGGGTTTGTAAATCTTTTCAGTTGAAAACAAATCTTAATTGCAAGCTAATTTGGGGGCTATTTCAAAGAGCAAGATTCTTAGTAAAGTTCATGTATAAAAAGTTGCTACTTCACTGCTTTTTTTTCCTTGGTAGCAGCATGTATATGTGCTTTAGATACACTGTACTCTCATTTTAAGAGACTGCATTTGAGAAACTTGTAACAATTTCACATAAGAGGGTGTTGGAACTGGTATTCCACAAAATGTAATGGAAGTTGTTTTAACATGCTTTGCTTTTGAAATATTTAAGAAAAAATGTTCTATCAGCTCATCTGAAATTCCAACAGCTCTTTGGATGTGTAGAAAAGACTGTCTTCTGGGAAGACTTGTTATATTCTCTGATTCCTTTTCCTCACAGAATTTGCTGTAGTCAAATTCAGCTTTTTTTGATGCCTAAGAATACACTTGGCAGAACAAAATCAATGTCTGGTTGAGACGTGCACAAATAACATGTGTGAGGGAAAACATTCTGTAAGTGTGTGGTCCAGCTTGGATTCAATCCAGTTATCAGAGACAATGCAACGTCCAGTCTCATGTGATCAATGCAAAAATAAGACAACCATGTACTTTATTCCATCTCAACAAAAGCTTCTGCCCTCATCCTGCTTTGCAGAGCCAAGTACAACGTTGATCAGTAATGGTTTCTTACCATCTAGAGAGAGAAGGAACAAAACCCATGAAGTCCTATAAATTTTAGTGTTTTTTAATTTGATTCCTTTTTGTTGTAAGATTGAAAATAGCTTCCTGTTGTGGTAGAGGGTCAATGTGCTGTTTCTTGCCATGATGCCTCATTACTTAATTTTTATGTAGTCCTAATTGTAGTTCCTCGAGGAAAATAATCTTTTGCTAGTCTTGAATGCTTTAGGAAAAATATTGTGCCATTGTTGTTCCATCTCTGTTGGTTACTAGCAGAAAACTTATAAAAACTGTTTTGAAAGTAATCAAAGCTTCAGGCTCTGGAAAGTCAAATACCAGGAACAAGAAATGAAAAGTCTGGATAATTAAATGCTACTTAAGAGATTTTTCTTGCGCATTCTTTAGGATTTTACAGGGTGCCAAAATACTCTTGCTACTGTACTGATAATACTGAATTTGCTGTGAAACTTGAGGGTTTACTCCTGGCAATGGCTAAAGAGTAAACTGACATGGTAAAAGAATAAACCATATTAGTTAAGTGTTATTTTAATTTTTTTTCTTCTAGTATGGAAATGATTAGGGATTAACACATTTCTCTGCAATGCTCAAGAAATACTACAGCTGGCCATCGTGTGCTCTGACTGTTCACTTAATGTCTAATTTGGCTGAATATATGTAATGGGTGTCCATTTTTTACTGGATTTATTTTATATGTGTATAAAGAGCTTTTAAAAAGACATCTACCTTGGATAATAACGGGAGATTAATTCTTATTAAATATCATTAATTCCCCATTGCTTGAGCTCCTCACATACGGTTAATCCCACCCTGTGAAATTTGTCACAGGTGGTAAATGACTTCAGGTTTTTTGGCTTGAATTTCCAGGGTTAGAACATAGGGTTGGCAGCAATTTAATAAAGGTAAAGCTGCTGTGCTGGGGCTATATGGACTATCTCAAGGGTTATTTTTAAGTTTAAAGTTTAATTGGTATAAAATGGAATATTTTGTCTGTAATTTCTTGTGCCAAAGGAAACAAATACAGCTGAGTGTGTAAATACAGTCAGGAAGGTTTGGGGCTTTTAAAGAGATTATCTGTGTACTTATTCATACTTGTCAACATAGTTTCTGTCCCTGTAAACAAGCATTATCTGAATCGATTTCTCAGTCATTTATGATATTCATTTGAATCTGTAAGCTCTTTGTACCACACTAAACCAGGTGCATAAGGATAGTTCTTTGTTTATTGGATACTGTTCCTGAATTTTGAAGCCATGTTGTTTTTTGTTTTGGTTTGGTTTTTTTGTTTTTTAAAGAGAATGAAATCAATGAAATAATTTCTCTGCTGTACCTTCAAGCTATCCTTCTGTTTGAAGGAATTAAAATACATTTAACTGTTACTTGATGTTACTATTTCTAAGAGTCTTTTTCAAAAGAATCAGTTTTTTAGTCCCCAACTCGGCACAATCTTTCAGGGGTGATGTGGACAGTGCTTGCTTTTCCTTTATGGAGAAGAGTGAGGGGAGGTCGCAAGTGACTGGTAGACCACACTTGCTTCCTGCGGGAACCAGATTTATGCTTAATGTCCTTCCTCCCTCTCCTGGATTAAAAATTGAAACTCTTTAAGACTTTTTCTTGATCATCACCTTTTCCGCGTGCTCTCTCGGGTGTAATGGAGGACAGGGACTGTGGTTCAAGGTCGGGCCGCACCTTCAGCCCCCGCCCTGCTCCGGGAACCCCCCAAGAGTCCGCACAGCTCCCGGGCCGCTGCCCCTGCCCCTTGCCGGCTGCTGGGCAGGGCCGGCTGGATCATCCCCGGCACCAGGGCTGCTGCCCTGCGGGATCCTGGAGGGGCTGGAGGGGCACACGGTGCTCCCAGTGTGACACTCGCCTTCCCGCGGGACAGGGGGCTGCCGCCTGGGCAGGCACTGCTGATCCCACGTACCGGCCCCCTCTCTCCGCAGGATTTGTGGGACACAGCTGCACCGTGCCTGGGGAAGGGGGCTGGGATGCTGGGTAGCCAGGGACACAACTGGGGTCACCCGGGAGCTGGGAGCCAGCCCTTTCCCTCCAGGCTGGGGCACTCCAGCTCCCCAGCATCCCTGATGCCCCTTGCCTTTCCTCTGCCTCCCCTGGAGGGTCTGAGACCTGAAGGAAAGAGGGGGAAGCTGCTGTAGGAGCCCTGAGTGCATGGTGGGCAAAGGACCCCAGCCCAGAGCCCCCCGGGCACATCCCCAGTGACCCCAGCCCAGAGCCCCCCGGGCACAGCCCCAGTGACAGCCAAACACAGCCTTGATCCCGACTGCTGGGACGGATCTGCTGGAGGTGTGGAAGCACCCCTGCTCCTCTGGAACTCAGTCTCTACACTTGTTAGTTTGATTTTCCCCCTTCCAGTATTTCCACTGAATGAACACTCAAATTAAAATAATTGCTTTAAACACTAAACAGAGCCTGGACCATGTTCTAAATAGCATCAGGTTTCTGAAGGGTTTATATTAATCAAATGCACTTGCTTTATTAACAACAGGGGCATATTCAAAGGTTTTGTATTAGTTTAAGGCTTTATTAATTCAAGTCGGTTAAGCTAGGTTCAAATTTTTAATTTTATGATTAGCCCCTTTTATTAATTACTCTGTTGCAAATCACTTACAAAATGTTTAGGCTAGAAAAATTTTTCTAATTAAGTAAAAGGAACACACTTCTGTTTATTAGTATATTTCTAAATTTGTATGTGAGAATACTATCACTTCCAAATGCCTTCTGATTCACAGTTGTGCACTGCTCCATGATTGAGAAGCGTATTAGTAGGATAGTAACATTATGTAATACTGCTGAGGAACATCTTTAAACACCTGAAAACAAGTATATTTATATTTTGTTTAAAGCACTGGGCCTGTGACACACTGTGGTTCTGTGTGATGCTGTGGCACTACTGCAGCACGGTGTTTTTTCACTACGGTAGCTAGGGGATTGTTGCCGGCCTCGCCAATGCATATGGGACGTTTTTCCACTCAAATATTCAGCAGAATCTGCGTGTGAAGGGGCAGTTCTGCAGGGGAAAACTTCCCCAGAGCCCAGCATCGCCCCGTTCCAGGGAAGGGATGCAGGGATCCCGTCGCAAGCAGAGCTGCGCCTCGCTGGTTCCCCTTCGGACCAGCGCCGGTCACGAGCCCGTGTGGAGAACAGAAACTGGGAACCACCCGATGGCCGCAGCACCCAGGGCCACCCGCGGGCGTTCTGCTCAGGGCTTCCAGAGGGGATCCGCCACTGTGCCTCCCGTCCCCTCCCTCCGGCACGGACCTCTCCAGTCCGCTACCTCCGCGGCGCCCTCGCTCCTTCCCGCCGCCTCACCGCGCCTTTCCCCTCGGCGGCACCTCCTCAGCCGGGGGCCGGAGCGGCGGCTGCCCCGGGGCCGTGTGGGGAAGGGCGGCTCCCGCTCCTCGTCCCGCTGCCCGGGCCGCCCGCCGGCAGCTCCCCGGGCCGCCCCCGCGAGAGGGCGCTGGCGGCGGCCCCGGGACCGCCGAGTTTGAAAAGTGCCGGTCCGGGCGGAGCAATGGCGGCAATGGCGACCCCGCAGGTGAGCGCTGAGGGCTCGGGGCTGGCAGCGGGCCGGGCAGCGCCTCGGGGGAGGGCGGTCCCCGCGCCCTTTGGGGTTCCCTGTGCCTTTTGGGGTTCCCCGTGCTTTTTGGGGGTCTCTCCATCCGTGCCCCGCCGGGAAAGCACCGCACCCCGCTCCGCTCTTCGGAGGTCCCTCCATCCATGCCCCCGCCGGGAAAGCACTGCGGCCCGGCGCCCTCTGGGAGTCCCTGTGTCCTCTGGGGGTCCCTGCGTTCTTTGGGGGTCCCTGCATCCATCCCCCGCCGGGAAAATCCCGTGTCCCGCCCCGCCGGGAGCCCCCGCAGAGGCGGCTGTGCTGAGGGGCTTCGCGCCGCTCGCCCTCCGCTCGCATGGCCGCGCCCCAGGGAGGTGGGAGAGGGTGTGGGAAGCTGGTGGGATCCCCTAAAAATGCCCCTCTTCGCCTCAGGGAAATGGGGTTCGGGCCAAGTTGGTGCCTGCTGAGGAAATCTCTCGGCGTCGAGGAGGTGTTGGGGGCGAGGCGGCTGCGGGGGCTGGCGCGGGGCCGGGAGGGCAGCCGGGCTCCGTGCTGGGAAAACATTCGTGTCTGGAACAAGCTCCCCGGAGAGAGGGAGATGTTCTGCGCTCTTCCCTTGAGACGAAAGTTTCAAGCCTAATCTGGGAAAGAAGGGACAGAGAGACTGACACAAAGAGCGCTGGCTGCCGCCCGCCCGGGTTCTTCCCATCCCGCTGCTTCCCACCCTCAGCCTTGGAGCTGGGAAGGCTCCAGGCAGGACCAAAAGTGTCTTTTTCCTAAGTTAGCCGTGACTTTTTATTGTAAGACATGAATGTAGCTGGCATGAGGCTCCCCAACGTGGTCTCATCCCTACAGCACAAAGTTGCTGTGAAAGATGGGATTTAAGATGTCCTGGGAATGTTTGGGCTGCAGGGAGGATGGCAGCCTCACCACTGGCTTATTAAATCAAATTATAAATCAATTTCTGTGTTAGTGGTGAAAGTGTAAATGCTAGGACTGCTCTGGGCTTTGTGCAGGTGAAACTCATTTCCAAGCTGGGCATAATTGATGGGATGAGATCTCCCTGGCTGCAATCCAAAGGATTAAGTGTAACTCATACTGCTGAAATATTTGCTAGTTAGAAAGCAGTCTGGGCACTTGGGTATGACACGAGCCTGGCAGAAGCTCTGGGTGAGCTCCAGCATCCCCACTACAAGTGCCAAAAGCAAGACAATTTCAGCTACTTCGGGTATTTCTCTGCAAGCTGTAAATGCATTTCAGGATTGTGTTGGAGACCTTTCCAGGGAGCCCAAGAACAGCTGCAGCACAGGCTGTGGCAGTGTCCTGACACCCCACCGAAATTCCTGAGCCAGAAGGCAAAATGGCTCAACCCAAATGCAAATTTTTTTCCTGTGCTTCTCAAAAATGGAGTGTTTTATCTTCGTGGTGCAAACAATGTTTGTGTTATGGCACCCTCTGATCTGCAGAGGGGAAGATGGGGAAGTGAAACATCTTACATTCTAAATATAGAAACTTAGCCTGCTGCATTAACTGATAGTCAGATTAGTTTTTGGCAGAGACTGATGTAGAGGAAAATTGACCTGAGAACTGCCAAGTCTGTACCTGTTCTCTGAATCAATACCCAGAGCTTCATATTCAGCACCTTTTATTGGTATTACTGTTGTACCACTGCTCATTCCTTTACTCTGAGTGGATCCAGAGGGAGGAAATTCTTACACCCATTAGCATAATTTGGACAGAAGATGAATCTATGTGCATTTATTAGTTATTTAAAAGAGAATTGTAACCATCAAACTCCTTTTAGTAACTTGCTACAGACTGGATAAAGAGCTTTTTGATTTTCCAATTTAGGGCTGGTAAAGGTTGCCTGTGACTCAGGAACTCCATGATTCAAATTCTTCCTCACAAAACTTTGGATGTCTTTCAAAGCTCTGGCTTAGTTCCTGGCTTTACTAATTGGGCGAGAACTTCCTGAAATCAGGATGTTAGTCTGAACCTTTTTGTTTTGCTACCAATCTGAACAACTCCTATTTTGGCTATTGCAGCCAAAGCTTGGATTTAGGCCAACTTTTCAAATAGATTTTTTTCCATTTTTTCTTTGTGCTATTGGACTGAAATTGTAGCAAAAACTAATCAAGGATGTTTGGTTGAGTCTTTGATTAAATAATTGTTTCTGGAGGAGGCTTTGGATGCACAGCCCACTCTGGAAGTGTATTAATGTACATGAGTAACACAAAGCCAGCGTGGTTTGTTGTTGGAAATGTGGTCAACCAGTGACAGAGTGTGAAAACAAGTTGGGATTCCCGAGCCCTGTCTTTAGGCACTGATGTGCTCTGTGATGTTAAGCCAGTTACTGTAGCAGTTCTTGACCACTTCTTTTGCATTTAAGGCATGGGTGTGTCATTAATGTGAGGTTATGAATGCATTATTCATTGCTTTGGATGCCTTAAAGCTGCTCTTCCTGTTGAAGAGAGAGGCACAAGCTCTTGCTTGGATGTGTTCTGGTGTTGGGCAGCACCCTTAGGGATGCTTTGCAGCTCCTGTCTGAATCCAGTGCTTATTTGGGCAGTGAGATAAACCTCTGCTTTGCCCAAACTGGGTATGTCCAGAGTCTGTGACAGAGCAGCTCTGTCCAGAGCTGTTGCTGAGCCATATCTCACTAGAACAAGTGGTATTTGAAATTATGTAAAACAAGGACAGGAGTGAATGCCACTAATGCTACTCAAAATAATCAGTGTTTAACGTGGCCTTTAGAGAACAGAGATTGAGACATAAGTCTGCTCACCTTTTCAGACACAGCAGACAGTCAGACTTATTCTTTTGCTTGTTCATTTGTAGAAACAGCTGTAGGCCTTGCATTTTTCTTCTTCAGGGACAACAGCTGAGGGTTAACACATGCTTGTGGCATTCCTAAAAGCTCTAACAGATTAGCTGAGATATGTCTTTGAGCAGTCAGCATCAAGGCATAATCAGATAAAAATCTGTAGCTAAAACATCAAACTGGTAAAAGGTAATGTTGATCAGAATAAGAGCAAATATTGGCTGAGCTTTGATTCTGGAAGAACAAAGATGTGTGTAGACATTAAATAACAAGGGGACGAGTAAAATGAAGGTTTTTCTCCATTATGGTTTAAAATCAGATTAAGGCATGTTAAGATCAAAGTTATATTCTGTCCTCTGCAATTGAAATGTAGGTTTGTCTTCTTGAAAAATTTGTGAAAAGATTGACTTCAGAATTTCTGAATGAAATGAAGGAGTGGATTCTAATGAGGATATTGCTGAAGTGTCATAAAAGTGGTTGGACAGTGTTCTCTCTGAATGCTCTTGGGCTGCAGGGCAGCTCTCTCTTGCAGCTGGGCAATGACGTGAACTTAATGGATCCGAGCTTCCAGCAGAAACTGGAGGGTGAGAAGGAGCTGCTTCGCCGGGCCATACAGAAGGAGCTGAAGATTAAAGAGGGAGCAGAAAACCTGCGCAAAGCGACAACAGACAGAAAGAACCTGGTTCACATCGAGCACGTGCTGAAATCTTCCAACCGGAAACTGGAGCAGCTGCACTGGGAACTTCAGGAGCTCAATGCAAGGATTTTGATACCAGACAAAGAGAAGAGTACCACAGGTAGTTCTTGGGTCATGATTGACTGGAACATTCTCTTAGAGTGCTTCAATCTCTAGAGATATTGAATTGACTTAGTCTTCTATTGAGGGCTCACGAGTAGTGGGAGCTTCTTGGTATTTAGGTGATGAAGTTATCTGTGGTATTAAAGGTTCAGAATGGTGCTATAAAGGTGAAAGGAAGTGTAGGGAGAAAACCAGCTGAGAGTGGTGGGCATGGGCAATATTCAGGAACAGGTTGTAGGTGGAATTGAAGAGATTTGAATAGAATTTCTGGGCAGTTCAACATCCAAGTATTTTATAGGATAATGAGTATAAATTTGGAAGGGTGCTTATTAGGACAGGTGTACTGATAAATTAAGAATTATTTACAGATATGAGCTTCATTTGAAAGTATTTCCCAATCAGTCTTGTAGGCAAGACCTTTTTGTACCTTATTTTATAGCCTACTTTTCCTTTGCAGAGTCACCCATCCGTAACCCAGTGAAATGAAATGAGACAAGATGACTAATGGTATTGATTGTGTTGTTTGTGCAGATGGATCTGTATCTCCAGATCCCTGTCTCTGGGAAAGAAACCCAGACCCCATGGCAAGGAAGATTGAAGCTTTGAAAAAGCAGCTGCATGTTGAAATGAAAGTGAAACAAGGAGCTGAGAACATGATCCAAATGTATTCAACATCAAAGGTAAGCAGGAATAAAGAGCCATTTGGGAGCATGGATTACTGGATCAAAATTTGTATTTTAAGTCTGTACACAAATCTCTCTCTGATAATTGATTTGGGAGAGAAATTAATTTGCAAAGATTGCTTACCTGAATCCTAGCTGTGTACTTTGAGCCTCAGCATAATGACAGGACATAAGGGTGGTATAAGAGGTATATTAAGTCACTGATGAGGAAAGAAAGCTAAGAAAGCATTGGTGTTGTTACTGAGTTAGTTGGTGTGATGTTTTGATATCACTGAGTTGTTTAGGATGAAGCACAGCATGTGGTATCTCTTTATGTGAGAAAAATTTTCAGAGGTTTAGTGGATTCGTATTCATCTCATTTTTTGAGTTTGGCATAATCATCAAAAAATAATTTAAAAGTCAAAAGATAATTTAAAACATTTCAAATCCAAGCTTATTATGAAGCTTAATTCAGTAAGACCAGCAGTGTAAGAGGGCTGTGATATTTTTATTTGTTCGAAACCTCTGCTCTGCTTACGGAACACTGTAAGCACAGTTAACCAGGGAACAAGGAGTCTCAGTGACTGCAGGATTTGGTATTAACTGGGCACGTCCTTGACCTGCCCTTTCCCTCTGCAAATGGAGATCGTGATCTCAGAGTCCTTGATCCTCAGTGGTGCCTCCTTTACATAACCGCTTGTGGATTCCATTTCAGAGTCAGTTATGACCCTTCATGCAAGTACTACCTCACTCTCATATGTGAGCACATCATCATCATCACCAGTTTTTAGTGATCATGGTTCTATCTCTTCATCTGATTCCTTTCAGCAGGAGCGGAAGCTGTTGGCTACAGCTCAGCAGATGCTTCAGGACAGCAAGACAAAGATTGAAATAATCCGCATGCACATTGTGAAAGTATCTCAGTCAGCAGGAGGGATGGAAGATACAGTGGATCCAGCAGGTAACATGCTTCAAGTAACTGATACGGCCCACAACAGCTGCAGACAGAGCCCTAAGATCCACAGCACTTGGTTGATTTTCATCCTTGCTGTGTTTTACCTCCCAAATGGCCAGTGAGGATGGGGACCACCATCAGTGCTTTGGAGCTGCGGATCGAGGAGCTGAGGCATCACCTGCGCATTGAAGCTGCTGTAGCAGAGGGGGCAAAAAATGTGCTGAAGATCCTGGGGGGGAGTCGGGTACAGGATCGCAAGTTTTTGGCTGAGGTAAGCAGACATTGCTCAGGCCTTCTTGAGAGAGTGGTTTCATGCCTCCACATTAGTGATTTAGCATGAATGAGCAGGGTTAACTAAGTTACTAATTTAGGAATTTCCTGTCTCTCTGTCGAGACAGACTGGAATCACTTCCCCATCTAGGGATAGCATTCCTTGCTTTGGTGACATTTCTCAGGCACATCAGAAGTGACACTGATGGGCGTTCAAGCTCTATGGAAAAATATTTTATCTTTGTCCTGTATTAGCAAGATGTTGTCTTGTTTGGTTTTTTTAACCTTACTCTAGTTCATAATACCTGGTCTACATGGCTCTACGTGGAAAATTTCTGCCTGCTTTCTGTTCTCCTTCACACTGGTAGGCTCAGGGTCGTTTGCAAGAGTCCTCTCAGAAGATTGATCTGCTGCGCTTCTCCCTGGAACGTCAGCTCAGTGAGCTTTCTCCTGATCACCCAAAAAGAGCACTCATCAAACAGGAGCTGGTAAACACTTCCTCCCTGGGAGCCCGGCATGGCAGCATCCAACCCACTTCAGTCATCAAACCTACAGCTCTTACAGGTAAAGGGACCCTGCATGACGTGTTGTGAGGAGGACGAGAGAAAAATGAATTCTATTTGTTCTCATTGTTGCCATATGGACATTGGATTTTCTAGGAGCTGGACTTCTGTCTTCTAGGTCAGGCAGAGCTTTCTGAGCATACAGATTTGCAGTCTAATAATCTCGGGTCAATTTAAACTATTAACCAAGAAATCATGAATCTGAGAAATTCTGGGACCTCTTTGAGGTCAGGCTGACTGGAATCACTTTATCTTTTGCATAATAATATTCCTTATTCTCCTAAAATTCCTCAGGAACACTGGAAGTGAGACTGATGGGGTGTCAGGATGTATTGGAGAATGTTCCAGGACGTTCCCGAATGACAAGTTCTTCTCCCATGTGTGGCAGCCCGAGTGACTTGAGGTCCCTTTCCCGGGCACGAGTTGGCCTGGGCATCCATGGCCGTGGTGTTGCAGGAAAATACCGGCATGAAGAGCCAAGCAGTGAGTACAGGGTTCCCTGTTGACCTGCTGGTGGCATATCAGAACAAAGGGGCTTCTCACTGGTTCACTTGGTATAAGAAATCCATTTTCTGCAAAACTAAGAGAGAGAATGAATTGCATTATGCCTGCTCCTGCTAGGACTGTCCTGGAAATTGGTTGGGGTGTCCACCTTCAGCATGAGAGATTAAACGTTATAATCCATGTTTCCTCCTTTGTCCAGATGAGGTCCTTGCTGTGCTCAAAGTGGACAATAAAGTGGTTGGCCAGACAAACTGGGGACCAGTTAATAACCAGGCGTGGGACCAGAGCTTTGCCATTGAGCTGGACCGGGTAAGTCTGCCTCAGATTCGTGTGCTGTTTAGTTTTCCATTTAACCTTACCTGATTTGCTTGTTTAGCTGTCATTCCACTTAGCTCAACCTTGTATTGCTGCTGTCCCCATGTCATTTGATTTGCCTTTTAGCTCGGTGTTCCCCTGAAGGGAGAGCATCACTGCTAGATATTCAGCTTGAACAGCATCTGCTGTCCTCTCCTTATCTGAGCAGTTCTATTTCATCTTATCAGCAAAGTGGCTCTTAGGGATTTCTAAATGGGGAGTCAAAGCAACCTCTAAGAGGGTCTGTAGCTAAGAAGATCTAAAAACATCAAAAGCAGGGAAGAAAAGCACTAAAGAAGTATTTTATGCATACTCTTTAGTTTACTGATTTTACTTATTTTTTAAAATACATGTGCCATTTCTAGAGCATGAAGCAGTATGTAATTCTTCTGCCTTTGCTTTCTCCTCCACCATTCACCCATCCCACCAGTCTCGTGAGTTAGAAATTGCAATTTATTGGAGAGATTGGAGAGAACTCTGTGCAGTGAAGTTTTTACGTTTGGATGATTTTCTTGATAATGAACGTCATGGGATGTGCCTCTCGCTGGAGCCCCAAGGAATGCTTTTTGCAGAGGTATAAATGTAAGCTTTGTTTCTTTCTCAGAGAATTCTGTCTCTTTAGGGTGTCTGCCCTGAAAGCAGTTGTTCAACCCAGAGTACAAGGAATGGAAGGAGCAATAATCTAGAAGGGCAGAGTGATACCTGAAACCCTCTTGCATAAATAGCCCATATGAGAATAAGGAACAACACAATAGAATAGATGTGCACGTGCCATAGCCTGGAGTGACTCTTCAGCTGCTCCACTGTAACTGTGTGTGTGCTGTGAAATCTGTTCGTTTTTATTTGCTTTCATTATGAGTCATTGGTGGCACTTTAATTAAGCATATGGCTTAATGGTCAGGATTGAATCATAGAGACTGTAGAATCAGAGATCCAAACTCCCTCTGGCTGTGCTTATTTTATCATCTTTCTGAGGCTAATAATAGTGTGAAGTACCATCAATGTGGAGATCATCTCGATAATCCCTTAAAAACCGCAGTATTTTCTCCTTTGTGTTGTGATGAAAGTTCCTGTGGTTATCATTCCAAAGTAGGATCTGAACCTCATGTAAAAAAATTTGCCTCCTCTCCCTGCCTTCTTGTTTTTTGTGGTTGGTTTGTGGCATTTGGTTTTGTTTTTTTGTTTTGTTTTTACTTCTGTGTCATGAACTACTGTGTTTGTTATCCTACAAATGGGCGTGTTCTTTATGCATGACTTCACAAATTAGATAAAGTTTTTGGGAGATACAAATTGGTCTTAATTCTGGGGCCTTTCTCAATTTCAGGTAGCAGATAATTTCAATCTCTAAACCCACAACTGAAGTAGCAGCTGATAAGAGGGTGAATCTGGAATAACCAAGTTTGGAGTCTGGGATTGACTCAAAATTTACCAAACAGATAGAAATGGAGATTTTGATAGGAGAACAGGCATGTGTGAAAATTTTGGTTTACAATTTAAATGGAGAATCCTGACGAATCTCTTTTGCTTCTCTGACAGGTGATGTTCTGTAATCCTGTCATTGAGAGGAAGCCAAAACTGCAGCGACAGAAGCGCATTTTCCCCAAACAGAAAGGTGAGGTGCTGGAGAAGTGACTGTCCAGGGTGGGAGCAGGGGTTTGCACAAGCAGGTTCTGCTGTCCTACTCAGTCTGAGAGATGTTAAAACTCTTCCTAATTACTGTGTATGTGAAAGTTAGTTTATTCACATGAAGTGCAGGCAGTCTGGCTGCAGCTCCATCTGTAATGTAGTATTGTCATGGTGCTGCTACTCACAATTAACATTGCTAGGAGGATGTAACTGCTGGTTATTTAACAGACTATTTAGCTCTGGGGCCTCCAGCATAGGAAGGACGTGGACCTCTTGCAGCAAGGAGGGCCACCAAGATGCTCAGAGGGCTGGAGCCCCTCTGCTCTGGACACAGGCTGAGAGAATTGGGACTGTTCAGCTCAGGAAGGCTCTCAGTGCCTTAAAGAGGCTCCAAGAAAGCTGGATGGGGACTTTGGACAAAGGTCTGGAGTGACAGGACAAAGGGAGAATGGCTTCCCACTGACAGGGCAGAATTAGATGGGATATTGGGAAGAAATTCTTCCTTGTGAGGGTGGTGAGGCACAGGTTACCCAGAGAAGCTGTGCCTGTGCCATCCCTGGAAGTGCCCAAGGCCAGGTTGGATGGGGCTTGGAACAACCTGGGATAGTGGAAGGTGTCCCTGCTCATGGCATGGGGTTTGAATTAGATGGTCATTCCATCTAATGACCTTCCAACCCAAACCATTCCATGATTCTATGAGAAGATCCAGAACTCAAACCATACTAGTTTAACCAGCCATGCTGTTACTGATGATCAGATATTGGGAGGTTTTCTGGAAAACTCTGAATGACAGAACACTGTAGCATGAACAGGCTACTGACTATAAAGTTTCTAGAGCTGGCATCTCAGATGTATGAGATTTATGGACTGGAATATCTTGCATACTTTCTTATTTCTTTGCAAATTCTTTCTTGTGAAGCTGAATAAGGTGAAACTTTACATACTGAGCTTTTGTGGCAGTGGGGATAAATGAGATTTTATATTTATACTCTTCAGGAAGTAGTAAAAATAATGAAAATATCCCAAATATTTTACTCTTTTTAATACATTTTCAGAAACTTCCTGTTAGGAGGGTGCATAATTAAAATGTAGTGTTGAAAGAGAAGAAAACTTGACTTGAATTAAAATAAATTTTTAATGTTTTATTCAATTTCAACTTGAAGATTGTTATATTATATGGAGCTGAACTTAGGTGAAATAGCAGATCTGTTTCATCATCATCATCATCATTAATCTTTATTCCCTGAAGAAAAGCCCATTCTCCCAAGGGTGAGCTACCCTTTAGGGGTAACCCACAGGTGTTTAGTTGAAAACTAGAGTTTAACACTATGTGAGACTTTAATTTATGTGTTGTAATCTTACTGATGTTTGCCTCTGACTCCTCCAGGGAAGGAATTTCTCCGAGCTCCTCAAATGAACATGAATGTTGCAGCTTGGGGTCGCCTGATGATGAGTTTCCTCCCTCCCTGTAGTTCCATCAGCACGCTGAGTCCCCCACTTCATGATCCCAATCACACAGACTTTCCTCCAGTTTCCCCACAAAGCCACGGTGATTCAGCGTCCAAACTGAGTAGGTAAGTGATCTCCTGAGTGTTGGAATGGCTGTAGGGTAGATCTTAAAATTCTGTTGCACCTTACTGAGGTGGAGGAAGACACTGATGAGAAAAATTTATCTGTCTTAAAAAAAAAAGATGTACAGTTTCTGTGTTTAAAGGAAAGAAAATTCCGTTCATTAAATGTCTTCACCAGTACAGTAACTGAGCTATGCAAGGTCACCATGTGATTGTTGTGATAAAAAATGCACTCTGCTTTCATGAGTAATGTAGCACTCAGAGGGACATAGCTGACATTTTGAATGTGCTATAGAAGAAAATTTTCCCCAAAATAGTTTTTTTTTTAAAATTTAATCAGTTATTCTCCAAAGAGATTATTCCCACTGATGCACAGGACCTAGGAAAGAAAAAAAAATACTCAATTACTCAATTACTGTGTTGCTATTAAAATAAAGATTTCTTTAAATTCTTGACTTATTTCTACATACCTGTGTTTCATTAATTTTGTAGCATCAGAGAGCCAGTGTTAGAATGTGAGTCTAACCAACTTTTAATTAATTTAGCAGAGGGTATGTCTTGTTGGTGCTTCACAGACTTATGGTGTGAGTCAGGGAGACAGTCCTGTTGTCCAGTGGTTTGGACCAAACTGGCCCAGCAGAGGTGATACAAAGGTTTCTGTGTACAATGCTCTGCCCTAAGGCAAAATCTCCTTCAATTCTGTCTTACAAATGCAGTGACTTCCCTGTGGCTAAGCTTACATTTGCTGATGAAGCACCACCCAAGCCTCCACGCCTTTTTCTGGTGGCCAACTCCAAGGAATCAGCGCCGTCTCCTGCAGATTCTCCGGTAATTGGGAAATCTGGGCTAATTGGGAATGCTGTCTTTGCTGGTTGGTGTTCTTTCAAAGCCCTGTTCTTCTAATTTATTACTGAAGAAATTTGCTATACTTTAGGCAGGTGCCTTGTTAACTGGCTGTTCTCCAGGAATTCAGAATCCAGTGAACCATTTTGGCATGGAGTCTTCTAAAAGAGTTGAATTTATTTTTTCCCCCCTCTTTTAAAAAAAAATATAACTTGCTTTTCTTGGAGAAGCAGAATGGGAGGTAGGTCAGCATTGGAGTTCAGGGCAAAAGTACAGAACAGACTACACAGAGAAAGCAGGGAAGGAGGGTCAACAGGCTTTCAGAAGCAAATGAAGTTCTTTGTCATTAAAGAAAGTGGGCAAAACCAAGAGCAGCTCTACTTTTCTGAGAGAAATGAGCAGAAAATTTCTTTGAGCAGTAAAATGACCTGTTCTACCACCTGTTCGTCCCTTTCTTATTTGGCTTTTGTGATAGAGGAAACTGCATTCTTTGATCATTGTGACTCTTGACATCAGATGCCATTTTGTAGGAAGTAAATGTTCTGTCCTAGACTTTTAAAAGTGTTTATTTTAAAAGATTTGACCCTATAAAAATTATTGTACATGGGAGTACTTTTGTGTGCTCATAGATAATCTGTTTTTATGCTGCTTACGTCCAAGCAGAGGAAATGACCATCTGCAAGAACATGTCTGTGGTCATGCTGGATCCTGACAGAGGAGAAAAGTTGGATGTGGGTGTTCAGGTTAGATTTCAGAGAATGACCCACTGTATTTTTCTTTCTCCTCCTAGTGCCTGAAGAGGCTACATGTTGAGGAGAAGTCTTGCAGCTCTGCTGTAACAGGATTTCCAGTCCCAGCGTCTCCAAGGTAACTGTGGATAGCATGGGCTGGCTCAGGTCACAGATTAAAGAGTCACTGGGCTCAAATTTTTGAGCATGAAGTCTAAAATTCTGCTCAACGTGTGCTTTGGTTTCTCAGCAACAAATTCTTAATACTGAGTGTGGAAAATACAATGAAAAATCTGCTCTGAGCTTCATTTGTCTAAATGTCTGCTGTATCTTATCTGTTCATTAACCCAAATATTGAGCCTCTTGGTACACTGTGCACTGCAGTGTAAGAGGTGATTTAGTAGAAGATAAAGTCATTTAGCTGTCTTCAAGGGCTTGCTTGTGTTTGAAGTGCTATGGTGTAGTATATTTAGATGTGTCTGTGTGCTAAGTAATACATTCCAGAACTACTTTTGGCATCCCTCACACTCTTCTGTTTCTATTGATTTGCAGTACATTGTTTCTTATTATGATGGGAGGCATAAAACAGGAAGTTGATTATAGTCTGTGGCACTTACACAGACACATTTTGTATAAAACAGGGATACACAGCAGTAAATATACCCAGGGCAAGTAAAAAACCAGTTTACTATTGTTGAAAAAAGACAATCCCCTTACATCAGGGTTGCCTTCTTCTTTCTTAAGGGGCAGAACAGCAGCACAAGCTTTGGTTGTCAGGATTAGGTGAGGGGTGGTTGGCACAGTTGTTCGCTTTCCTTTTTGCTATACAAAGCTTCTTTCCTTGGCACTTTGATATCTGCTCATGCATCTCTTGGGTACTGTCTCTTCTCTGTTTTTCTGCAGGAAAAGGACAGTTCAGCTGGAGGATTTTCACTGCATTGCTATGTTGGGCCGTGGCCACTTTGGGAAGGTAGTAGAGAAGTCCACTGTGGAGGAGGGCAGTGGTTGTGACAATGGGGCTCTGCCTGGAGGTCTGAATAGAAACATTGCAGGACAGGAGAGATCTGTTGCAGTGCAGATAGGGAACAACAAACCCAGCCCAGCCACATAAGCAGCTGGTAACCGTTGTTAACAGTCAAAATTCTTGAGGATTTGTGACTTCAAAGCCTGGAGAAAGCTGTCCTGAGAGTGCTAAATCAAGGCACACCATTGCCATTTCTTTCATGAGGATCACTAGTGGAAGAGCTCCATTCCCAAAACTTTGCATAGCTCTCTCTGTGAGAACTCTGAGGTGCTCCTAAAGCCCTGGGCCAGCTGTGACAGTGCTGTCTGGGAGAAGGACTTAACTTACACTGACATCCTTCTGGACTGCTGCAAAACAGAAGTGCTGTGTTTTTCGAGTTCCTGGAATTTGGTTTTGAGGATGACTCTCTGTAGTGGATGGAAATAGTTGGTGTCAATTTGAGTTAAACTCAAAAATTTGAGTTAAAGTAATCTGTAAGGAAATAAGAGATTGCTTAAAGTACAGCTTTTCTGTTGTCTTTCAGGTACTGCTGGCCCAATACAAGGCTACTGGGAAGCTGTATGCCATCAAAGCCTTGAAGAAAAAAGACATTATTAGGAGAGATGAAATTGATAGGTGAGCTTTGTTTAGAGATGGTACTATTGCCAGAGGCTATATTACCACAACTGTAATCAACTGTTAACAGGTATGGTACTGGCTGTGGTACTCTTCAAGTTAAATGTGACCTTAAGACTTAGATAACAAAAATCAGAAATAAGGAAACTTAGAATGGTGTCAAACTTTTGTATGATTGACACCTGAAGAACACTCTAAAACTCAAGGTTTGGAAGTATATAAGATAAGTACTATATTAGCCCTCTCTTTTTATTTCTCTAACTTCAGATGTAAAGATTTTCATTTTTACCCTCTCTTTCTCAAAACAGGCTTTTCTGCTGATCTCTTTAACACTGACGTTTTCATTCTTTGAATCCTGGCAGCTTGAACTGTGAGAAGCGAATATTTGAGGTGGTCAATTCTTCTGATCATCCATTCCTTGTGAACATGTTTGCATGTTTCCAGACCCCTCACCATGCCTGTTTTGTGATGGAATACACCCCAGGTGGGGATCTGATGATGCGCATACACGAAGATGTCTTTCCCGAGCATATGGCACAGTGAGTTAGAATTACTCTTGTCTCCAGGCACTATACATTTTTAACTTGAATCTCATATTTTGCCTGATAACTATTTCTGTCTTTTAGGTTTTATACAGCCTGTGTAGTCTTGGGGCTCCAGTTCTTGCATGAGAAGAAAATTGTTTATAGGTAATGCAGCAGAGACTCAAGACAGTTCAGCAACTTGAAGGTTGATTTTTCCTATAGCTGTGTCTGGAGCTCACTTTCTTGCTGGGGTTTCTAATCTTTCTGCCTGTCTTTATTTTCCCTGGCACTATCAGCATGTTCATCGTGCTCACAGTAGAGAAAGTCACCTAGAAGCTATTCATCTGGCATGTTGCAGGTGATTAATCCTCTGTGACATGTCAATACATTCTGGGGGGCACCTGTAAGTCACTGCTTTCTTTTCACTGGAAAAGGTAATTTGTTATGCTGTTGTGGGAGCTGTTTTCCAGTTGAATAATCCCCAACCAGCTCCACACTGCTTTTTGAGCCTTTCGTTTAGGGGAAAATATCAATCAATTAAGGGGAATCTTCCAAATGCACGATTTAACCAAATGTAGACTTTACTCAATCTAGATTTTATTCTATTTATTAACATCTACCTTCTGCCTCTTGCAAAAAAGCTGTATTGGGTGGCAATATTCAGTCTTCATCCACTGTTTTCTTTCATCTCCTTTGTTTGCAGGGACCTGAAATTGGATAATCTCCTTTTAGATGCTGAAGGATTTGTGAAGATAGCAGATTTTGGATTGTGTAAGGAAGGTGAGTAACTGGAGAAGCTTACATTGAGCCATCAGGATCATTTAGGATCTGGGATTTAGTAGGTGTTTGTAACTTGTATTAATCCCCATTAAAAAAAATTAACATCAGAAAAGTCAAACAACAAAAAGCTCCTCACCTGTCTGACCATGATGAATTTGGCAAGAATACCTTGTTGTGTAATCTTCGGGAGACTTCTGAAAGCATTTAAAATGTGCTTGTTTGCTCAAAGGAACCAGAATATAGGATCATCTGAAACATGTAGATGAGTAAATGAACAATGGAATGTGCAGGAAGTTCCCTTGGGTTTGCTCTTTATTTTAGCATTGTTTGTATATTTGTTATTTGGAATTGTTGGGGGCCTCAGGTTTCACACCTCTCACTGGCAATTCCCCTTGCCCAGCTAACAGCATCAGGTGACAAACTACAGCTTTCAGGAGGTGATGCTGCATCAGATCCATTCAGTAACTTGTGCTGGATTTTACCAAAGTGTCCTTTGCCTACAGGAATAGGTTTTGGAGACCGGACAAACACCTTCTGTGGCACCCCTGAGTTCCTGGCCCCAGAAGTGCTGACAGACATCTCGTACACGCGGGCAGTGGACTGGTGGGGCCTGGGTGTGCTCATTTATGAGATGCTTGTTGGTGAGGTAAGGCCAGCTTCCCTTAGGGGATCTCATTGACCAGGCTTGGGGACCTGACCACCCAAAGTAAAATATTGCTAAATGTAGCCAATTGTTTATTAGTTCTTCAGTTACATTTTTCCCATTCATAGTGCTTGCCAAAAAGTATTTAATTAATCCATACAACTCCCTCCTAGTCTCATGCTTATTTTATAGTGAGGAGTGGGTGCTATGTGGATTGAATAATGGAATGTCCCAATTGCAGTCACCATTCCCTGGAGATGATGAGGAGGAAGTCTTTGACAGCATTGTCAATGATGAAGTCCGGTATCCACGATTCCTTTCAACTGAAGCACTTTCCATAATCCGCAAGGTAAAGGGCTGATGGTCTCTGGGAGCCTGAGGAATTTGCATTTACTGTGTAAGTGGATCCAGAGGGACTTGTTTAGGATTGTACAGCATTTGTGTGTGTAATCTGGAGCTGCCTACATAGGCTAAGGAAATATTTAAAATTTGCACGTATTTTCCCTTTCTTCTCTTTGTGTAAATGCAGTTCTTCCGTGTAAGGATGACTAAGCAGGCTGCTTACTGTTCCTGCTAAGTCTGGCACAGAGAAGTGTTGATTCAAGGGCAGGAATGTCAGAGCCATTCAGTGGAGATGACTGGATTCAGTTTTTGAATGTGACCCCATAGTCACAGGTGCACAATTAAGCTGAGATGCTCCATGCAGTTTATGGCAGGTATCTTATCACTGCTGGCAAATTGTTTACAAGAAACTAGGTCTGAGTTATTCCTGGCAGATGATGACCTTGGTGCAAAGTGAGAATGAGGAAACACCGAGGGATCAGTCCCCCTCCTTTCTTTTGTTTTTCTCTCTGGAACATTATTTCTGTCCATTCTAGTTCCCACTGTTTAATTTTGAACTGATATCTCTGCAGCTGCTTCGGAAATGTCCAGAGCGTAGACTGGGAGCAGGGGAAAAAGATGCAGAAGAGATTAAAATTCAGCCCTTTTTTAAGGTAGGAACTTGGTTTATACCTCTCCCTTGTTTCTTGTGTTTGAGCAGAGAGTGATTTGCTCTCTGTTGGTATTGAGGCTTATTTCCCTTTGTTATCAGGGAGATCTTAGTCATAGTTTCTGTTGCACCTCATTGCTCCATTCAGAAATACATGTTTCCAGTCTTGATTGAAATGACATCCCCCAAGTCTATTTTCTGGCATCTTTGTGCTTCCAGAGTCAGTTTATTTCTGATTGTGTTGCTTCTATGTACAATTATACTTAACTTTAGAGACATGAAGAAATATTCCTTTTAAAATTAAACTGCAGCATCAAAGATGTTATCTAGTGATGACAGTGATTGTCAGTCAGTCTGTTTGATCACCTGCATTTGCAGGATACACATGATTCCTAAGAGAAATGGAGGTTCAATTGCTTTGTGTCAGGGGTATATGTTTGTTCCAGGCAAAGGTGTTGCCATCCCTCCTCATTATTACTCATCTGTCCAAAAGTTTTTAGCCTTATAACCCTTGTCTGGCTTTGCAGTGGAGCAAGAAAAGAACTTTGATGTCACCACAAATTGCTGGGATTCACAGATCCACCTGGCCAAGGCTGAGCTGTAGTTTTGTCCCTCCTAAATACAGTTGTAGCTGTAAAATACACTGCATGGAATCTCTGCACTACCTCCTGTGCTGTTTGTTATGGGCCTTTTTTCAGTTCTCTCTCTTTTTTTAATTAGTAAAAATAAGACAGGTTGCAAGTGATCCATAAGGGAGGCTGCAATTCTCCCTCTGACTTTCACATTTCATAAATAATCCTTGTGTCAATCTGGCCTGTTGCTGTCCTTTTCTTACAGGGAATTGATTGGAATGCCTTGTTTGCCAGGAGGCTGAAGCCCCCCTTTGTGCCCACTCTAAGAGATCCAACCGACATCAGCAACTTCGATGAAGAGTTCACTTCCCAAAAGCCAATCCTTACTCCTCCTGAGGAGGTTTCTCTCCTAACCCGTAAGGAGCAGACTGTCTTCAAGGACTTTGACTTTGTTTCCAGACATCTTTTAGATGTGTGATTCTGGGCTACAAAAACATGAAGAGATTGTTACCACCTTGAGAGAGCATGGAGAAGACTTTGCAGGGCCAGTGGAAAAGCCAGCAGGATTTGTAGTACAGGTAATGCTGATGGCCCCAGGATGAGGTGCCCTGCAAGCTGAATTAACCTGCTGTGGGTTTTCCAGCCTCATGTGTTGGAAGGATCCTGGATGTCAATTACCTTTAAGGAATAATTAACATTTGATGGGGTATATCTTCTTCTATCATTGAACGTAGATGAAATTTGGAATTTAAGCTGGACTTGAAATCAAATCATCTCTGCAACCCAGGTTACTCTTTGCAAAAAGCCTAAGTAAGTAGTGTGATTTTTAAAGTTGTAGCATAGCAGGGGAATGGCCACTTCTCACTGATTTTCTAGAGATGCAGCATTCCCTCCTGGTAATGATTGTATGCCATTTCCCACTCATAAAAATGTGTATGCCAGGCAAGGAATGGATTTTAACACTACCAAGACAATGATGTTTGATAATTATCTAAGTGATTTATTGTAAGGAAGATGAATCTTTCTACTTAAGGATGCCAACTCTTAGCTATTGTTTATAATGATATCAAACTCCACAGCTTTGCACATGTTTTTTCTTTTCTGAAAATAAAGATACCTTTCTATATAATAAATATTCAGCTTTTCATCTCCTTTATGTCAGCTGAATGTTTCAGATCAGGGCTAACCAAAATGCTCAACAGGCAGGACTTTAGTTTTCTCCATAAATGCCAGTAGTAATATTTTCTTTCTTTCTTTCTTCTCATTCAGGTTGTCTGTGTACATATTGCATGGTTTCATCAGCTGTCAGATACCAGTGACTGCAGTCAGGTTATCTCTCCACAGATTTTAGCAGTGTGTACATCCTGTGTCATTTTTGGGGACAGCTAAGTAATGACAGTCAGTACTGGAAAATCAGTGAGTTAAAGGTGATTTCGCTGCCTTGTAATCTACCTTGTAATTATACTTGATAAGATACATTTTCATATTTTAAATTCATAATGTTAGCTCATTAGGCAAAAAGGGAAGGGTTTTTAGAGATAAGGCATCTGATGCAAACAAGGACACAATCATTACTCTTTCAGTTTGTCTTCACCAGACGGAGACAAGAGTGGGACTAAGGCAACTGTGCAGTAGCTGGAGACAAGGATCTAGGGAATTGTTAAGCCAAGGCAGGTCCCAGTGCTTCAGGATTCAGTGAGGTAGGAGCTCTGTTTGTGCAAACCAGGGATATTTCACACACAACCTAGATTTCCTATTTTCAGAGCCAAGTATAGCTGCTTCTGAAAATTCCCATGTACAAAGAGCCTTTCAATCTCCTGCTCACCCTGGCACTGCACTGGCCTGTTAGAGCAGGATACACATTTTCCTCACTCTTGTTGGAGTGGCAGTTGCTGTTGGCCTCTGTGGTGTATTTTGTGGCTTTAGTTCAAGGCCACTGTGCAGTGTGAGGTAGCACAGTGGACTGGTAGCACAGGTGAAACCTAGAACTTAGGTTCAAAGAGAGAGTCATAGACAATTTAAAAATGCGTATTTAATATTTTATTTAATAATTTATGGTTAAGTAAAAAAAAAAGGTAAATTAACACCCAGGTGTATGTTAAAGAAATACCAGACAGAGCAAAACTGCTTTGAGCTGTTGTACCTGCTGATAAACTTTCACTTGACTGATACCTGAAGAACCAGGAATTGCAGTGTGACAGATGATCCATAGTTAGCAGGTACCACAGCAACACAAGCAAGCTGCAGAATACTTCTAATGGTGTAGCAGCTTTACAAAAACAATCCTTAGCATTCTGATATTCCTCTGATAAAGCTTCTACCCTGAACAAAGCAGACTGTGCACAAATCACAGACTCTGGAGCTGGTCTAAAAAGGGATCTTTTGCTGCATTTAAATTGCTTTTGGACTGTCGTGCTGTCTTAGTAACTACACTATATTTTCATGAGTGTTTACCAGCTTTAAACCCTGAGTGCTTCTGAGTTGGTGTTAATTCCTGAGCCAAGACAATTAAGGCACAAGATAATTTTAACTAACATTTTGTTGTGGTGGTTTTTCTTGTTTGTTTTTCTTTTAACAGAAAAGGGTCAGGACTAAAATTCACACCACAGCCTTTTTTGTTTTAAAGCTAAGATGGGTCATCCCAAACCTCCTTTTATAGTTCCCCATGGAAATCTGAAGTATGACCTTTTATTTCAATGGAAAACAGATCCTCTTGCTGCTGTCCTGAAAGCTGTCAGCATCTCATCTCAGGACCTGGAAGCTTTTCTCTTGCATTGAAATGGTATTATTTTATTAAAATGTCACTGGTGAGTTGAGGTAGTAGTAGTAGTTTTACCAACAGTGTTACTTTAGTTAGGCATGAGGTACACACCTCTGCTCCTGCTTCTCTCCCAAGCTACAGCAAAGGCCTGAGGACAACATTATCTGCAGAAATAACTCAGTAGCTAAGGATTACTTTCCTGTCCAAAGAAAAGTGATGGTATCATTCTTCACTGACTTGATTCAAACCAGTGAATTGTTAGCAGCATCATCAACTTAAAAAGCTGTGAGGAAGCTGCTCAGGGCATCACAAAATACAGATTAATTATCTCATAAGATTAATTGGATGTCTAACAGCTCTTTCTTATGCACGTTAACAGTATTAAGCCTTAAGTCTTCATGGAAAGCATTAAGTTGAGGCATGTGGACAAAATCAAATCTGCTTTTGACTCTCTAAATATTTACTCAAATATTTCTCTTACATGCCTGATGCTACTGCCAAAAGGCACTGCAGTTCTCACAGTCGGAACTTGGCTGAAAAAAGGCCACAGGAATTACACTGATCCTGGCTGATTTTATGTGTAATTGCTGCTGTTCCCTAGCAGCAAAAAGCGAAGGAGACCTGGGAGAAGAGAACATGAATAGTCACACTAATCTTGCATTTCTTCTGGAAAGATGTGAATGCACTTAACAAACGGAAATAAATTTAGAGAGATACCGTGCTCAGCCTGGAAATCAGCTCTGCTGGCTTTGCCCTTCCCAGAACTGTATTCTTGCCTTTAACAGTGTTGTTTATATATAAAAAATAGCCCTGACTATCCCTGAAATGTAATTTACAGATGAACAGCTTGTGGAGCAGGTTGCATAGTCCATGATGTGTTAAAGTTCAGTGCAAGGAAACAGCAGCCATTGCATTAACAAAGTTTTACCCAGCAGCCTGCCAGGTGTGTTGGCACACTGGGACTAGACAGGCTCAGTGTTCCTGTGAAAATAGATGTTCTCCCATGCAGTGAGGTGGCGTGAACAGAAGAATCTCCAGAGGTTGAGGATTATCCCTTGGTCAAAGGGGTTCTCCAGCTCGGAGTGCCGCAGGTAGGAGATGCGGTGGTGGGACATGAACTCCCAGGTCGTGGTGTTGCATGAGATCAGGTACAGGTGGGAAACAAGCAGCAGCAGGACCACAATGGTGAATATGAATATCAGGAGGAAGGACACAAGGAGGAAAATGTTGTGCTGCAGCCACTCCCGGGATTGTTCAAAGTAGAGGCCTGACCTTTCAATTCAAACAGAAATAAATCTGTAGTTAAAGAAGCAGAACTAGTTTCATAAACTAAGCAAACCTGATGACACATTTAAGTTTGATTCATAACAAATGAGCTGCTAATAATCCGTGACTACAGAGAGTTAATATACTATGAAGTCCTGAGAGACTGCACCACAGGAATTGGAAGCTAAATTTAGAAGATGCTGTTTCCCTGGCAGCTGTGAGACACAATCACCCTGGGTTAACTCCCCTCCTGAACAGCTGGAACCCTGTTGGAGTTTCCAGCACTTGAATGTGTAAACAAAGATCATGTTACAGGGACTGAAGGAAAATGAACAATGAAACCTAAATTACCAGAGACTACTCAAGATTAAGGAGCTCCAGGATGCAAAAGAGGATGAAGATCCAGAGCCAGTTTATGTTCTAAGCCAGCCCAAGGAGCACTACAACTTTCAGCAATCCCAGAGGTCCAAAAGCCATCTCCCAGCCTTACCAAGCAACATGGCCTCCCCACAGCAGAACCACAAGCTGCACACTCAGGTAGACTATGAAGAGGGGGTGATTCCTTTCTCCTACACAGTTCTCAAGCCAGGGGCAGTGGTGGTCGTAGCGCCGCACGCAGTGCTGGCACAGCTGGCAGTGCTTGGCTCTCATGGGTTGCTGCAAAACACAATCAGGGAAAGAAAAAACTCACTGGCTGTAGTTCATGGCTGTCCCACTCCCGTTTTGTAGAAGACAACATCATCCAAATCTGTCTTTCCCCACAATATTGTCCCTAAAACACTTACTTGTGAGACAACGGCACATCAACATTGCTAAGACAAATCAAAGGGATTGTGATTCTTTTGGTCAAGACCCAAATGGGTGGCGTTCAAATTAAGTGATCCTCCCACACTCCTCCTATCTACACATTTTCTTTTTTATCTACCTATTACAGGAAGTCCAGCATGCCAAGGAGGGAGACAAAGCCAATCAGTGTAGTCAGGAAAGCATGAGCCAGAGTACTGAGGTGAAAAACTGGAACCACTACTATCAAATAGAGTGGGCAGGGATGTGATGCTTTTTGGGGATGTACAGAGAAGTGCCTCCATGTGAGTGAGTACAAGACACTTGCACAGAAAACAGCTCAATTACCAGGCACAGAGAAGGTGAAAGACCTGTCTGAGAAAAGTAGTGCTTCCTAGGATTTGTCCCCTGCAGTGTATAAATGCTTTGCCAGCTTTTCTTCTTGCAATAAGCTCATTCCTCCTGACTGATACTCTTCGGGAATTTATGGGAGCTGGGGTAATGCTTAATTTCATTAAACTGATAAGGATCACTCTGAAAACAAGTCTTTCTAGGCTTAGGCAAACTGTTTTAAGAGCTGATTTCATTGTTGTAGTTTCTCCTTCATGCTGTCTTTTACCATTCAGGCCAATGTTTTCCTGTTTTAAGGCCCTGAACAAGTTCACAACAATGAGCAGTTCCCACATGTTACACTCAGCTGCCTTTCTGACTATAAAGGTATTTTCAAAATAACTTATTTGACAGTACTGCAAAGTCTGGCTGACATGGTAGTAAGAGTGTGGAATACAATTTTCTCATGGCAAAAAAAAGATTCTTGTTTCTGTAAGCCAGCAGAGACTTGTTTCAGCCTTGGAAAAGTGGTCTGTGTGCCAGTGTCCATCACTACTACTTGTGTAGCCTCTGCCCAGCCTCCTCTAAGCAGCAATTGCAGACCACCCACAGCAGCTGAAGAACAATGTAAGGTTTCAAATCACTCATCCCTTCCTCTTCCAGCACGTTCTGGATGCCCACCTTCACCAGGCAGTAACCACAGCGCCGCAGCTTAATGTCACCTGCAATCTGAGGGATCACCACACCCTGTCCTTTATCTTCACCTTCCTACAAAAAAGAGAAAGGAAGGGACTGAGGAGAGTTCTTGAGCTCCTGTCTAGGCATGACTGAGCTGTCTTGCTGCATACTTTTACTTAACAGTTACACAGTGTTTGTTATCTCTATCATTAGGAACAAAATAATTAATTAGAATTCCTACAGAAACTGCAGATAATTATGGTACAGTGAGAGAGAACAGGTTACTGTAACCCTCCAAAGAATGTTTGCAGAGAGGCAGAAATAACTGTGGACAAGATATAGTCTGGGACAAAAACAAGGTTAGACTTCACTTCTAAACACACTAACAATGTCTTTTTGGTATGAGCAGTGTTAATTAGTCATACACAGCCAACACTGGCATTAATGATGGATGACTAAGATTGATAATGCTTTTGTCCTACAGTCTATAAGGCAGTGAACCTTGAGCAGACTAGCAGTTACTGAAACTTTGCATCTCAATTTATTTCACTGTAACTTGTTTGTGCATGTGTCCTCTGAGAGGGCAACAAATCCATAAAGACTTCAATAAATAGAGCTGCAGAGAGCACTGTCTGCCAAGCCTGCCCTTCGGTTTGGGGCTTTTTTTGCACTTGTACCACTTAGCAGTGGTTACTGTAAAATAGGTCATATACACATTCCACAGGGCACTGCAGTCTCTGCTCTAGGAGAGGACTTGAGGCACAGTTATGTACAAGGGAAGTGTGGTGTGAAAGGCACATTTAAAGGCTGTAAACCCTATTGCTGTTACAAAATACCAGTGTGAGACAGTCTGTCCTCATCTCCAACGGTCTGTGCATGTGTCCTGCACCAGCACAACAGAAACTGTTTCAGATTGTTCTTATCTAGCAGAGTGGAAAAAGCAGAAAAGCCTATAGACTTTACAGCTGCTCCACTTTGTTCTATTCATGAAGGGATCTACCTTCACTTCCTCTTCAGGTTTAACAAAACCCGGATCCATGAGAGACACCTTGAAGTACAGCAGGATCGAGCATAAAACCAGCAAAACGAAGATCAGCGGCTGAAGCAGCTCCCCGCGCTCCTCTTGCTTTTGCAGATCTGAAAGGTACCCATGAAGGACAGAGAGCAGCAGCTCTGTGAAGCAAACTGGATTTGTCTCTCTGGCCTCAACAAAGGGGTCCCGAGTCTATGAAGGGGAAATGGAGAGAGACCAGGCGGAGAGAGGAGAGGCTGAGAAGGGGCTCCCAGACCCCCGGCCCTCGGGGCACCCCAGGGTGCGGATAGCCCGTGTCCCGCGGGGGCCGCACGGCCCGCCCGACATCCGCGTCCTCCGCCTGCCCCGGGGGCGGAGCGGCCCCGGCCCGGCCCCGCCGCCCCCTCCCCGCCTCACCCGTGCGGTGCAGGAGGAGCCCGAGCAGCAGGGCCGCGCTGAGGGCCGTGTGTGCCGCCCGCACCCAGCGCCCGCCGGGCCCCATGGCCCCCCGGCTTCACGGCCCCGCCGGCCCGGAAGGCCTGAGGGCAGCGCTGGCAGGGCCGGGCGGGACACGGGCAGCGCCCCGAGGCGGGGCCAGGCCGGCCCAGCCCTGCGGGGGAGGCTCCTGGGCTGGCGGACGGGTTCCGCTCCCAGAGCGGGCCCGCGTTCTGCCGTCTCGGAGCCGCGGTCGCCGGGCTCCTTTGTCCCCCACACCGCCCGGCGTTGTTGTGCCCTGCGGGGCCTTTCCCCGAGGGGTGGTTTTCCTGAGCCCTTCCCGCGTGTCCCCCGCCTCACCCCGGGCTCTGGGGCTGTTCACAGCCTCCGTCCCACCGCGGCAGGCGCTGCTGGGCGTACAGAGCTGTGCGAGGTCGGGCAGCAGGCGCCGTTCAAAGGCTCCCGAGGTTCTGCCCTGCGTTAGTCCTGCTCTCGCTAACGTGGTTGTTCCATGTGTTGGTTTCCAGCCCCCGGGAAGAAGCGCAGAGAGGCTGTGCCTGGCTGGAAGCAGCTACACGGCCCCATTAACCAAACGGAGCCTGGAGAACGTCTGACATGCGGAGGGACTTGGTCTGGGTGACATGGCTGCAGTCAAGAGGCTCCTGGCTGGGGGAGGTCACTGAACCCCCCCGAGGGCTGCCGAGGGAAGCAGGTGTGTACAGGCTCTTCTCAGCTGGAACAGACACCTAAAAGCAACTGAAGTGCACCTGAGATGCACCTTGAATTGCACCTTTGGTTTTTGTCTTTTGTTAACGATAAAAAAACCACCAAGGTGACTGTAGCACATATATAGCACTTTGAGTGTCTTAAGGATGAATGTTATCACATATTGGTAAAAATTCCAAAATCAGTGCTTTAACTCCTTTCGGTTTTAACATAGTTCTACCTTGCTGCTTTTGTTACCTTTCCCAATAAAAATTTGGAAAGAAATATAATATTCCTTATAAATTATAAATTTACCCTCCAGCACCTGGCAGTGGATTGCTTGGTACTGTTTGCCCACAAATTGATTATTTTAGTCTCTTCATATGAGTCAGTGGCCATGTGCTGATGCCAGGAATGCACCTGGTTGTGTGGGTCACTTAAATGGTTCACCTGAGACAGCTGGGTTGAAATGTTAAGAAAAATTGTCAACTGAATTTCCAGCAATCCTTCAAACTCTTTTTTTCTCTTTTTTTAACTTTTTTTTTATTTTCAATTCTAGGTAAAGGCAAAGCCTACGGCTCTTTTCCCTCAGATACCTCAGGCTGTACCGGTGCTCAGAAAAAGGTGGGTAGTGTCTTTCCTTCTTCACAGAGAGGTGTAAATCTTAAAGCTTAATTAAAGCAATTTGAGTAGTAATAATATTTTCCACTTGAAAGTAGAAACATTTTGGTGTTCTAGAATAATCTGTCCTAAGGAATATATTCTCACCCTCTTTGCAATTAAAATAATTTGGTGCATGTTACTCTTTTTATCTTCTCCTTTAGCTTTGAAACCTGTCTTGCAGAGATCAGGGCTCATCTCTTGTCTCAAGGGTTTCAGCCTCAGTGACTGGTTGAAATTAGGCTCAGTTACAGAAGTCTCTACTAGTAAGTTTCTGGGGAGAATCTGGGCATCCCAGCTCAGAATCCCATGCTGCTGGAAAGCTCAGGTATCTCTCTGGACTCTTAGAGCACGGCATGTTTCCAGAGGCAGTTCAGTTTCATAGAAATGCTCCTCCCCTCCTGTTCTCCCTGCTCCTTTACAGACTCCACAGTGACCACTGAATTACTGGCACTGAGCCCTCACAGGACCAGGGTCTTAAGAAGAAAGTCAGGCTGGCCTTAAAGCACATTGGCTTTTCTTAAGGGCTCAGATCCCACCCCTTACAAAGCCCAGGCTGTGGAGTGTGAGCTGCAAATACATTAGAGAGTTCAGAGCAATCTGGACACTCAAATATTGTCCTGGTTTTTTTCTCCTCTCACACAATTTCCTAACAATGCTCTTGTCCTCCACTGCTTTCTTCTGCTGACAAGCAGTATTGTGTCCTTTGGAGTGATGAAAGGCAAAGGCACTGAACAGCATCATCAACACGTGGCAGTTCCTTTCATTTTTAATTAAATATATGACAGCCAATGGACCAGTAATGTACCTAAATAAACCACATTCATAGAACAAAGGAAGAAGACACTCTTGAGCACTAAGTTTAATACACAGTGGGTATCCAATGGATACAACAGAAAAGTTAATTCATTCAGAATTGTAAGGAAGCAACAGTTGTGCATTTTGATTTTTTTGCTCAGTTTCACCAGGTGCAAACATTTGAACCAGGCCTCAGCATCAGGCAGGTCCATGGACAGAGTAAAAGGAGACACTTGCTCATTATAACTGAGGGTATTTTCATTGCAAAACAAGGAAATACATATTTAATTAGCTTAAAAACTTTTTTTTTTAAAACAAGAAAAGAGTTACAGAGAGGATCAGTGACAATTACATGAAATCAAAAGAGTCTGCTAAAGCAGAAGTGTTTCAGTTCAGCAGAGTATCTCACTCATTCCTTAAGTGCTCTCTCCTCCTTCAGCCCCCATGTTGCTTTTCATCTATTCCTGATGACTGTTGCCCTCTGTGCTTCATCCACACACATGGTTGTCCTGGAGACCAGCTGTTTCCCTCCTTTTAATTCTCTTTTTTCAGCACAAGCTGTCCTCTAACACCTGAGCTGTGGCAGACTCCTCCCTGAACAGTCTCAAGGAAATGTCTTTTCTATGGGTAGTGCCTGACTGCAGTGCCCTCTAGCTCCTGCCCTACTGGTAATTAATTGCCTTCTTCAGGTAATGAGAGGGAACTGACTCACAGCTCCGAGACTTTTCTTCCCACTCATCTTTTGCAGAGACCAGAGTGACAGCAGCAGAAGCCTAGCCAAGGTGATAAGCTGGGTAGGATTCAGTGCTGAAGAGGATAATTTCAGTAGGAAGGTGCAGGGAAACCAGCAGCCATGGTGCAGATGAATTATCTGCAGTGTTCTGATTGCCACAAATATCAGTGCTAAACTTTCTTGGCTTGGTCTAGATGAGAAAGTCTGATGCTTCTGGGTGTTAAACATCATCCAAGTAGATGCCAATCCTATGAGCAATTCCTCCCACAGATTTTGTAAAATGGAAGCACTGGTGGGAAGTTGCTCACCAATTTGCTCTTATCTGCTCCAGAGAACATGGACACCTGGCACTGCTGGGACACTGACAAGGGCCACTGGAGGACAGGGCAGCCTCCAGCCAGGAAGGAAACCACACACAGTTCAGGCAGAGGGTTCCTTTGTTGGCACAGTCTCTGCAGGGAGCTACTGAGTCGTGTTCGTGCTCTGCTTGCCAAGCTTTGGAATATTAAAGGAAATGTAGTAGTGAAAACATGAAGAGTCTGAGTGGGCCAACAGCTACTGAGCACAAGGAGCCCCTCTGCAATATCCTTACATGCTATGAGCTTCTCTACAGCTGGATTTTCATTTGAAAAATAGAACCCCATTCTGGTTTTCTGAGCAGGGTTGGTCACTGGCTGTAGAATTTTATGTGGAACTGAAGTTTCCTGGCTTGTTCCTTTGATCCAGCAAAGCTGGAAGGCCTGAGAGGCATCCTTGGAACAGTCATGCATTTCAGGGTATCCAACTTCCCTTTTTACATTAAACCTTCATAAAAAATCTGCCACTTTGCCCTCCCTTCCTTTGCAGAATATTGAGTCTGCAGGCAACTCTCCCCAGCTCTGGCTCTATGGCACCAGTTAAATCCTTGCCACCAAAAAATGTTTTCAGGCCATGCATTATGCCTGTTGTTTCAGTTAGGGAAACTGAGGCTCAGGCTGGTTTCAGACTTTCAATTGGAGGAACTGTTGGATTGTGTTCTGGTGCTCAAAGGACACTTTTTACTCTTTGATCCTTTCTGAGGGGAAAATGTTACTTTTCAGCTCACAAAATCTTGAAGACACTGAAGCTTGCAGGCAAAGCTCACATTACTCTAACAGGGGTGTTATTCCTTTTAATGTGCTGTCTTAGACATTCACCTTGCTGGTGGCCTGACTCAAAATCTTAGGTGAGGCTTTCTTCAATTGCCCAGTTAAGAGTTTCCTCTTTCACCTGGGAATGGTGACAGATTTCAGCAAGCTGAGCTTTTCTGTCAGCCTGGCCTGGTTCCATTCATCTCCTTATTGCTAGAAATTGAAATATTTTTATCCTGGTTTGGGCTGAGGTACAGCTTGCTGAGGGTCTGTGAGCAGTGAGAACAGAGGTTACCTCTGCAGTGTGAAACAACTTTGATGCAGTGTGGATCTTGTTAGTTTGGGATGCAGCAGGTGAGACTCCAGAAACTGTTCAACTTGTGGAAGCACTGGTTTGGAAAACCCAAACCTTTGGGCTCTCAAGGCAGGTAAAACCAAGCCCTTGGTTGTTATTAGCCTTGATGTAGTTGTGCCAAAGTCTCAGAGTAGAGCCCAACTGCTCGGCTTGGATTGCAGTGAGAGGCTGGGATCTGCTCCAGCTGAGATGGGAGTTCCCCAGCTTCACTTCTCCCCAGCATGGCAGCTGCTTTCTGGGGACAAGGCTTTCTGAGACCTCACACCTGTCATCTGTCCCCTTCTGCTCTACTCCCACCTTGCCAACACGGCCAATCTTGAGTGCTTTTTGTCACTTGGTTCAAGATTTTAGTGACAGGAGCTTTCACTACATGGGCATTGGAAAGGAAGCAGATGTGGTGGGTGGTACTGCCATGTGAAACAACTTCCCAAGGACAGCAGCACTAAATGGGGAGTTAAAGAGCAAAGCTTGACTCCCCTAACAACCAAGGCTGTATTTGCAGCCCCTCTTAGTTTTGCATCTAGAAGGAAGATTAGCAAATGTTACACAGAAAACAGTTCTTGAAATAAGCTCATAGGGACACAGATTCTTGGGAAACAAGAATAAGAGAAAAATACATTTCAAATGACTGCAAAAAAGTATAATTTGTCAAGTTTTGCAATCTTATGAAAACAATTTAAAAGTGACACAAAAATATATATAAGTTTGAAAAAATACTTAAAAGAAAAAAGTACAGATCTCACAATACCAAAACAAATTGACGTATGGTTAAAAAGAAAAAAAAAAAGACATTGAATAACACCGTATTGGCAGTAAAAGTAAACCTCTCCAGGCATTTGTGTTCTGTCAGTTAAAGTGTCAGTTTGTGGATCAAGGATCCATCCCTAACGTGCTCACAAGGACAACATGAACTCTGAGCATTAGCAGAACCTCATAGCAGCGACTCAAATCCAAGAGCAAAGTGTACAAGGGAAGAGAGCAGCGAGTTGCTGTGCTCTGAGGCCTGAAATGTCCCAGCCTGCACGGCCATGGGCTCATCTTCCTTCTACCAGGCAGATCTTTTCTGAGTCCCTTCTAAGGGAGGATTTGTCAAAGAGCTGTGATGAGCAGTGGGCTGTGACACAGAGAACTGTTGCTGCTGAGTGCCTGGCTGTGAGGCAAACCGTGATCTTCAGCTTCTTGAGCCATTATAGGTCTGGAGTGCCACAGGTGAAGGCCAGCTCAGTGGGACTCTCCTCTCACCTGTGCCACACAGACTGCAGTAATGCTGCTGAAGGGACTGGGACTGCACTGCTAAGTGCTTCTGGGAGTCAGATGGGAATAGGGCCTTCTGCTTCTGAGAATAGGGGGAAGATGCTGGGGTGGAACAAAAGGTGCTGTTTCCTGGGACTGCCCTTCAGAGGGTGCCTGGAGACTTCCCACCTCCAATTCCAGCAGCTGTGCTGCAGTGAGCTTCCTGTGAAGGGACACTGTGATGCTACTGAGCACAGCTTGTGATGACACAGACTGAGGATGGGCAGAACAGCTCCAGTGCCTTCCTGGGACTTGCACAAGGGGGTACAGCTGCTCGGGACTAGGGCCTAGCAGAGTAGAGTATGCAGAGGGAAATACTCTGGCTTTGTAGCCCTTCCCTATAAAACAGAACACTGCTAAAAAAGGTGGTGGAGGACTGGAATGAAGATGTGTAGCCCTTTGTGAACAAACCTTGTGCCTTGTTGCACAGGCTCCCTTCAAGAGAGAAGCTCTGTGTAGATAAGAACATAGAACTGGTTCTTGTCATCCCTGACCTTCTGAGGCTGGGTGGGCTGGCAGATCCTACTGTACTGCCAATGGGGACAAAACAGACCTCTTGACTTTATTGGGAATGTCTTACTTCCAAATGACCCACACAGAATTAACAATGCTTCCATTAATGTGAGTCTTCTATTAAAAAGCCCTTAAGGGAGTGAATTAGCTTGAAAGGTCTTCTCTTTTTTCTCCATTTTTAAGTCTCACTAAAACGTCAGTTCTTTTTGTCTATCTCTCTGGTATTGTGTCCCCCAGCCTCTCTAACCAAATGAATAACTCATCACTGCCTGCAGCCCCACTGAGCAGCCAATGCTGATTGGACTGGTGTTCTTGCAGACATCACAGGACCTCATGCAGTACAGCAAAAGGGAATTTTCTAAAAAGTGGGAAATAAATGTCACACTAGTGATCACACAACTAGGTCTTCAAGCTCATGGTCATGTGAGGCTCTCTGTGTGGTCTAAAATAAAAGGTTAAAAGATACATAATGTAATTGTCTTTGTTTTTTGTTTTCTTTTTATACAGAAATCATACACACAGAACTTCAACCTGAAACTTCATAACAAAAAAGTCCACTAAGTTAAGGAAAGCATTTTGTTGTGCAAAAAGTCCCTCCCCCCTCCCCTATTCACCTTCATCTACTGAGGGTCTCACACACACACATAAAGTTTCCTTCCAACGGGCGAGTTGGTAAGAAAGAGTCCTCCCTATGTACAGTGAGTTAGAGAGAAGCTGGATACAGTGCTGGCAAGAGGCACTGGGTGATTGCCTCTATCTGGAAGTGTCCATGTTCTCCTCCTTAAAGTTACTGCAGTGCTCTATAACTTTCCTATGGATAAAACAAGGACAAGGAGAGAGGGTTTAGTTTAAAGCTTATTGCACCTCAGCTGTGGGACAGTAAGGTAAGAACTGTCCCAGAGGTGATTTCTGTGTAACCATGTCCTGTTTGTATCTGAGACACAAACTGTGTCAAAACCACTAAACTCCACAAAAGCAGCTCCCAGCTTGGAATGTCAAGTTTTGGTAGTGCATATCCAGATCCAGCTGTGACCATTCATTCATTATCCCCACACCCAAAACCTCAGATGCCTTTAAATCCCACCAGGAAATACATTAATACAAATGTCTGTCCTTCACTGTGCTGTCACCTGTCCCATCCCACACACTGTGTGTAACTGTGACTGTCTTCTGCAGGCTCCAGTCCCTTACAGAATTTAGCAACCCTCAGCTGTGGGAATACCTGCTGCTCACTCACCAGGTATGCCCAGGTCTCTGCCTCTCTCTTCCATTCATCCTGCAGGTATGAAATTAGAGCTCTCACTTTGCCAATGATCAGAAACTGCTTTTACAGCTCTTAAAGGATGACTCCAAAGAAAAGTGTCACTGCAATGTGGACTCTACCTTCTGAAAAATGCTCTTGTTTTAACTGTGCAGTTGGCAGTTCAGTGACAGGCCAGTATGATTCTGAGGACAGGCAGCCCACCCAAGTACAGGGCAAAGTGATAACTGGAGACTACTGGCCTAAGAACTGCAATTAGCCATGTGCCTCCCTTGCTCAACAAGCCAATCTGCAGCCCAGCTGCCTGGTAATGATCTGTGTGTACTGCCCACCTATGAACATCTCTAGTATTGTTTTCATCCTCTTTTTCCTCTGCTTCTCCTGTATTCAATTCATACCTCTTGTACACATCACTACAGGCCTTGCTTTGGTAGCCTCACTTTATGTGGAAGAATTAAAAACTAAACTAAGGCTAAACTGAGAGTTTGTGATGGTGTACTGGTGTCCTACCGGGCCATTTCCTTGGTCTCTTGTCTTGCTGAGGCCATTTTAATCATGTCCTTCAGGAGAGGAATCCCACCTTCTTTGATCAGCAGTGGGCAGTACTTGTCAGCTGCAGAGAAAAGAATAAATCAGGTCCTTGTGAACCCTCACAACAGTGTTGTACACTGGGTGGCAGGAAGGGAAGGAGGAGGATCAAAACAGTGAAGGAATTTCCTACACACCAAGTCTAAATAGCTTTATTTGGCTGTGCTGCCTGGAAATTCCTGCATCATTCAAAGGTTTTCTCTACCTACATAGTTTATCTTGCAAGACTTTTTCTGCTGACAGCCCCAGGTTCACCCCCTCAACTTCTACAGTGCAGGGAATATGATTTCAAAAAGAGAACTTACGGTAGACAGAGACCAGGTTATAGAGTGCCCAGGTGGCCCAGTGCTGGCTGACTGGGGAGATCCCTTGTGGAAGAAGCCGAAGGATTGGTTCAAATGACCTGCACAGAATTACAGAAATTGTTAAAAACCCAAGAGCTACTTCTTTCAACACCTTTGCCACTCACAGCAATACAATACAGCAAGGGATCTGCTCATAGATATCACAGCAGTAAATCCACTGGCATTTCAAAGATTCTGGCACCAAGGCTGTCAGTGTCCCAGGACAGTGTTGGCAGGATTACAGGCCCCACCACTTCAGCACAAACACACTGCTCAGAGAAATAGCTGCAATGGAGGCAACTGAGCCCAGGAACTGATTTCCATCCTCCATTAGGCATTTCCTCACAAGAGTTGAAATCCAGCAGCACTGATCAGTTTGAGGAGGGACAAAGCCCAAACTATGCCCAGGCAAAGCTGGCTGCACACCTGCAAGGGTTCCTGTGTTTCTTCTGACAACTATACTGTCTATACTGTAAACAGGCACTGGTATGCCAGTTCTGGATCCCTGCCAAGCACTAAGGGAATTCTGAGTACCTGATAACCTCTTACAGGAAGGGGTTTACAGGATTCCAGCAGTTGTATTAACCTTTGAAGGGATTTCTGGTACCTGTGTCTAAATATGCCCCAGAGAAGAATGAAAGAATGTGGCTTTGGGAAGCAAACAGACTTAAAAGGACAGATTGCAAAGGACAGCAGTATCAGAGGAAAATGCTTAGGCAGTCCTAGACTGACCATGGTTTTCCTGAACTACTCAATTTCAGCAGCAACTTGCAGGAGAAATTCTTGCTGGGCTGCCAACTTCTCCCATAGGAATTGCCAGGTAAGGTGTCTAATTCCAGCATCTTATATAACATGTTTCAAAGGAAGATGTAAAACCCTCACTAAAGAATATGTTCCTGAAGATGTTTCTCTTTCACTCTGAACAGAGCCTCCATGTTAGGCTCTTTCTCTTCCTTTCTCTCTGCTGGTGTTTCCTTCCTGTGACAATCCTGGCTCCCCTGTGACTAGGCCAATCTTTTCCATTGCTCACCTGTAATTGATATTTCTCCTGGAGTTGATATCCCAGCTCTGGATGGCTGCCCACATCCTCTTCACAACTTCTTCTCTGTGAGGCTCACAGATCCCCCAGGCCTCTAAACCATCAAACATGATATGGGAGAGCACTCCACAGGCATTATATGACACCTCAATCCCATCAGCTTTGCTCTCCAGCAGGTTGCTGCGAAAAGAGAAGAGATCACTCAGAGCTGCTGATGCAGTAAAGATTCACAAGTGTCCAGGTGATTCAGGAGAAGAGATCAGAGCCAGCTGGTCACCAGCCAGGCACTCACCTGAACACACTGATGAACTGGGAGGTCATGAGCTGCGGGCGCAGCTCCTTCACTTCTGCCACGTTGCCCAGGAGGCCCAGCATGTTGCGGTGCAGCTCCTGCTTCTCTGGGAACTCCTGGCCAGGCAAGGAACAGGATTATACACAGGCAGGACTCTGGTGATGCTGAGAACAAGCAACCCTGGGAAAAGGCTGTACAGCACATCTAGAAAAGCTCAGTACTTTTGGGTAGTCAGCACTGGCTCCGTGGCAGGTGCCAAATGGTGCTAAAGGTGTGAAAAGGGAGGGTCAGAACCAGCCCCACTGTTCACTGCTGCTCTGCTTGAGGGGGCTGAGCAAAGATGGGCAAAGGGGAAGATGTGTTCACTGTAGGTTTCTCTGTTCTACTGGCTGAGTGGAATGATGCGAGAAAGAACTTACACAAGCTTTTTCTTTCTTGTTTGTGAAGTGTAGGAAGTAATGCTTGGAGAGGAGCAGAGCCAGGGATCCTGCCCAGGCACCTGCACCTCCACTGCTCCTGTCAGCATCTCTCCAGAGACAATCAGACACTTACTTTCAAGCACTCCAAGAACAGTTTCATGCCACTGTAGTTTAGGAACATCTCACAGTTATCTGGGGTCTCATCAGTGATGTTCCAGAGGGCACTCCAGGAGAACTCCATCACCTGATCACACTGGAGGTAAAAGGACAGAATCAGAGCTTTGCTAATGCAGGAGCCTGGTGCAAACCAATCACCTGTTTCCTCTCTGGCACCACCCTAGATGACTTCAGAGGTAAGAAAACCTTGTTGTTCACTTTCAACTTGTCAGTAAGTGGGTTTTTTGTTTAATATTTTTGCCTCCCTGTCACATTCCCCTGCCCTCACCCTGGAACAAGAAATTCTGCAGCATCAGCTGAGATGTCTTGTGTTTGTTAGAGAAGCTGAGCTGGCACTCTGAGCTGATTTCCATGCCTAAGTCAGACTGAAGAAAAAATACTCTATGTATATGGGTTTTTTTGGGGGGAAACACTCACCGTTTTATCAGCCAACTTCTTCTGAATCAACTTTAGCATTGTCTGTGGGCAAAGAAAGGGGAAGAGTGTGAAACAGTTCAAAAATCATGGAGCTAAAACCTAACCAGCCCTGCAGTATCACAGTAGTTATGGCAAATTTTCATCTTTTGCAGAGAACCTACTTGATAATCTCTCTAAACCAGTGGGACTGGGTCATGTTCCAAGCTGTAAGTTCACAGAACTGAAGTAAGCCACAGTCCCTGAGCTGTTGAGTTTGCAGCTGAGTCAGTTTTGAGCTATATGACAAGGTCTGGGATGTGCCATAATTGCACCAAAGCAAAAGCCTTTGCAGTTCTTGGAAAATGTGGGGGTATGGGTTGAGTTGGGAAATTGATGTAAACTTGGGGAGAAGCAGAAGGAGACTCACAAGGTGGTACCAGATCTAGAAATAACCTCGTGTGGTGAGGTCAGGAGTTAGGTTACAGTGCCTTCCTGCCCTCACACCAGCCTGTCTTTGAGATCATAACCTCCAGTGCTAGTAAGCAAGGGGTGGGTTCCAGGAGAGCTCAGCATTGATGGGACACTGGTTCCCTTTGTGATATTGCGAGGTTGGATCATGGCTGGAGGCATTTGATGGACAGCTGTAAGGGAATTGTCCTAGCCTGGGTTATGGCTAAGTGAGCACTTGGGACCATACCAACCATGACAAACCCCATCTTGCCCACAGCTTCTTTGTGGTCGTTGTCCACCTGGCAGACCAGGGCATTGCAGAGGTGCACGGCGATGCGCTGGATGGACTCGTCCTGCCGGCTCTGGTTGAGGATGTTCAGCAGCAGCTCGTTCACTCGGCGGTACTGGAACTCCAGCTCCTCAGGAATGCTGAAGTTACACAGGGTCAGGCAGCAGTTCCTCTGGACCTGGGTCAGAAGGAAGCAAACACTGGGCCAAGAGGCTACAAAAGCTACAGACCCCACCATCTCATGTTTCCTTGGTACTGAAAACATCTTCTTGCCTGACTACACCTACTGAGATTTCTGTTACCCTCTGATCTCGTGCTGTGCCTTAGCCATGCTCCATTACTGTCACTCCAGTCTCGCAAGGCCACCCAATATCCAGAGCCCATTGCTTTCCAAGCCAGTTCCTCACTGCCTATTGGCTCTCTACACAGCAGACTTCTAGTACAGAGATTTGAGATGTTTCTTTCTATTGATTCAACATCCCCTCTACCCACAACAATTTCATCCCACAGTCAGTGCTGGCTATCTGTGTCACACACATGCTTTGACCACTGTTCATGGATAAAAAGGAGCACCCTCCATGTGCCGAGTGGAGACCAGGAGCAGACCTGGGCAGGCAGTAACTTCTCTGCCTTGTTTAACTCCCTGCAGGCAGAGGAAACCCAAATGCTGACACCAGGCTAAAGAACTGATACAGGGAAACAGGACTATGGGAAGCAAAGGTGCCTGGGCTGCTCTTACTGTGACCTCCTGGTAGGACTCCATGCCGTTGAGCACCACCTGGATGACCTGGCGCCGCAGCTTCACGCTCTGCTCCATGCGGTACTCGGAGTTGGTCAGGTAGAACAGCGCGGCGCTGCCCGTCACCTGGATGTTTTTGTCATCCTTGTGGCACTTGAGGGCTGTGATCACCAGCTGTAGAGAAGCAACACGAAGCTTCAGTGCCACAGACTTGCTGCTAGTTCTTGGAGTGACTGTTAGAAGCCCACAAGGAAAGCGTGGCCCAGGCATTGCAGGAACGTGCTTAGGAAATGAAGGTACCCAGTTCCACTGCGCTACTGGAACATTCTCTGGAATGGCCTGATAGTGTCCCAGGGTGGAAAAAAAAAGACTGGGAGTGCAAAATTCCCCTTGTCAGGGTGAGGCCAAGGCTTACCTGCAGGGCTCTCAGCAGCTGGCTGCAGCGCTCGATGCGGGCAATGTCGAAAAGCAGGTTGATGGCCCGGGAAGTGATTTCCGGCCGGTGCTCGGTGTAAGCCTCGATGGCGTTCAGCACCTGCTCTTCGTTCTTGTCTCCACTCACCTGGCGTGGAAGAGCAGAGTCAGGGGAGAAATTATGAAGGAGGAAAACCAACATGAGAAGGAAACTCTGAAAGGTCAAAGGGTATACCTTCCCTCTGCCCTGAGAGGAGATTCAGCCCAGGATGAGACAGAGGTTGAGTCACTTTTCAGTCCAGAGGGATGAGAAAGGGCACCTTTGGGGCAGGAGGATGCTATTCAAAAGTAGGACTCCTACTGTCTTAAATCCTTTTCTGTAGTCACAGACATCCTCCAGGAAGGATGATTTCTCCATGCTTTTCTCCAATGTTTTTCAATCCTTATAAAAACTACGTGGGGTACAGGTCTTGCTTTCTGGCAGTTTTCTTGCATTATGAAGTAGTTATTGAAAGGTTAGAGCTCAGTTTTCATACCCAAGAACCAAAGAACTCCACTCTACTGGCAGCCACGGCTCTCATGTTCTTTCACCTTCTAACAAGTTCCTAGTGCCAATATTCCTGCAGCATCCTTACCTTGTAGGCTGGGATATGGGTCAGGCGGCAGAGGGATGTTTCAAAAAGGCCCAAGAACTGCAGCGGTCGTTTCAGACCCCGGAAGGGAGCAATGCTGCTCTTTGCTGGCTCAATGCTGGGGGGAAAACACAAGAGATTGCTCGTGTTGGTACCATGTTTCTTCAGGTGTCTCCTGCCACAGAGATGGCTGCCCTCCATTCACTCTGACTGCACTGCCATCCCCAGAGTGGTAAAAGCTACACTTCACTTTATACCAAGCAGCTGCTTATGAACATAACTCTAAATATTCATCCCAAGTGATCCTGAGTGAAAGGTGAACATGCTGAATGGAACCAGTAGTCAGAGTTACTGCAGACAGCATGAAGCTTTCCCAGGTAAAATCTGTACTGGAAATTCACTAGCTGGGATGAAAATTTCCTCTTAAAGGGCTGTGGATTTCACTCATCCAATGTATTTGTAATGTGACAGACATGTGAAGTCTGCTTCTGTGGGCATTCAAGAACACTGTTTTGGCTGCCATGTTCCTTATTGACCAAAAGCATTTTCACCAGCTCTGGTGAAAAGGAGCCAGTACTGTCTCACGTTTTTGATTCTGTTCAGCAAGTACTTAACAGGAGGGCAGAGCTCTCAGCTGATGTGGAAAACCAGACCTCTAGGTATGCCTCTGCTGAGGGGCACCAGGATTTCCAAGGGTTGATCTGCCCGGTATTCAGGTCAAATCTGAAACAGGCCTTTAGATTCCAAGGTCCTAAAACACACAGCCCTCCTATGAGTGCTGATGTATTGATTCACTGTATAAATGTTCTGTCAGAAGAGCCTGGATTTCCACAAGGGTAAGAGTATTTTGTGTAGGAAATGTGTAAAGGGCTTTGGAGTCCTTTCAGGAAAAAATCCAGCAGAAGATCCCTGGGAGAATGTGTGTGTGGAAAAGAACTGAAATACTTCAGATATGCATAGCAGGCAGATGGGATGAATTCTTTATTACTCTTACAAGTCCTTACATGTGTTGCATACAGCAATCACAGCTGATTCTCACACCAGTCTCTACTGTCAGGGGAACCTGGCAAGAGTTGTATCCTGCTTTTTAGTACTGATTAGATGTACAGAATTTGGGAACTCAGAAGAGAGAACTGTTCTTAATTCATCTTTGATCTATCCACCCAAGTACACCTCAGTAACTGCCTTTCCCTTACCTTGTCTGGCCCATCTTCTCCTCCATGCTGGGGATAGTGCAGTTCTCCAGCATGGTGTGCCCTGAGATGTCGAGCGAAGTGAGGTTCACCAGGTTTTCCACAAACAAGTTTAGAACCCGCCGGGTCAGCTTGAACTTGTAATAACTGGACAGATGGTCTCGGGAGATATCCAGGTGCCTGCAAGGGATAGAGAGCATCTCACAGCCTGGAAAGCATTAGCTGGGGTTTCTGCCTCCTTACCAGAGCCAAGTGTGATTATTATTTATCATTAGTTCCTTCCCAAGATACAGGAATGTGGTTCTGTAGGTTCTGGCAGCAGCAGCTGGCCCTGTGTCTAACCAAAGCACACAGGTATCTGGTAGAGGCTATTTGGAATGGACCACAGTGAATCATCAAGCCACACAGCACAAAGGAAATTGCTCCAGGCTCAGAAACTGCCTTTTCCAAACTGCATCACAGCAGCCACCTGAGCATTTCCACCCAGAGATTAAGATGCACCAGAAGATCTGTGCATCCCCAGAAACGTATCTTGCCTCAGCCCACAAATTAAGTTGCACAGGTTTTTGTCTGCTTACCTCATCTTATAATTTTTTCACCCCAGGCTATTACATTATGCTGATTTCTTTCAGGTATCTAAATGCTCAAGCTTTGAGGAAATCTTGCTGCTAAGGGAGTGGTGGGACAAACTGACCAGCACTGTGTGCAGGTGGGGTTCCTTACAGGACAGAGAGACTTTGCTGGCTCGTACCGAAGACTGGAGCCAACATCCCACTCACAAAAGTGTCTTCTACCTGTTGCACACCAAGTGGGGGTGATGGGGTGACATATGTGTTGTTTTTTGTTATTCCAATGGGAAGTTGCTAAGTGGTGTCTTCTTACAAGCAAAATTCAGGCTGGCTTTAGACATGTCAGATATGTACAGTGATGAGTAGATATATACAATGAGTGAGCCTGTTCACAGGAAGGTTTATAAGCTGAACCCGGCAGTGAGTGCCTCTCTGAGAGCAGGCAAGAAGACCATTCCTGAAAGACCTTTCCCTGTCAGCTAGAGAAGGATAAAAAGAAGGAAGAACAGTTCTGCTGACCTGAGCTTGCGAAGCTGTGCAATCACTTGGATGTGCTCCTCTGAAAGGTCCATGTTGTAAAGCACTAAGGAAACCAGACTGTCCTTCCACTGGGTGAGGAATCCCACATCATTCAGCTGGATCCCAGAGAGGTCCAGAGCTGCCAGGGAGGCCAGGGGCCGCAGCAGAGTCTCCACGTTCACCCCCTCGATCAGGCGGCCCAGGTTCAGGATGCGCAGGCGGCTGAAGCCTTCAAAAGTGAAGTCCTTGACCAAGACCTGGCGAGTGGGGTTCACCAGGCAGTCGTCCTCACAGCCCCCAGGGTTCTCCTCCTCGTAGAAGATATTGCTGCAGCCAAAGAGGCTCAGGGAGATCAGTGTGTGGCTGAAGCTCACCAAGGTTTGCAGGCTCTTGGCTGTCAGCTTCTCACAGTTAGTCAGGTAGAGCTCAATAAGATCCTGAAAAAAGGGAAATCAAGGTTAAAGATATTTCACCCTGTTTGACCCACACCTCCCACTGGGACAGCCTGAAACCATGTATCACCCAACTTGACCAGTGTCCTATGCCATTCCCAACAGTGGCTTTGGGAGCTGGGAAGGGAGAAGCTGAGGTTACTCCAAAGAAGGCTTGGACAGCAAAGGATGGAGCCTTGGGAATCTCTGGGTGTCTGGGATTCCAGCTGGTGCCTGCAATGCTGCTACATGATGTGGCAGCTGTCAGTGCAACCCCACCTGCTTCCTGATGGCCTCCAGGTCCTGGTCCTGCACAATGTGCTCCCTCAGGTGGATCCGAGCTAGCCTGGTGCTCCGTGGGTCTGAGAAGAGGGTGAAGAAGCTTTCATGGGGTTCAAAGATGCTGTCTGTCTTCACCAGCTCCACGTACCTGTGTGGGGCAATGGTGTTAGCACAGCACAGGCTCAGCCACAGCTCTGGCACCTGCACTGCTGACAAGGAAGCATGACAGAATTGTGAGCACACACCAACCCACCCCCTCCCAGTATCACCCAGATCAGCCCTTGGGGCAAAGGAGCTCACCCACCTCTTCTGGCACAGAACCAATGATCCCTAGGAAAATCTTGGGCAAAGGTTTGTGCAGGACTCGGTGTGTGTGAGCAAACTGGATTCTGGCAAGCACAGACTCCAGGAATTTTTTCCCTAGCTGTTTAAACTTAATAATTTGATTCCCCCCCCCGCCCGCCATTCCCATTTTTCAGAAAATTAGCTGGCCAGAATTCTCTGCCAGACATTGTGAGCACAAGTTCAGCCAAGAGAGACTGTGACAGCCAAACTACATAAATCCCTGGAAACAAGTTGCTTTATAAAACTATGGGAGCAGCAGCCTTAAAATTTAACATCTGTTAGCACTTTGGACTCTTATTTCTCTGCTTGGACAGAGTGTTGTAATGCTTCAGTGACAGGAAATGGGAAGGCTTCTTTGTTGCTCACTGACATTCTAGGAAGAAGCAGTGACTTTCTGGGTTTACTCTTTTAATTTCCCTTTTCACAGCATCTCGTTGAGCTCTGACTAACTTGGAAAGGGAGACTACCACAGAAACTAGAATGACAGCAGTACAAAAGGGAGCACTTCCTCCTGAAGTTCGTGCAAACCCTTATTTGCCAACGTGATCAATTGGAGAGCTGTACTCCCCCTTCTCTGAGCTCCCAGCCCCTTCCCAAGGCAGGCCTGGAACGTACTCGTTGACCAGCTTGTCACAGATCTCGCTGGGCAGGAAGATGTCGGGGTGCAGCCGCAGCGTCTCGTTGTCCAGCAGGTAGCACAGAGTCCCCTCCAGGTTGCGAAGGCAGTAATCAGTGCACAAGGTCATCAGAGACTCAGGACTGTCAGATGCCATCTTGAGGGAAATGATGGGAAGGGGAAGAGCACAAGGAAGCGTTTGATGCGGGAGATCCTTCCCTCAGATGAAGTCCTGGGATGAAGTTATGGGGCCATCAGGATAGCTGCAAGCAGAGAAGGGAAAAAAGATGCATTGAGAAAGGCACAGCTGCAAGTGTCCCACAAAGCTGTCACACCAGCAGGATGTTGTGTTTACAGCTCATCACTTGCTGACCCCAAAAGGACCTGCAGCAGTTTGGCCCCTCTGGCAGTGTGCCCTGAATTCCTTGGTGTTCCCACTCCAAGGGGATACTGTGGGAATGAGTTAGTGTGATGTGTTTGGAAATGAGACTACACAGCAAAATGTTTCCTCATTGCAGGGTTATCTGGCTGACAAAGGCCCTCAGAAAGGGAAGTGGTAGAAGCCACGTTGCTTGGTTTCCTTCAGGGTGGGTTGGATAAACCAGCAGAACATTTACTGTCAGCATAATCCTTTCTAAGGCACTGGTGGGATCTATGGGCCTGTATCTCTGCCTGTCATTCTCTTTGTCAACATTCCAAGTCAAGTTTCATTTTCAAGCTCAGTGTTTCTCTGTAGTGCCAAGCCAGAAGCTTCATGCAAGTCCTTGAACTAGAGCATGAAGTGGATCAGAAGCCAGAGGGAAACACACAGACTGGTCTGGGATCCATCTCCCAGTGCAGTGTAAAGGCAAGGACTGTGATTGTGCTGGACATCTACATCCAGCTCAGCCTCACCACCCCAAATCTGTCACAAAGAGTGACTAAACTGGAAAAAGGCAAAGTGCTTTTGCCCTTCTTTATTTTTAGAACGGGATAAAGGGTGGGTGAGGCAGACAGAGGGGGAAGCTATCCCTGTGTTCTGATTTTAAATGACCTGACTGCTCTGCTATCAAGACTTGCTCAGTGAGGCCCCAAGGGGCTTATCAGAGAAGCTAGCTTGAAGACCAGTAGTGACATTTCACTTTCAAAGGGTCAAATCACATTACAAGCAGGTGTAAACTTTTCTAAATATTTCCACAGACACAAAAAATTGTGTTGAAATATTTATTTTTGCTATGTCTTATCAAAAGTCTGTCCCTGCTGGCCCTGAGAACACTGATGCTGTGGAGGTAGCTGTTATTCTTTGCACCACAGCTGAGCAGCCACTGCTGGAGAAGTTGTTGCACAATGTTCTGAACCATATTCTGTTTCTGATCTTTATCCTGCAGCTGCAAATAGCAGGACACTTGTGTGTCACCAGCTCTCTGCTTCCCTAAAGCCTCTGCTGCTCTCTTTCCTTCATTCCTATGGTATCAGTACCAGACAGAAGAGTTCAACTCCCATTCCTCAGCTTAATCACTCTAATCATTCCAAAAGGTAATGCTGAGGCAAAAACCCCCAGAACTTCAGCAATCACACAAATTATACTTTAAACTCTCTCCAATCATGGTGTTAAGGATGGAACTTGCTCTTTTGGTCACTGAGTGCTGACAGGGGGTCACAAGAACATAAAACTGAGACTTCTCAATAGTGCCACAACAGCTCCACTGAGGAGCATGAGGTCCAATCAATGAAAATGGAGAGTTTTCAACTTTGATAAAGGAGGAGCTCCAGAATCCACAGTTCTCACCTTTGGAGTTAACCAAGGTGAGAAGTCAAGGCTGAAATGTGCCACTGAGTGCACAGCATTGTCTCCCTGGCTGGGAGGTCCTGGCAAAGGGAATGCAGTGGGAGGAAGCTGTCCTGTGTCTGCTCTGGAGATGAATCGGCCTCACCTCCAGAACAAGTCCCTCTTGCCTGATTTTGCCTGAAGCTTGCTGAAGAGAATCTTTCCAGAAAGGCAAGATCAACAGGAAGATCTGAGCCAGCTGGGAAGCGTGTTCTGCTGTCCCTACCAGTTCCCCTGTGCCATCAGACAGGAGGTCCCTGCAGCCAGTGTTCTTCCACTGTTTACTACTGACAGCCAGAGAACTCGAAAACAAATTCCCATTGACAATCTATTGTCACGTGCAGCTGGAAAGGGCCAGTGCTTGGGACTTGTCCAAGCAGCTCAGAGCACCAGAGGGCAAGGACTGCCTTCCTGTGGCTCTGACAAGCCTCTGTTCCCTTCTGCTGAGAGCAGCACAATGCAGCTGGTTGATCTCAGCCCTGAAGAAATCAGCTGCCCTTTAACTTCTGAGCTCCCCGTGATCCACCAACACAATCCCAGGCAGAAGGTTAATATCAAGAATGGTTACACTGAAATAAGACCAAAGAAAAGCTTTCATCCTCCTGATTTATTACAGATATCTGAGCAGCTGCTGTGACCTTTTCTCCAGGAGACAACACAAGCTGGCCTCTCCCTCCTTAGACTGAGGACATGACACCTCAGCAGCAGAGAGGCAAGTAAAAGTGCCAATAGCTGCCCTGATCAATACTGTCTCTAGTCATAACCTCGATGTGTGACAAAAACAAAGTAACTGGAGAGGCTGGAAAATCATTAACATTTGTCTAACTGTTCTCCTCAGGAAGCTTCACACAGGATGAAGCTGCCTAGTGATGCCACGAGTGCTTTTTCCAGCCTGGTGCCATGTAGTTTTGGTAGAGTTGAAGACAGATGCATGAAAAACTCTGAAAATTCAAGAGCAAGAACTGAGAAGTGACCAGAACTTCAGTGGAAAAACTGCCAGTAGTTTTTCCAATTTATCTCTCTGACAGATCTGCTTCCATCTTAGTGCACCAAGGAACTCTGAGCTCCTCAGGGGCTCAGGAACAGGCACACAAAAGCCCTTTGCATGGGCACACAGCCCTGTCTGTGCAGAACAGCACCCTCCTGCCTTCCACAGACCCAAACCCAGCTCTACTCACCCCTCCCCAGCACCCAGGACCCACCTGCCTCTTGGCAAACACTGCTCATTTCCAGGCTGCACTGGCACGTGGGGCTGGGGACCTCTCCTGGGGCTGCCAGTGCCAATATCCTCTCCCTTGGACTTCAGACCCATCATCCCTCCCAGCCTCCCTGCAGGCAGTGCCCGGAGCCGAGCCAAGCCTGACTCACCGTGGCTCCACGCCAACCACACAACGTTTACCCTGCTGCTGCTACAGAAATGATTGGCAAAGCTGACTGTTCCAGCGTCAGGGACTCATCCAAGGAGAGGGCAAACAATGTGCACTGACACGAGCTGACTGCAGCGACTCCAGAATTACAAATGTAATCTAAATGCAGAGCTTGGCACAGGTTATGCTCTGAAGGGAAACTGCACTGTCACTTTAGCTGGCATCTTGCAGCTGCAAGTCACTGTGATTTCATTAATTGATGGGTCATCACTGCCTCGGTGGGGAAACACCATCCCTTCTTACACCAGGGAAAGTGAGGCAGGAGGAGATGGAACTACCCTGTTCCAGCAAAGCCTGCAACTCCCAGACTGACACTGTAAATGAGACAGCCTGCACTCACCGGGGAGCACGCTGATCTTTACCTGCTGCAGTAAAGATGCTCCTGCAGCTCACTGAATTAAATTACATCACGCATTTTCACTCCGTAGGTCGCCAGCCCAAGCGGCCGGCCCGGCGTGCCGTGTCACGGCCCTCAGGGCGCTGGGGCTCCTTCAGCCGCCATGGTCTGCACCGGCCCCGCGGGCAGCGCGGCCCCGGACGGAGCCCGTCCCCCGGCCACGCCGAGGTCACCGGGCCGGGCAGCGCCGCAGCCGCGGGCCGGAGCGCTGCGCGGCGGGGCCCGGCTGCCCCGGGGAGGGGACAGGGGCTGCGCCGGGGGCACCGTCCGGCCCCGCCGGGGGCGGCGGGTCCTGCCCCGCCCGCCCGGGCAGGCCTGTTGCCGCGGGTCGCGCCGGGCGGGGGCAGCGCTACTCACCTGGCGCCATGGGGGCTGGTCCCGGCTGGCCCCGGCTCCCCGGGCGGGCCGGGCTCCGCGTCCTGCTCGGGCCCGCTCCCCCCGCCGCGGCCTCGGCTGTCAACAAACCCGCCGTCACTTCCTCCGCCCGCGCCGGAAGCGCCAGCGCGTCCTTCCCCGGAAACACCGGCCCGGCCGGAACGCTCGGTCAGCGGGGACCCGCGGGGACGGGGACGTTCGGTGACGTCACAGGGCCGTGACGCCACGCGGCGGAGGCACTGACGTCACCGCGCGGGGCAGAGCTCGGCCCAGATCCCCCCGCGCCCCCTCACAGAGCGGGGCCATCCCCGCGGGCCGCGCTGGCGGCTGCCATTGCCACGGGCTGCAGCGCGCCCGGCACAGCGCGACCGCCCCGCGGGTCTGCTCAGTGCTGGGGGGGCCGGCTGCTGCAGCCCGCGGGGTGTCTCCTGGCGCTTGGCGCCGGGGGAGGGCCCCACGCCGTGTGCCCAGGCTGGGGGGCGCGGGAGCCGGGGCAGGGACGGGACCGGGCCCGCGGGCACCGGGAGCGCCTGAGGCGGGCGGGGGCGGGGCTTACCGGGCGGGGGCGGGGCTTAGGGACGACAAATGATGGGCGGGGCGGGGCTTGGCGCTACGGGCGGGGAGGAGCGAGGCGGAGCTTTGCCGCGGAGGGGGCGGGGCCGAGCGCTCAGGAAAGGCGCCCTGGGGCGCGCGGGGGCGGGGCTTAGCGCAGGGCCGGGTCCGTGCGGCGCGGGCGGGCTGGCCACGCCCCCGGCCGGGCGGCGTTTCCAGCCGGAGCGCTTTCGCGGCGCGCGGGGAAGGGGCGCCGGGGCCGCCATGTCGCGGCTGCACCAGAGCAGGTCGGCGTTGGGGGCTGTGTGGGGACCCGGCTCTTCCCGCTCCCCGCCCTGCCGGGGCTGCGCGGCGCGGGGTGCGGGCTCTCGGGAATGGCGGGCTCTGGGGGGTCTCGGGTTGCCTGTAGCAGCCCTGATGACGCCCGGCGCTTCGCTCCCCTCAGGATCGCGGACTTCCAGGAGGTGCTCGGCGAACCCACGGTGGCTCTGGGCAAGCTCCGCGAGCTGTGCTTCAGCGGTGAGTGCGGCGGGGAGCGGGGCCGGGCGCGGCGCTGGCGCCGCCTGGCACGGGCTGTCCCGGGAGGATCCCCGTGGGTGCCCCAGCAGCGCCCTTCGTGCCCCTCGGGGGGGAAAGCCTTGCCAGGCCTGTTTGTGAGGTGACATCAGCGACCGTGCGGGTGAGAGATGGGCTAACGTGGTTATTTCTCTGCCTGGTGTTCCGCAGGAATTCCCTTTGATGGTGGGCTGCGCTGCCTGTGCTGGAAGGTGCGTTTTGCTTGGGGCGCTTTTCTTTCTTCAGAGTGATGCTTTGGCGGTTAAAGTTGTAAACAAACAATAAATCCAGAGCTTAAAAGCCGCTAGAAGTCAGCAGTAATTTGTGGAGATCAGCACTTTGCATGTGAACAGCCTCAGTTTTAAGCAAGCAGTGCATTTCGGTCAGGTTAGCTATTGATCAGTCCTACAAATAGTTCTGTGTGGAAAGCCAGTCCCTGAAATATTCCTGACTGTTGCTGAGCAATGTACTTGGCTTTTGAGAGAACTCCCAGTATTTTCCAAGAGCCAGTTTGAGCCACTGTGTTTGCTTTGCTCATCTTGCAGGTGTAAGAGCTCATTGAATATTAATTCCTGTTCACCTGTTCCCTGTGCAGATACTCCTGAACTACCTCCCTTTAGAGAAAGCCTTATGGAGCTCTTTGCTGAAGAAACAGAGGTGAGGCTGTTGGAACTTGTCCATTTATTTTCAAAGATATCTGCAGAGAAGAAGAATAGCCTTTAAATAATTAAGTACTTTTATAAAATAAATTGTTCTTGTGCGTGATGTGCTGTTCTCCCTGCTGCCTGGTGGACTGACCCCTTCAGTCAGAAAAGGAAATCAGATCCCTTCTGGCTGAGCAGGGTGGGACAGAGACACCTGTTTGAACTCTGTGTGCTCACCTTGACCTTACCTTCCTCATTGCAAATTCCTCTTTTCTTCTTTAAGGGATCTGTATTCCCAGTTCCTAAAAGAAATGATTATCCAGCCTGGCATTGCCAAGGCCAACCTGGGTGTTTCCAGGGAAGATGTGACCTTAGAAGATCACGTAAGTGTTGTGAAGCCTTTGTGCTGCAGAAGATTCCAGTTTCTGCCCCCCTGGGCTGCTCCTGGCTCTGTTCCCAACTGTTCTGCCCTGCCAGGGGGAGGGATGCTTCCCAGGTGCCAGCCTGGCACTGTTGTTGTGCCAGCCTTGAGTGTGAGTTCCTGGCAAAGCACCAGTAGCTCTGTAGAGAGCAGTTTCCAGCTCCTGCCCTCTGGGGCTGCCTGCCCAGGCTGTGGGTCTCCTGGGCAAAGGGAGAGGCTCACAGGAGGTTCCTGGAGCCATGAGGTGCTCCCTGGGGAATTTGGGTCCCTGAGTGGATTCAGAGCAGAGGACAGAAAAAAACCAGGGCAGTCAGGCTGGGCTGTGGTGTGGAAGGCAGGAGAGTTGATTATTTCTGGTAATGCTGCCGGGTTTTTGTTTTTTTGTTTTTTTTTTTTTTTTAACAGGCTATTTCCTGCATGCCTTGGCTTTCTCCTTCTCTGAAAGTGCTGTTAGGAGTGTGTGTGTGGGAGGAGTGAGTGAAGTAACTGATCAGAAGAGACTGTAAAATGATACAGCTGCTCCCATGACCATTCTGAGCGTTCACTCCCCTGCAGTCACCTGCCCCACTGTGATCTCTGGAGCCCTGGTGGTGTAAAACTGGCATGTCTGTAAAACCACACAGGCAGGTCACAGTGATCTTTGAATCCCTTGGAATGTAGCTGCTTGTTTTTTGCTTGGTTAGTTGTTAACTTTGTGTGGATCTTGGTGTGGAGAGAAGAACATCAGAGTACTGGGTGGGTGGATAGCTTTTACCCCAAGTCTAAATACCATCTCCATGGTACAGGTTTGGAGCTGCAGTTAGGAATCTTGTTAACAGAGGGGGAAGAAAAACTGATTTGGGAACAAACTCTTGAAGAGATGAGTGAAAAGGATCAAAAATGTGAGAGGAAAAATGACCCTGATGTGCTCAGATTGTGCTGATGGCAGAGTGACAGCAAAAATGTTAAATCATTGTTTACTGAGGATTTCGATATGTGTGAAACATGCTTTTTCTGTTGTTTCTCTCTTCAGCCTCTCAATCCAAACCCAGACAGTCGATGGAACACTTACTTCAAGGATAATGAAGTGCTCCTCCAGATAGACAAAGATGTCAGGTGTGTCAGATTTCTGAACCCGCGTGGTTTGGCCAACAAATTGCACTTCGAAAACAAAGTTTAATATTAAACTGAGCCTCCCACTCAACGTGGGGCAGGTACTTCCTTCTTGTCCCTGATTTCCTCGTGTCCCTCCTAGGAGGCTGTACCCTGACATGGCGTTTTTCCAGCGCCCCACGGATTATCCCTGCCTGTTGATCCTGGACCCCCAGAACGAGTTTGAGACGCTGCGCCGGCGCGTGGAGCAGACCACGCTCAAGTCGCAGACGGTGGCACGAAACCGCAGCGGGGTGACAAACGTGAGCTCTGGGCTGGGGCTGTCCTGGGCACAGGGCAAGGTCTCCCATTGGGAAGGGGAAGGGTGATTACTGGGCTGTTCTCTGTTTCTCTTTCTGCTTGTGCAGTGGAATTAAGGAAATGCCCCAGCAGATACTGAGCATTCCGGGGGCTGGGCATGGCAGAATCAGTTGAAGTACCTGACACACTGTAGGGAACTACAGGTGTATTTAATTTTAGAGATTGTTTTTACCTGACTTCTGTTAGAATTTGGAGTCACAAGCCATTTTACACCTGATATATGCCTTCCTGTATGGCAACAAAACACTGAAGGGTTTATTTACTATGAATTTATTACAAATTTCCACAGTCCTCCAGAACTGGATCTCAAACTTGGAACTAGGAGAAGAGCTGAGTATCTGTTTAAATGTGTAGTCTCTTTCCCCTTTCATGAGTATTACAGCACACGTGCTGTTGGGGAAGGTGGCTTCTCCCACAGCTCTCAATACCCTTCCCTCATACTACTGACAAAGAAGTGGAACTGCTGTGGTTTTTACTGTGTGAGATCATGTGGTGCAATGATTCAGAGGAAACTGTGTGCTGCTGCACAGACTTTGTTCTCCAGGGACAGCCAGCATCAGGACTTCTCTGCCTGTGTGCTCCCAGAGTTGCTTGTCTTGGTTTGTGTGGTATAAACAGCTCATTTTGGGGGGCCTACGTGTGTTAAAAGCCAAGCTAGGCACATGTGCTAAGAGATCTGTTACTTGGTTATCCTGATTCAGCCTTGTGTTCCAGGTGAGCTCCCCTCTTAAAAGCACCCCCAGCTCCCTGAGCGAGTACGAGGTTCTGCCCAACGGCTGCGAGGCTCACTGGGAAGTGGTGGAGAGGATCCTGTTCATCTATGCCAAGCTGAACCCTGGGATAGCCTATGTCCAGGGCATGAATGAAATCGTGGGGCCTCTTTACTACACCTTTGCTACAGACCCTAACAGTGAATGGAAAGGTGAGGAAGCCTTTTGGCTGCTCAGCAGTGGCTGTGGTACTGCAACTTCTCTGCATGGCATGAGCAGTTTTGGGGAATTGGTAGGAGCTGAGTGGGCTGGAAGTGGCGAGGACATGGGAAGTGAGGATTTTTGAGCAATTTTTGTTTGTTTATTAAACTCAAAATCCCCTTAGAACCTCTTGTTTCCTTGCACTTCATACAGATAGTAAGGAAAAAAATGAAAAGGGAGGACTTTGCCTGTTGCTTCTGCTTCACAGGAGCTCTGAGGGTGTGTGCTGGTGGCAGATTATGTTCTTGTGCATAGATAACTGTTTTGTGACCTCATGTCACGAAGACCTTGTGTTGGACACAGGGTTAGTATCTGCCATGGCTCTGCAGTTGTTTCTTTTTTAGGGAAAATTAAAAAAAAAAGGTTGTCTAGTTTTGACCCAGACCAAGCAAGCCAAGATCTGTTAGGATCTACTCCTCAGATCCAATACAGCAACCAGATTATGGAACAAGGACAATTTTACAGCTCTGTACCTCTCTCAGTGAGGCTTCCTCTATTGTTCCATTTTCTTCTTTTGTTTCCCCAGAACATGCTGAAGCAGACACATTTTTCTGCTTTACCAATCTAATGGCTGAAATTCGGGACAACTTCATTAAGAGCCTGGATGATTCTCAGTGTGGTATTACCTACAAAATGGAGAAGGTGTACTCCACCCTGAAGGAAAAGGATGTGGAGCTGTATTTGAAACTGGTGAGGAGCCAGGTGTTTCTCTGGGTCTTGGGTGGGATGTGAGGAGTGGCTTAACAGTGCAGATGAATGTCAGTTTTGTTAAACTGCTGGAGTAGAACACAGAGTGTATGAAGGGCTTTGCCTGTGGGGCAGAGAGACTCTTACCTGAGAGCTGGAACAGCCTCTCCTTGGAGTGAGCCCAGAGTGAGCTGACACAGCAAGGCTTCCTCCCCTGCCTGCCTCTGAAAGCAAACTGTGGTTGTTGCACTGCTGCCAGCTGGGAGTCTGAGGGGACTTGGCCATGATCCTTGGTCACCTGCAGAGCTGGAGCTGGAGCCTTTACTCTCTTGTAGACATCAGTCAAAACATGAGTTTTGCTGTAGAGCTCTTCAGCATTCCAGGTTACAGAAATTGTTTCTGCTTTTAGGAACAAAACAAAAAACATCCCCCACACTGCACACACACTCTTCTATTGCCACTGGCTGCCCTGACAGCACTGACTTAAACTCCATGGAGCACATTCCAAAGGAGAAGTGAAATCCCGTGAGCTGGATGATCCCACTGGCCAAATTATACTGTTCCCTTTCATCCAAAGGTTTTCAGCTGCTTTGGGTTTGTGTGAGTTTTGTAGAACACATAGAAGGCAACTTTCATTACAAACATCTCCAGTCTTATAGTCCATTTGGTGTGAAAGTCCAAGGAGATTTGGAAGGCAAAGCTATTCTTGTTACTGCTACCTTGACCAAATTACACTGAGTTTTTTTCCATCTAGAAAAGTCAGGATATGTTTCTTCTGTAATCCAGAAGATGGTTTGTCAGCACAGTGACACAGCCCACAGTGTTGGCTGGTAGCAGATCCAGTGGGGAGAAAAACTGCCTAATGTTTGGCTGGCAGGAAATGGTCTTGGCCATGCAGCAGCTGGTCCTTAAGAATATCAGCAGAATCCTGAGCTTGTCTGACCTTGGCTAAACTTAGGCTATGTTAGATTTAACATCAGAAAACAGGAAAACTTCAGGCAAAAGGTGCTTACAGCATGTTTTACCAACCATCAGTGTGAGCTCTGTTCCATCTTTGTTTATCTTTGTGAATAGTAAACCTTTTCATAAATACAAGGGTTCTGGAAAGGAGAGGAAATCCTGACAAACAGTGCCTGTGCTAGTGGGGGAGGGCTGCAGCTTTGCAGATAAAATGCTGCTGAAATGGGAACTTCAAAATTACTTGGCAGGTTTAACGGAACACAGATAGAGCCTTTAGGGAGCAAGGCTTCCTTTGCTCCATGTTGTGGATAGAGGAGCATTTTCTGGCTTGGCTGTAGGTGTGGAGTGTGGCTGCACTGAAAATCTCTGTCAGGGTTGAATGGGAAGGTCTCCAAAGGATGCAGAGGTTTTCCTGCTGCTGCAGGATGAGCTGGGAGCTTAGAGGGGTGCTGGGAGGAGACGGGGATGGAAACATGGGGTGCATCTCTTACCTGTAGGGAGCTGGCCGGGAGCACGTACTCATTGTTTGCCTGGTGCCTGTCTGACAGCAAGAACAGAACATCAAACCCCAGTTCTTTGCCTTCCGCTGGCTGACGTTGCTCTTGTCCCAAGAGTTCCTGCTGCCAGATGTCATCCGCATCTGGGACTCCCTCTTTGCCGATGACAAGCGCTTCGATTTCCTCCTGCTCGTCTGTTGTGCCATGCTGACGTAAGTACACACACAGCCTTGCTCTGCTTCTCTTCCCTGGATCCAGGAGTCTTCTCTAGGCAGGTGTTAGGGCATCTGTGAAGAGGTTTTTGGTTTTAAAGTTTCTTTGTAAAGAGTCAAAAGTAGCTGGGATAATTTCCATCTTTCAGACTCATCCGGGATCAGTTGCTGGAAGGAGACTTCACTCTGAACATGAGGCTGCTACAGGTAAGAATTAAATAGAGTGGGTGCAGAGAGCAATTGGAAAAGTCTTAAAATAGTACTGTGAGAGAGGATGACAGTATGTGAGAGGGTGGGAGGGTATGCCTGGTTCAAGACAAGTACCACATTTGTGATGTTTGCATGCAGGAGAATCTGCAGGGATCTTACAGCTCTCTCCTTACTGGAAGTGGGAGTCTTTAGCACATGCACTCTTTCTACCCAACAGAGAAATTATCATAGATTAGAGGTTTCTAAAGTTCCTTCGGTTTGCAAAAAAATTTGAATAATTTCAAGCAAAGATGTGAAACCTTATGTAACACTGCTGAATTTTTTGGCCAGAGGGTTTTGTTCAGTTCTGAGATCTGTGAGAGCCTTAGGTTGGAAACGCCTGCACTGCACAGTTGGATATCTCACGTTCTGCCAGTTCCTGCTTTGGGCTGTACAAGATACTGGCTTTGATAAGGCTCTCTGGCATGAGACAGAGCCCTGGGGCAGGCCAGGTTACTGTGCCCTTGGAGGACAAAGTGAAAAAAAAACAACAGCAAACCTTCTGGAAGGGTATTGAGGTTTGATCAGTTACAAAACAGGAAACTGTAGCTGTTAAAGGAGTAACTGAACATAGCTGTATGTTATAATAGGCCAAGAACTTTGTTGTCAAAGTTTGCCTTGCTTAAACAAAACAATCTGTATCAAGAATGCTGGGAAGTCACTGAAATCCCTTTGCTTCTTTGCCATAGGATTATCCTATCTCTGATGTTCATCTGATTTTGAAGAAGGCAAAGGAACTTCAAGATTCCAAATAGTCCATGGGCCTAACAAAAGGTGTCACAGGACTGTGTGGCAGTGGGTCCCAGGAGATGGCCCCTTGCAGTGTGGTGCACTAAAGCTCCTACTGGTCTCTGCAAGACTTCAGGTTTTGTTAGAACTACTGGCCACCTTGAAGACTTCTACTCTATTTATTAGGTCAAGGACTGATTACTTCCCTATCTACTTGGGTCCTGCACTCCAGATTTTTCCACATCTCAAATGCCTCTTTGCTGCCAAAAGCAGTTCTTTGTATCTTTTTTTAATGACTTTGAGTTTAAGGAGAAAGAAACCTTCTGTCTGCATATCCCTGAAGGGATGGACTCCTGGATTGTGGAATTAACACATGGAGTAACTTCTGATGGGGAAAGGACAGACTTAAGTCCAGTGAATTTTGGTGGGTGAGGATAGAAGGATCTTCCTCCTGTGAATAGAATGTATTCCAGTGAAGTCACAGTTCTGCCATTCAAGTAGATTCTGGATTCTCCTCTCTCGTGTCTGCACTTGGCCATCCCTGAGGCGTGTGAAGAAGAAGATTGCATCACTTTGTGGTGAAGGTCACCTGGCAGTTTGCACTCCTTTGACTGGGAAAGAGACTTGGGAAGCTGGGGTGGGAGGACATGGTGACAGCTGGTGGCTTTGAGCACCCAAACTGCCTGAATCCAGAGCTGCCTTATCAACGAGGTGTCCTTGAAAACAAGACTCTGGTGGTTTTAATCCCTGCTCAAGTGTTGCTCCAAGCCAAGCCTTACTACGCACAGCCTTAGAGCAGGATTGTTGCTGCAGGGAGGCCTCCTGCTGCTCTGAACTGGATCCAGCTACAATCAGGATTCTGAAACACAGAAATGGACACCTAATCATGTGCAATGAAGACAGATGTATTGAGGGGTTTATAAAGGCACAGAACTGGAGTTTTCTGCCTCAGTGGCTTATGTAATACTGCTCCCATTAAGGTCTGGTCACAGTAACCTTGCTATTGTCTCACAGGACTTCTTGCCAGGAAGAGACAGTTGTGATCTGCAGTGAGAGTCCTTCTCTAGCACAACCCAGCAGGCACACAGGCATCTGTCATGAGCTGGCTGCTGGGGCTGATCCACTGTTCTGTCCTGGTCCTGTTGGGGTCACAGTCCTGAGCTGGACACTTGTTCCTCCTGAGAGGGAAACTGCTGCACTTCAGATACAGTCCCGTGGGCTCAGGTGAACAGGGACTGAGACAAGCCACAGGGAGAGCTGCTGACCTGCCACAGTGCTGGGCTGAGCACAAACCCTGCTCCCCAGAGAGAGAAACTGCCAGCACCCAGGTGCTTGTGTGGTGCAGAAGCTCTCGAGTGAACACTAATCCAACATGATTTTCCCTTTGTTTCTGTGCTGTGCTGGCTCTCCTCTGCTGTTGGACACTGCAGCCTTTGGTATTTGTGGGTGTTGATTTGTTAAAGGTCAGTCAGTCTTTGCAAGATCTGCTTAAGCTGCTGCTGGCCTAGACTTGCCCTAGCAGGAGGGATGCTGGCAGCCTTCAGCTTTTTTTACTGGGGTTATTTCCTTCACTGAGGGCCCTCACAGGCTGCTGTAATTCTCACCAGGGTGCATGGGGAGATGGCAGGACAGGTTGGTGCACGTACCCATGTTCTTACTGGCAATCCCAAGCAATCTCTGCCTCTTGGGAAGATGCTGGAGTACCACTTATGCAGCCATGTGTTGCTGCTGTGTTGCAAGAGCAATTTAAGGTTTAAAGCAATCTGTAATTAGTACCTGTGGCAACAGTATCCCTGTCTGCTGCAATCTTTTCTGGAGGGTACAGTTTTCCTCCCAAGAAAAATGGGACAGGTGGACCAGGGCAGTGTGATGAAGCATCCTGGCTGCTCTGGCACTGCATGGATGTTCTCTCTGAGTCCCAGGTGGTCTCAGCTCTTGGGTACCTGCACTAGGGAGGCTGTTGGCCAGGCCTGGTGTGGTCAAAGAGCCACCTGGAGGTTCTCTACAGATGTAGAACCAGAGGGCCCCACTCTGGGCAGAATTGTACCTGCTCCAAACACTTCTGCCTCAGAACTGCTGTAAATACTGCAGCTTTCCCATTCCATGCACAAACTCTGCTCTCCTCTCCCTGGGTCTTTTGCTGGGCTGTTCATTCTGGGTTCCCCTGGCAGCTGCAGGGTTTCCTTATGCTGGAATTTCTCCGTGGCAACAGGGCCATCCATGAGTGTTCCTGCTCTGAGCAGCTGGAAGTCTCCTTAAAGTCACCTGGGGAGGCAGCAGACAAATCAGGATGGAAGCATTGGTTGGGAATGAACTTCTGCACGTTTTCAGCATGGCTTGGGGCCTGAGGGTGCCCATCCCCCTGGGGAAGGCACAGGGGAGGTGGCAGCACAGGTGTCGTGCTGTCTTCTCCCTTCCTGGTGTCCCAGGGCTCCTGTTACGTCACCTTGCTTCAGGGGGTGGCAGTGACAGCTTCTGAAAGGAGTTTGCAGTGGTTTAAAGGGGATGCAGTGAGAGATGTGGCTGCTGGAAAGGATCTCTGGGAAAAATCCTGTAGTCTTATCCCAACTATGGCTGCCAGACCTGCTGAGTTCTGTGGGGAGAGCTTGCAACAACTTTGAAACGTCCAGACAGGCTGTTCCATACGTAAAAAGCTGTTTTACATTCCTGCTTATTTCCTTCCTGTGTGGTAGAACTTCTGTCCTGCTGTTGAAAGGAGTGGTACTTTTTTCATTGTCTTGGGACATCTATTTCTTTATTCCAAGACTTTCTCCTTTCTTTAAGAGCAAAACCAGATTTTCTGAGGGGACAAAAGAAAGTCTTAACCTTTTACCAGCTTTTGAATCTCCTCATGTTTCCCTTGGCTTCCTTCCTCAAAGGTTTTTGGTGATTTATTTTTGTTGTTCTTGAAGTGAGACAATACTTAACTGGTGTTTCCTTGCTTGTGTGGCCAAGTAACACCTGCTCCATCCTTGAGATGTTTCTGCTTCTGGTTTCTTACAATCCTGACCTGCTGAAAGAGCTGATCTTTAGGGTGGGAGGTGTTAGTCTGGGGTGCCTTGGGGACCCATTATCTCACAGGGACTTGAACAGAGGAAGTTTAAATAGATCTTACCGTGTGTTCCTCACAGGCAGGACTACTGCCAGACAGGGAAAAGGGAAATAAATCACCTTGAGCTGGGAGGGAAAACAGGGCTCTCCTGGACGTGGGAAGAGATGAGCTTTCCCTGGGAAGGAGAGGTCTGTCCTACCTGTCCCTCGCTGCAGTTCCGGCTTTGTAGAACTCTGTGGCTTTGCCAGTGAGGTACATCAAGTTGCTGGTGGTGGTCACTGATTTTGAGTTTGAATTTTGTGACTCGACCTGGAATTATTCACACTTTGGCACTGAACAGAACGAAGTCCAGAAGTTGTATGGGGGAGTCTGGGGTGTTTATTTTTCCTTAAGGAACGTCATTGACTTTGTTTTAGCTGTTTGGAGCAGTCTTCTAAAATGCCCTTTCCCCAAAGAAAGGAACAGATAACACTTTTTTTTTTTTCCCCCCTCACTTTGTTTGCGAAGAACTGCCAGAAAAGCGAACATTTCATTACTCTAAAACTCCTTCTTTTATGCTTCTTTTTTCAAACACTATTTTTGTAAGGCTTCCTTTAACTAAAGGGATGTCTGTGCAAACCTCCCCTGTTGCTGTGACTCGCAGCTGGGGCAGATCAGGCTCCTGCTGCGGTGTCGGCAGGCGCGACAGCAGCGCGGGGAGCTGCGGGGAGCCAGCCCGGCTCCTCCCCGCGGTGGTTTTGCTTTGCCTCCCCAGGAGTGCCTGGCCCGGGTGCCAGCGCGGCGGTCGCTCGGCGGCGGCAGCCGGGTCCCCGCTGTCCGGGTCCCCGCTGTCCTTGTCCCCGCCGTCGTTGTCCCCGCCGTCCTTGTCCCCGCTGTCCGGGTCCCCGCCGTCCTTGTCCCCGCTGTCCCCGCGCGGCGCTCCCGGCCCCGCTCCCCTTAAAGCGGCGATGCCGGCGGCGCAGCGCGGCCCGTTGCGGCCCGGCCGCGGCCCGTTTAAGGCGGGCCCGCGCGGCGCGGTGGAGCGGCCATGCTGCGGGCGCGCTGGGCGCTGCCGCTGGCGGTGGGCGCGGGGCTGGGGGCGGCCCTCGCCCGCCGGGAGCCCCGGGAGCACCGGGAGCCGAGCGATGCGGCCGAGGGGCTGCTGGCCCGCCTGCCCGTGCTGCCCGCCGTGGCAGCGGCCAGCCCGCCCGCGCCGCCGGGCTCGGGGCGCACGGAGCTGAGCAAGTACGGGCTGCCCGGGCTGGCGCAGCTGCGGAGCCGCGAGTCCTACGTGCTGTGCTACGACCCGCGGAGCCGCAGCGCGCTCTGGGTCATCGAGCAGCTCAACCGCGACACGCTCAGCGGCGCCTCGGACCGCGCCGCCTGCGACTTCCAGGAGGACGACTCGGTGCACGAGTACCACCGCGCCACCAACGCCGACTACCGCGGCAGCGGCTTCGACCGCGGGCACCTGGCCGCCGCCGCCAACCACCGCTGGAGCCAGAAGGCCATGCGGGACACGTTCTACTTGAGCAACATCGCCCCGCAGGTACGGCCCAGCCTGCGGGGAGCGCCCCGCGACAATCGCTGGGCTTGTGCCTGCAGAGCAGGCAGAGCGGCCGATTTGCTGCTAAATTAACAACAGGGATCCTGCAAATGCACCTGCCTGTGTGTGCCTCTCAAGGCATGAAAGAGAGACACCGTTCAGTGCAGCTTCTGTCAGCAGCAGAATTAAACAGGTGCACGCTTGCTAAGAATTGTGGCCTTAGGCAGTGGGTCCTGTCCTGGGTGTGCAAACCAGCCCATCACTGCTCCCAAAGCAGAGGTGATAGTGGAGATCGGGTATGGAAAGTGCTTGGGGCTCTGTGAGTTGTGTTACAGGTGGTGTTACGGTGAACAGTGAGGAAATACCCCAGCAACTGACTACTGGTTGTGTTTCTAGAATCCTCATTTAAACCAGCATGCCTGGAATAACCTTGAGAAGTACTGCAGGAGCTTGGCAAAAAACAACAGGAATGTCTACGTCTGCACAGGACCCCTCTTCCTGCCCAGGTAAACACGAGGGGCTGAGCTGGACTGGCACCCAAAAGATGTATTGTGCTGGAAAGGAAAACAGGCTGAGGGACCAGTGAGACCAGCTGTGCACAGAGGTTCTGTGGAAAGGTGCCTTTTTAGGATTGGGATTAGTTTATGTACTTCCTGTCCATATGATTATTTAATGAGACAAGTGGGAGTCTTGAGTGGCAGTATAACCAGCTTGTTTTTGTTTGCAGTCATTAACAATTTAGTAATTAACTGATTACCAGATTAGACTGCAGACCCCATCCCTGCAGAATAAAGCTTTCAGGTTTAATGTCATGGACTGCTTCTCTGCTCAAGGACACAACTTTATTTTCAAAGATCTCCACGTAGCACCAAAGAGCAGCTGTCTCATGTTGAGATCTCTTCAGCAGCAGGAAACAGCTTGGGAAGTCTGTTAAAGAGAGCCAGCAGGGAGGGAATTTGGGAGCAGCCCCAATGCTCAGCTCCCCCTCCCCCTGTCACATAACCTCTGTCCCAGCTGTGTTTCACAGCCCTGTTGCAGGGGCAGAGCTGCTGCCTGCTGTGGGTAGGGGGTTATTTAGGGGGTGTTGGGGTGGGGAGTGACCCCAAACCAGGAGCTAACCTGGGCTGTTGCTGTTGCAGGATGGAGGCTGATGGGAAGATGTATGTGAAGTACCAGGTGATTGGGAAGAACAACGTGGCTGTCCCCACCCATTTCTTCAAGGTGCTCATCTTGGAGAAGGAGAGTGGGGAGATTGAGCTGCGCTCCTACGTGATGCCCAACAGCCCTGTGGATGAGAAAATCCCCCTGGAACGGTTCCTGGTCCCCATCGAGAGCATCGAGCGAGCCTCAGGGCTCCTCTTTGTCCCAAACATCCTCAGGAGAACAAGTAACTTGAAAGCCATCACAGCTGGAAAGCAGTGAACCCTGACTAGAACAAATACAGGTACCCAACCCCTGGCAAGGGACTGGCAGCCACCTGCAGAATGAGTTCTTTGTGCAGTTGTAAATGTGGGAATTCAGATTCAAACCTGTGCTTCTCTCCACTGTTCCCCTTGAAACACAGACACACAACAGGTCTCCAGAATGGTCCTGCAGGAGACTCAGGGGCACCTGGCACTGCAGTAGCTCTCCAGGATTTGCCCCTAATCTACTGCTGCCTTGGTGTTGTGTGAGGCTCACTCAGGCAGAAAGGGAAGTCAAATAACTGTTGCTGTTTAGCAGGGACGGAGGGGAGCAAGGTGGGTGCCAGGGGAGGAGAGGAGAAGTTCCTGCCTTCCTGTAGCCAAAGAACTGTGATTGTTTTCTTTCAGAAGATGGTTTTAGCAGTAAAGCTTTGAACACCCATGGAATTGGTTGTTTCTTATCTGCTCTCACCAAAGCTCTGAATATCTCAGCAGGAGGAGGGGAGGATGGAGCCAACTTTTCCAGCTGCTTTCCTGTCTGAGCTCACTGCAGGCAGAGCTTAAGGCATTGCAGACAGAGCCAGACTGTAATGAGATGATGTGTTTTAGCGCTGAGGCTCAACTGAAGCTCCAGCCCTTCCTGCTGTTGGGAAAGATGAAGCCTTGAAGGCGGGCTGGGGAAGTCAGGCTGAGGCAGGAACAGCTTCTTGGCACAAGGATAAGTTCTGACTTCGTTTCAGGCTGAAGGCCACATCACTCCAGAGGCACTGCCTGAAACCCAGGCACACACCTGGATTTCCCAGCAGCTGAGGTTCCATACAGCTTTATTTTCACTCCAGATGTCCGAGTTGCTGAGACCAAGTCTGCTGCCAGGCTTGTGCCAGCTGCTGGGAAGCAGCAACCAGCCCTTGGCTGGACCATGCAGGCAGGAGGGCACAGACCTGGGCTCCCAGCAGCACTGAGTGCCTGGCTGGGTGTTGTGGTGTGTCTCTGTGACCCACCTGCACTCCCAGAGCACGGAGCTTGCTTAAACTGCTGACAAACGAGGTGAGAGAGAGGGTTTAGAGTTCCAAACACAGTTTATTGCCATGAAGAGTCCAGGGACAAAGACAAAATGGGGCTGAGGACACAGGGTTTTAAAAGGGGGGGGGGAAGGGGGGGATCCAAGGGCCAAGGGAGTAAGTATATGGAAAAAAGGGCAGCTGAACTGGGTGACACCAGTATAACCTGTGTCATTGACATGTGCGTGCAACTGCTTATGTGTGAGACCACTGTGTTCAGAGGAGTGTCACTCTTTGACCTGGGTCCCCACAGCTGGGCACTGCTGCCAGCTCCAGTCACTCCAGCCTTGGTCCCTCCAAGCTCCTGGAGTACTTGCCCAGCACATTTGAAGAGCTGCCTCCCCAAGGGCAAGGTCAGTGGTTTCCGTTTCCTCAGCTGTCTTTGGGTGTCTTCACAGCCTCCTCAATGTGTGGTCTCAGTGCAGACAGAGAGATCAGCAGTGCTTCCTGCAGCAGAGCCAGGCCAGTCAGAGCACAGCAGGGCCACGAGTGTCCCTCCCCAGGCACACCCAGCACCACCAGCCCCACCTCTGTCCTGATGGTTCTGCTGCCTTGGCTGGGACATGTGTTCAGGTAGAAGTCAAACAAGACACTTGGGTCGGTGACCTCCAGGTTTGGGTCCACATCAACCCCAGCTTCCAAGCCCTCAAGGCCTCCAAATACAACAAGGGCATGCCTGGGGAGAGCACAAGGACAGGGTGAGAGAGCAGACTGTCTAGGACTGCATCCAGGCTCCTGTGTGCTGCTGAACAGGGAGCTGTGTCTGCTGCTGATGGTGCCCACAGCTGCCTCCCCACCCAAGCCCCACAGCATCTGGCCAATGTGACAGTCCCTGCTACCAACTGCAGAGAAAGAGGAGAAGAATTGGCCTTGTTCTGAGGTACTTCCCCTGCTCTGCTGCCTGCACCAGCCTCACAGGGAGCTCTGAGTGGCTCCAAGCAGGCAGGACACAAACCTGAAGGAGGGCAGAGTGACCTGGTCCACGGAGCTGCCCCGCTCTGAGGTCCCAATAGAGAGATCATAACCTTCCTTGAATGGGCACTCGGAAAAGACAGCACCTGGAAAACAGAGTTTGGGGTTATGGCTGCCATGTGCTCACCTGTGTGCCTGCTGGACAGGCTAAAACACTCCATGGTTGAGTGGGGGCAGCAGGAGTTGCTTTCAGTGCCAAAAGTGCAGCTGGAGACAGAATGACTCCTTTTTCCCACATAATTCTCTTGCTGCAACTCTCCAACATCCTTTTCCTCAAAGCTCAAGACAGGTGCCAGGAACCACCCCCTAACAGCTTACAGTCTTCCTACAAGGTCCAATCACCCAGAAAATAGGAAAACAATTTTTCAGGGGTCTTGAACTCCAATTGCTGGCTCTGATGTGAATGAGTGGGATGTAGTTATCATGGAAATAGAGAAGGGCATCAACTCATCTCCTGCTGTTGTGCAGTCATTTGGAGCAATGGTGAGTGGAGGTTACAAAGCACAGTCCTGGAGGGTGACTGGGGTTGTTCATGCCTCGTTTCACCCCTAAAATCTGACTGCCACGTGGCTGCTGGCTGCACGTGTAACGTGCATGTCTCCTCCACACAAGGAGCTTTCTAGGAAAGAGGTGCAGGCCTGAGACTGGTGTGGACACCCAGGCAGGGAATCTTGTGGACACTCACTCAAGCAGGAGGCCAGGCGGACGCTGTAACCCCAGTACAAGCCCGAGACTGTCCAGGGGTGCTGTGAGGACACCACGGTGCCCTTCCGCACTTTGGCTTCTGAAAGAAAGCAAAGAGGTTAAACAGCCCCTGTGATCTGGTGAGATTTCACCAGCCACAGCCATCGCCCTCTCTTTTTCCAGAATGTGAAAAAGTATTCTGGACATTGGTAAGTTCTGCAAAGCATATGAGCTTGTGTTTGGGTTGTTTACTGCTGAGAAGAAGAGCTGATAGTTCTTTCCAGTTATTGAGGGAGGCGTGGTAAGGGTGTTATTAAATTTGTGTATGGAAGGAAGGGAACATGCAGAACTGTTGGGTACCTTCAAACCTGTCAGACAGAAGGAGCAGTTCCTGCAGGACTGAAGTTTACAGATGCTCCTGGAGCCATGGATTACCTGGATTCTGGGGCTCCTGCAGGCGCACGGTGACTCGCAGACCAGGGTTCAGCTGTTTGTCAATCTGCACCTCCTGCAGTGACAGTCACCATCAGCACCAGACATTCTGCAAGGACTGGGGAAGTGGGGAAGGAGGGGAATGATTTGAAGAAGTGGAGAAAGCTGAGATGGAGCTGAGATGAAGAGCTCTGTGTGTGGCTCAGGGGCTTGCTCATCAATCTGAAGCTTATTTTGCTACTCAAAGGCTCAGCTGCAGCAGTAAAGCAATGATCTGCTGGAATGCTTGGGGCCTGGGCTTGGGAAGCCACAAACATTGCCAAGTCACACCAGCCTTAAACCCCCACCAGCCCACTGCAGCCTTCAGAAAGCCAGCAGTGCCCACCCTGCCTTCTGCAAATCTGCTAGGGAGACAAGGGAAGTTGTTTTGGCATCTGTGGGTAACACACACCTTCCTCATCCCACAGTTAACAAAAGAGCCTCTGCCTGGCTTCGACGGCCGGTCCAGCACGACGCCCTCCCGGTACTCCGAGTCCTCGTCCATGCGCATGTGGTGGGGGCTGTCCAGGGGGTTCAGCAGCCCTGGAACAGCACACAGCAAAGAGGAGGTGCAGGTGCTCCCCTGCTCCTTCCCTCTCAGGTCCAGTGCCAAAGTGGGGAAAAGTCCTGGCTGAACCACACACAAGGAGCCAGAGCTCAGGAAGGAGAGAGACAACTGCATTTACCTGCAAACTGCAGATCCTCGTGTTTTGGAAAAAAGGATTTCCTCAAGTACCTGTCGCCAGAGAAAGGTGAAATGTGGAAAGGTGTTGTGGAATCTGGATCTCAATTCTAGCCCTGTTCTGACTCAAAGGAGCTGAGTATAGAGAAAAGCAAACTTACTGAGGGCACTCCAAGTACTGCAGGATCCGAGCCAGCTGCACACAAGCCTTGCCTTTCTTCCCAACTCCTTCAAAATCCCCCTCCACGCTCCTGAAAGTGAAAGCAAGCAGTTTGTTAACTTGGCATGAGATTGGTCAGATCTCCAGAAGACCAAGCCTTGCTTCTTAATCTGACAATAGCAGCACATCACTCCCCTCTCACCCTTGTGAGACGGGTGCTCCAGAGACAATCTGTTAACAAATCATCCTTGGAACTCTCTCCAAGCCAAGTACCTTTTTCAGTTTTGTCTTTTGATCTTTATGTATTACTGTGATGTGACAGGATGTCAGGAAGATGTCCTGACAGATGTCCTGTCCCTCCACAGCAAGCTTTAAGGGTATAGGAGAACTCAGCTTCCTGTTGTGTTGTTAACCCCATGTTGGGAAAAATGATCTGAGCTGCCAGGACAGTTCAGTCAACATCTTTTTCCCTGGGGTATAGTGGTATATACATGCAGAGGAACTGCATGTACCTCTCCCCATACTCCTGGCACTGGGGAGAGGTACATGCAGTTCCTTCCTGCCTGAGTTTAATAAAAGAGTGAAGGAACAGGAAATACCATGCAGAACAAGATGGCTCTTCTTTCAGAGAATTACAGAATGGCCTGGTTTGGAAGGGAACTTAAAAGATCATCTTGTTCCACCTCCTGTTATGAGCAGGGACACCTTCCACTACCACAATTTGCTCCAAGCCCCATCCAAGCTGGCCTTGGACAGGGACAATGCAACCACACTTCTCTGGGAAAGCTGTGCCAGGCCTCACCACCCTCACAGGGAGGAACCCCTTCCTGCACTCCAGTCTCAGCGTGCTCTCCCCCCGTGTGTGCCTCACCTCACGTCCTCGCCGTGCTCGTCGAACACCACGACCTCGTGCACGCGGAAGATGGCGCAGGCGCGCGCGATCTGCCCGGCCAGGTACGAGCGCAGCGCCGGCGACTGCGCGTTGTTCAGGATGGAGCCGGGCAGGGCCACGCTCAGCGTGTGCTGCTGGCCTGGGGAGAGGCACCAGAGAGTCGTGGACTGGCTCTGGCACAGTGCCAGTGCTCTTGTGAGTTAAAGCTTCAGCCGCGGTGTGCCGGCAGCTGGGCACCTTGCACCCCCTTTCTTCTCCTGGCCATGGTGCCAGCACAAGATGTCAAACTTCAAGCCAGCACAAATTCTCTATCACTCTCTCTCGGAGGGGGAGCTGTTCTAAACATCTCAAATCTTCTCCACCCCTGCACCTTGCAGGGCTCCAGCCTCCCTTCCCACAGGCCGCATGGCCTCTCCCTCCCCTGCTCAGATGCAGCTGGGCAAGGGAGGTCAGATGAACTCACTGGCCAGACTCAAAAAGAGAGTCCCTCTGCTTTTAACCCCCGTGTGTTCTCAGAGGCGTATTCAGGTCCCCAGTGGCCACACCAGATGCTAATTTTCAAATCTAGCCACTGACTGGTTTGACTACAACTTTCTTAGAAACTCACTTCCTAGTCAAACCACGACAGAGAGCCCCGGCCTGGCAGCCCATGTGCAGCAGCACTTTTACTGCTTCAGCTGCACGCGGGGTGGGGGAAAAGCAACTTCTCTTTCTTAGCTTTAATCACTGGTTTTCTCTTAAGAAAGATCTCTAGTGCAGTGGTTGCTGCACAGTGTTTGTGCCTGTCTGGGCACGTGGACTGATCCACATCAATCAGAGAAGTAACACTTTCCTATCGACAGGTAACACTGCCTGCCTTTTAACAGCCAGGCTTTCTAGCGCTTTCCACCCGGGTCTCACCTCTGTCCTCCTTCTGCTCCTCCTGCGTCTGGGCTTGCTGTTCTGCCAGCTCTCGCATCCGCTGTTTGTCCAGTTTCTTCAGCAGCTTCATTTCCTTCCATTTCTTCGTCTCTGCTTTCCCTGGGACGGAGAAGAGCGCCTGGCGTTAAGCACCGCGCGGTGACCGCTCCGAGCGGCCCCAGCCCCAGCGTGTGCCCGGCCCTCCTTACTCTCCTGCTTCCAGCGCCGCCAGTCCACCTTCCTGTCCTCAACCTACGGGGGACAGCACGCGTTACCGCCGGGCTCCCGTCTGAGCGGGAGCCGAGGAGCGCCCCGGGCTCCCCTCAGGGTGGCGGGCTGGGCCCGGCTCCCTCAGCGCCCACCTGCGCGCCCCTGGGCCGCTTCCCCGCGCCGCCCTCCGCCATCTTCCCCGCGCTGCCGGCCGCGCCCCCGCGCTGCTGATTGGCCGGAGCGCGCAGGCCCCGCCCGCGGCGGGGAGGAGCCCGAGGTCACGTGGTTGGTGTTTAACCGGCCCGCGCGGCAGCGGAGCTAAGCAGGGTCGGTCGCGTTCCGCGGGAGGATGGGTGACCCGGGCGCAGCCGAGCGCTGGGCGCAGCCCGTGGGCCGAGGAAGACGCAATTCCCATGGATCGCAATTCCCACGGATCACAATTCCCACGGATCGCAATTCCCACGTGGTCGTGTGTGTAAAATCTGCGTACTCGCATCTGCGTGTCTTTGCCTGTGTTCTGGACAACACACAGATGGACCCTGCCCTTTGCAGGTTGTGTCACGGCCTGGGAGTGTTTTAATTAATCTTCATACTAATCTAATTGCACAGTTTTTTCTCTGTTTCAGACTCTGCCCCTGTTTAGTACATATAGGGGTGCAAAAGGGCTTTCAGCAGCACCCCCACGCAGCCAGGCTGAGCTCGCAGGTGAGCTGGGATGCCAGGAATGGCAGGTGGCTCTTTGCCTCCTTCCCTCTCTCCCTCCCTCCTGCTGCCCCACGCAGCTCTGCCTCCAAGGGTTGGTATCACCAAGCTGCAGCCCAAAATGGAAAACCTACAGAGCTCTCCCCACCAGCCTGAGTGGGACAAGTAGCACCACCACAGGGCCCAGCAGAGATGAGGCAGCTCTCAAGGAGAACTCCATCAGTCCCTCAGTCATTACAGAGACACTTTTCCATGATTGCAGTAATTCCTCTTTAATAATTTAACTGCTACAAACACTCCTCGCAGTCTGTTGCACACAACTCCCGCGTGGTTGATGATGATGATGATGATGATTTACCCTCTTATCCAGGCTGAAATCAACACTGATGCAAGAATTACCTCTCCAGAATTGCTCATGTTACCCCACCAGCTCACTGGGTGGGAGGTTGTGGTGGCCACCAGCAGTAGGAGCAGCCAAAGCCACGGTGCCCATTCTCCCCAGCCACGGTGTGCATTTGTCAAAGGCCAGAAAAAGTTTTGCTCTGGAGCTTGGATGATGCTGCCAAGCCCTGAGAAACACCTTTTCAGAATTTGGTGATGAGACAGAGCCCAGAAGCCATCCTCACCTTGTCTGTTGCTGGACGCATCCCAGAACTGATTATCAGTTTTCACATGTAAGAAATGTCAAATGCTGTCAGTGCACACAAAGTCTCATTTCTTGAAATCATTTCACAGTGATTGAAAATGTCCCCCAGGCCCTGGGCCTGGAAAAACGTAACTGTTTGTCTGTCAGAAAATGTTGTTGAAAGCACTGAAGAAGATACCAAAGTTTGTAGACAAGTGAAGAAGAAGAGCAGCTGGGGAAGCTGAGGGCCAGGGAGAGCCTGGTTCTCTCAGTGTATTCAGGAGCTGGCTTTCTCCTGTTTCCATTTTTGCAATATGTCACTTGCTGCCTTCAGGGTAGCTTCCTCCTAAAAAATACCACAGATGTGGTCAGTGGCTCCCAGTCAAATCCTATTCCCCTTCACTGCAGCCACTGTTGACACAAAAATCCTGTTCTCATTCTGAAGCATTGCAGGTTCAGTATGAGATGGGCACAGCCACTGGGCAGCTAAAGGGGCACCTAGAGAGTCCCTTCCTTGGCTAAGAAGTAGGATGCTGATGGAAAAGTCAGGATGTTTAGGATAGCCCTGGCACATCTGCTGCCCCCAGCTCAGCTCACATGTCTGCAGGAGTGTTTGCTCCAGCTGGGATGCCATGGTGGGGCTCCAATGCCCAAGGCATCCTGCATTTCTTCTTGGCATTTTCCTCATTAAACCAGCCCTGATTATTACTCCCATCCTTGCCTTCCTCAGTGCTGTCTACGTCTCACCTTTGCAAAGCAGAACCGGATGAAATTGGTGTAGTTGTTCTTGTGGGCCTCGCTGTAGAACGCGGAGAGCGGGATGGCAGCGAGCCCCTGGCAGGAGGAGGAGGCACGTGGGGCTGAGGGTGCTGCTCTGGGGCTGCCCTGCAGCCTGCTGGGCCCCAGCGTGGGTGAACTCCAGCCCCCAGCCATGAGCTTGGGTGGGCACAAACCCACCCAGGGTAAAGGCAGCAGGCAGGGCCAGACCCTTTTACCTTGTTCTTGACCATCCACTTGGCAAATCTGGAGTCGTAGGGCTCATCTGAGCTGGGGACATCAGGGACATCAGATTCTGCAGGAGAAGCACAGCAGGACAGAGGCTGGGACAGCTGCCAGGTGTCTCAGCTGAGCCCCAAGCCCCCATCCTGGCAGCTGGGATGGGGAACATGCAGCCCATCCCTGCTCTGATGATGGTTTATGCAGGTTCCTGTCCCTGCCAGCAGTGCCACACCCCACACCCAGCCCACCTGGGCAGGACTGCAGGTGACTCACTGAACGGGGAGATGTCTGCCACCAGGAAGTAGGTGCCCTCTGGGATGATGGGTTTCATCCCCACCCCATCCAGGCTCTGAACCAGCCAGTCTCTCTTCTGCTGCAGCTCCTTGGGCAGCTGGACAAAGTAGCTCTCTGGTTTTCCATAGAGCGTGAGCTCCCTCTGGAAGCCCTGAGCCACAGCCTCCTGTAAGGAGAGAGGAGCCAGTGCCCAGTGGTCAGGGCTTTCTTGGGAAGTGAAGTTCCTGCAACTCACAGGTGATTAGGGAGCTCTTTGCCACCAGCCCCTCTGAACTGCCCCTTAAATTTGTCAATGCAAGATAAGGAATATACCCCAGGCAGGCTGGACTCTCCCCTTTCTCCCAGACACAGAATAACTGCAGGGAGAGAGGAAGGAGCCTCTTTAGGGCACCACAAATCACTTGTGTGTACCTTTCAGGTCAGCTGTGGCCAAGAGGACCATCTCTCACCCCTGCTCTGAGGGCTTGGGATTGCAGGGCCAGCTGCAGGGAGCTGCCTTACCTGGGCAATTGTGGCACAGTGGTACACGGAGTTCTGGTGCACAGTGCGGAGGTGCTGCAGCAGCCTGTCAGGTCCCACGACCCAGCCCACCTGCAGCCAGGAGAGGAGGAGGAGGATGGTGAGTCTGGCTGCCTGCTCAGGCTCCCCTTTCTTGCCTGTGCTGGTTTCATTGCTTTTTCTAGACAGAACTTTTATGAAGCACCTCTGGTACTTTCAGACCCTGAGGCTCAAAGCTGAGCGTGGCCGTAGTGTCCCCTGTGCTGTGCTGTGGCAGAGGGACAGGGATGGGGACACAACGAGGTGCCACATGGGACATTCACCTTCCATCCAGTGGCACTGAAGGTCTTCCCAGCGCTGCCGATGATCACCGTGCGGTCCCACATCCCCTGCAAGCTGGCTGGCAGTGAAAGGAGAGAAACCCCAATGGCAGAGCTCAGCACGCTCCCTTCTGGCTGCATTAATGGCACGTGGGAGCTCTCTGTCCACCATAATACACAGTGATCTTTAGTGTTCACAGCACATCTTTCACCTGGATGAGCCTCAAAGCACATCCCAAGCAGGCAGCCAGGTTTCTCAAGAGCATCTCCTTTTAATTAAGCATTTTCACAGGCATGTACCCAGCCCCAGGGGCTCTCAGAGATGCCAACCACCATCACCCTGCATCAAGGTGATGGCATGTTACTCCAACTGGAAGAACAGGCTGAAACCGTGTTGAAATGAATTTCCTGGAGCTAAAGACACTCAGAAAACCGTGGCTTTACAAAACAAAGGGGAAAAAAATCAGTTTCACTGGAGTCAAGTGGCTTTTTGTTCTAGATCTCCCCTCTGGCTCTGAAGTCAGAGCTTCTGTTTAGGACCTGGTTTGGAGGCTGAGATTGAAGTGCACCAAAATACCTCCAGTGGGGGATTCATGCCTAGCACAGCTGTGCATGCCGGCAGCTCCTGGGATTTCCAGGGGCGGCCAGGGCAGCGCCCATTCCCTGCCCGAGCAGCCCCGCCCCGCCCAGCCCTGCCCCGTACCGATGCGGATGTGCTGCTTCCCGTCGTAGACCAGCCACTCGTACACCTCGTCGCTGATGCACAGCACGTCGTGCTTCACGCACAGCTCCGCAATCAGCCCCAGCTCCCCGCGGCTGAACACCTGCGGCAGGCACGGAGTGCAGCACAGGCACAGCAGGAGCATTTCTGAGCCCCTGCCTGTCCCTGCAGGTTGTGAGTATCCTCCTGGCACCATCTCCCGTGCCAGGGAGGGGCAGGAGCTGCTGCAGTGGTCTAACAGGGCAAAAGCACTGCTGGCACAAAAGACAAGGCTTAAAAACACCAGGAGACTGAGCACAGCATGTGGTGCTCCCACAGCACCCACTTCCCCTGTGTGCAAGGCAGGCTGAGTCTGCTGCACTGCAAATGTGGCTGCAGCACCCCAGCAGCTTCCAGGGCCCAGCAGCAGTGGATTGCAGCAGTGTTACCTTGCCCAGAGGGTTGTTGGGCGAGTTCAGGACGATGGCTTTTGTCCGTTCACTGAATTTAGAAGCCAGTTCAGCTGGGTCCAGCTGCCAGTCTGCGCTAGACATCAATTTTCCATCTTTTGGAGGATTCTAGAGAGAACATTGGTTTGCTTTGCTACCTCTGCACCTTGTTTACCACTCACCTCTTTGCTGACTGCTGTGACTCTTCCCTTCTCCACCCACTCACCGGTCTCAGAGGCACAAACACAGGTGTCCCACCAGCCATTTTCACCATGGGCTCATAGCAGTCAAAGAAGGGTTCAATGATTATCACCTGCAAGAAAGGGACATGTCAGCATCCTCCTGGTCCTGCTCAGACCTTCCCTGAGGAGTGCAGAGAGCAGTGGGAGGGACAGAACATTTTAATCCCTAATTACTGTAATGGAGAACCTGCATTGCCTGTGGGGAGTGTCAGGAAGGACATCACCACTCAGGACAAAAAGGGTTATTTTGCTTTATGCAGAAATGAGGCAATGCCCTGCAGCAAATAATTTCTTCCTTTGGCAGTTCAAGTACTGCAGAATGGGGATAAAACTGGTTTTGCTTTGGAAAAGGACAATGAAAACCAGCCTGCAGGTCCCCTGGGGGAAGGCTGCCAGTGCAACAAGCCCTTATCTTGGGTTACCTCATCACCTTCATCCACTAAAGCCTGGAAGCAGCAGAACAGGGCCTGGTATGCCCCCACAGTCACCATCACATTGGTCATAGGATCCAGGTCTCGTCCAAGCAGCTTCTCAAAAAACTGGGCTAAGACCTTCACCAGAGGTGGGTGGCCCTGTGGGGTGAGAGGAGAGTGGGAATTGGGTTGCAGAAGATTCCTAAACCAAGAATGAACCCTTGGAAGGGGACTGGGAAGCCAAGAGCCCTGTGAGATCTTCCAGCCTGGCTGCTTCAAGCATCCCAGTAAAGCAGGGAGTTACTGGGAACAGTGGGCACGGGTCGAGGCTGGATGTATGTTTTGCCTCTTTTTTTTTGCCGTTTACAGCTGCCTGGTGAGCTCTGAAGCAGCCAGGGCTGGTGGGGACTGAGGGGTGGTGCTGGGGAGGGAGATCTGTCACTCACAAAGGCACGGGTGTACTGGTGCAGCATGTGGTTCCCCCCGCCCAGGGCTCTCGTGAGTGCCTCTGTCAGAAAGTCTGGTGCAGGGAAGTCAGGGAAGCCCTGGCCCAGGTTCACCTTGGAGTAGGTAGCAGCCAGTTTTACAAACTCCACCCTAGAGAGAAGGGAGACAAAAGCACTTTCAGAGGTGTGAGCAGTGTGCTGGCATTGGGTCTGCTCTCAGCATCCCTTTGGAAGGGAGTGGGGTTGGTGTCCCTCCTGCAGAGCCATCCTGTTGCTCACAGGCAGGCAGGACCCAGCACAGCTCATTGCAGACCTGCTGCAATTAAGCCAAGGATGATGAACTATTGCACTGGGGGAGCTGTTTTAATTTATTCTCCCAGGAAACAGCTCCTGTGGTCAGTGTGTGGTCACAGCTGAAAGCCTGTGGTGTTTCAGATCACACTGGACTGAGCAGGAGGGGACTTGGAGGTTTTCAAGTTCATACCAGCTCTGCAAGATTTAGCAACCAGACACTGTGAAGGCCTCTGCTGAGGGCAGGGTGGGTTGAACTCACTGCTCATCTCAAACCAAACAAGAGCCATCTCACTGGCAGTTTGTAGCTTGAGCCCAGGCACAGATTTGGGTGCCACTGGGATCATTTGGGTGGATGGGTCACAGGGAGGGTGGTGCTTCTGCCTGCCCAGTGGTGCAGAAAACCTGATACATCCTGAAGTGAGAGCTGCAGGTACAGCACTGACTCATGGTAGAGTCTTCTGGGACAAACTTGCTCTGATGTGCTTCCTGAACACATGCAAAGCAGTTGAGGGAAACTTCTGCTCTGTGCTGTGTGGCTACTGTGGTTTCAATCTGGTTTTAGGATGCCTAAAACCACATCTACCACCTGGGTAAACCAGATATTCTTTTAACTCACCAGATATTTTTATCTATTCCCTCCAGCCTCCGAGCTTGCACCGGCCTTGACATTTTTGCCTGCAGACAGTGAAAAAGAAAGTGAGTTTGAAGCTTTTAAAAGAGGCCACAAAGGGGCCGTGGCCTCCTCAGGGAAGTTTTTCCCAACAGAAGGTGTGCCCTTTAGTATTGCTTCATGGGCTGTTCCTGACTGACCTTGGAGTAGTAATACTATTGCAGTGGTTTCTGCTTTCACTTACAAGTTTCAACAAGAATTGGGAAAATAGATGAACAAGTGAAGCTTTTGTACACTCACTGGGGAGGTGGCAATGCCCTAAACCTCATTACTTGTTTGGATTGGTCATGGGGTCAAGCTCAGCCAGGCTGTAGCCAGACCAAGGACCCCAGGCCTCAGGCTTTTACCTTCCATAACCTCTCCATCTTCATAGGAAAGACTCCTTACTCTACAAGCCATGAAATACCCCCTTTTCCTAGAAGAACAAACTATTTTATTCCATGCTGTTCTATGAAGTAGCAGAAGTAGATACTCTTCTATCCTGATGAAGTGCTTGGTGAGGGGGCTTGCTCTAGATCGTATAAAATGTGAAGTTTTCTATTTAAAGATCATGTCAAACCCAAGCAGTAAGTAGGTACAGGCAAGAGAGCACAGCACAGAGGTCAGTGTGATGTACAGACACTGAGGTACCATGCCGTGACTGGTTTGGAATTTCCATGTACATCATGGCTCAGGGGAGTGGAAAGAAAGACAGCAGGAACACTGAAAGCAAAACCCTCCTTCCAGTTGGATAAGCACAGTGGAAGGAAAGTTAATGTACTTCTTGGGGAATTCATCACAAGGATGATGAAAAGCAGCAGAGACAGAATTTAGTAACTCAGCAGTGCAGGGAAAAGGCACCCAGACAGGGAAGGGGCTGGAAACTGGAGACAAAGGATGCTCAGTGCACCAGAAAGAGCCAGCGTGGGGGCACGAGGAGGGCAGCCCTGAAGCAATGAGTCAAGAAAGCCACTGTCACCACAGCAAATAAAATACATCTGAACTGGAACAATGAAGGCATGTGAAAGCAGCTGAGGTGAGGTGCAGAGCTGGGATGTGCAGGGGTCTGTGCTCTGCTGTGCCAGGATGTGGGGGGATACCAGGTCAGCCTCCTCCCAACACCCAGCTGCAGCAGGACTTACCTGCTCCCCTCTGCTGTTCCCACAGCACTGCAGCAGAATTTGGGTTGTGCCCCAAGGATACTCTGTGCTGAGGTCCTTGGATTTTTATACAGCTTCAGCCCTTACCAGAGATCTTTGCAAACACCCAGCAGAGGAGTCCTGTGTTTCAGAGGGCACCAGGTGGACTCTGCTCCACCCTCCACCCACAGGCAGCCAATGCAAGCAGGTCACTGGCTCCAGGGCAGCCTCTCTCCTCTCTGCTCTTTCTGCACAAGCTCATGGCTGTTAGAGTCACAAGACCTGGTGTCTGAGCTGATTTGGGTGGGAGCAGAAGGACTTGGGGAGTAAAAGATAGCTGGAGGTAAAATATTAACAGCTCCAGTGCTGTTCTTGCAAGGAGGGGCTGCTGCAGGCCACAGGTCAGAGAATTTAACAGACGACCAAGTGTGATAGGGATCAGTGGGAAGAAGCTGCCTTAAGCCTTGAAATTCCCAGTTCTGAAGAAAGGCCTTGTCTGCTTCAGGAACAGAAATAACAAATACTTTTTTTTCCTGATATCCCCTCCATCCCATCCTATCCCAGCCTGTGTGTGATGCTGCCATAGAGAGCACACAGGCTCAGGACCATGCAGCCCTCAAATCTGCTTCAGCCTGTTCTGTCCCCAGACAGAAGGTGCAGTTTGCCTGGCAGCCACACAGGAGAGCTAAGTGCCAGTGCAGAAGACTCGGCATCCATGATCTTCCACCACTCTGCTGTGTGTGACTGCCTTGCTCTGCATGTTGGGATCTCTGAGTGGGATGCTGGTATTTTCCAAGTACTTTGCAAGCCAGGAGGCCCTAGTAGAGACCATCAGAAGAAGCAACCCCATAAACAAGGAGCCTTTTCCTCTGTGAAGGATATCCCCTTACTTATGAGGATCCTTTAAAACTCCTGGAAATAAGCAGGTACAGAGGAAGTTGCACCAGTGTGGCTTTTCCTGACGTGCTCTGCCTGCTCTTGCTGCCAAGCTGAGGTGCCCTGGGCAGGCTGCCAGCCAGGAACAGTCCCACTGGGCATTCCATACCTCTCTGGAGCACGAGCTATGTCCAGCACTGTTCTTCTCCAGCAAGAAGTGGCGCAGGGACGGTCCCGCTCTCCTGAGCATGCCACGGCTCCTGCTGTCTCACTCCTGCAGGCACAGACCTGCAATTCCCAAAGGACAGGCCTGAGACAACTGATCCACAGGGTTAAAGCACACCTCTGCCTGGGATCAGGCAGGCCCAGGCCCAAGCAGAGGCTGTTCTGCCACAGAGAGGAAAAGGCCAAACGAGCTGCTTTGTGTGTCATCACTGCAATGTCCAGCAGTGCCGGGGCTGTACTTTGTGCCCATGACACACAGGATCAGGATCACAAGGGCCACCATGACTTCTGCCTCCTCCCTCCCAGTCCAGGCTTCCCCCACTTTCCTCTGCACTGATGGGAGTGGTATGGACACCAGTGAGAGGGCATCCTCTGGGAATGTGGTACTCATCGAGTGTCACTGAGCCCAGGTAACTCCTGCCTCTGCCCTTCCTCCCTTGCAACACTCTTAGAGAAAAATCAGGCGACCCCCAACCAGGGAATGATTGGTATCTGACTCCAAGGCTTCAGAATGCCGAACACTCACTTTGTTAAAACTATACTATGTTACATTACATTGCATTAAAGAGAGATACTATACTATATCATACTTACTCCTCAAAAACTTGTGACTCTGCAGCCGACAGTGCACACAGCTTGGACCTAATAGGCTAATTAACATAATCTCCACCAGAATCCAATTACCAAATTCCTTCAGATAAACAATCTTCCAACACATTCCACACGTGCAAAGACACAGGAGCAGCAAATGAGGTAAGAACTGTTTTTTTGATCATTCTTTTCTCTGCTTCTCTCTGTTCAGAGGGCATGTGAATACCACACATTTTCACCTTCCTGGCCCATACAGAGAATCTCTGGCCTCTCAGCTGCTGCAGCTCTGGTTTAGTCACAAGTTTTATTCCAATTAACAGGATGTCACCTTCTATCTATAAAGTGATTTTAGTGATTATCTTTCCTTCAAGGCCCCAAACAAATTGATTTCTGTGACTAAAATGCAGCCTGTTGCTTCACCTCAGGTTCCTTCAGCTATTCTACAGCATTACTTAAACATGCAGTATTTAACGTAAAAAAAGTGAATGTTTTGTTAGGTACTTGAGTTAAAAGCAATGAGGCTGGAGGATGTATGAACCTTTATTATGACCAACCATGAATTAATTTACCCATCTGCCAAAAAATTAAAACAGATTTGAAGCTGACCAGCCCACAGGTAAGCTCTCAATGCTCCTAAGGGCACTTTCCATCCTTACATGCAGGATGTGAGTCCCAACTGTCCTCTTTTTTTGTTATTTCTAAAAAAGGTGTAAAGCAGCTGCCAGCTGAGACCAGTGGGGTTTCACATCTCTTCGCCAAGTGGGAAAAAATAGCAGAACTTATGGAAAAATTGGAAGCCAGAGCGTCATATTGCTTATGACTGTAAAACCTCCACCTTGTGCTTGCCTGACACTGAGATGTGGGGGGACACTGCTTTGGGGTGCAAAGGAGTCCCGGAACGAGGAGACCTACCCTGCAGGGGACAGAATCAAAGCGTGGCAGTGGAAAAGGCTTTATCAGATAGCAGCAAAGCACAGAGCTGTGCACGGGGCTGGGGGCAGCCGACTCGGGAAGGGAGCACTGGGCTGGGCAGAGGGTTTTGGAGGTGACAGCCGGGAAGGTGACCTCGGGGACTGCTCGCTCACCACGGGCAGCCCGCGGGGCGCAGCCGTCTCCTCCATCCCCGTGCTCCTCGACCGCCCCCTTGGCAGCTCGGGGGTGCACCCGGGAGGCTTTGGGGACACGGCTGTCCCTGGATGTGCCCCGGGAGGAGCGCAGGACCCGGGCGAGAGCAGCACGAGCTGACACTGCGGACAAAGCGGCTGCCAGAGGGACAGCGGGGATACAAACAACTTACATGGAGCTGGGCCGCGCTGCTTTACGCTGCAAAGCCTGGCACAGCCGCCCAGGCTGCCCTGGCACACATTCTGCCTTCTCCTCTGCCCGAAAAGCTTCATCTGCGGCCGGGACTTCCTGGGAGGAGCGGCGGAGGCCGCAGGAAGGCGGGAGCGGAGCCGCAGCCCTGAGGGGGAGCGGCGCTCGGGGGCCGCTCTGAGGGCTCGGCTGCCTGGGGAATGCCCCGGCTTGTTGTTCAGGTGGAAGCTCATGCTGGCGTAGCGGCGTATTTTTTGGTGGTTTGGCTGTGAATACTTTAGCGTGGCGATGGCATGGAATTGCCCTTTGAGCGAAGCCTTCAGTCATTTTGAAAATTGAATTTTTAAAGTCAAAATCCTCTCAGATATTTCATCCTGCGGGCTTAATGTTACTCGAGAAGGGAAGGGGTAAGTGTAAGGTCCTCCTGGCTCGACAGAGCCCCGAGCAGATCCTGCGGCATTGCCCGGCAGGGACAGCAGGAGCTGAGCCCTCCCTCAGTGCTTGGGAGCTGGCAGCTGCTGCAGTGAGCTCCTGAGGGAAAACTGCCCTCTTCCTTTAGTGACAAGGCTTCCCCTGCACCCATGGGTCAGGCCGTGTAAGTCTCCTGGATAATTTCTGTCGCCCTTTCACAGCAGGAAAAAATGAGCCATGGGGAATGGAAGCGGCTGCATCCGCTGTGCCAAAGGTTCCAGCCCCAACGCGACACCCCACAGGCATCCCTGAGGTGATTAAGCAGGAGGGAATGTCTGCAGGGAGAGGAAAGCCCTGCTTTCTACATTTCTGTTTAAATCAAGCACTGAAGCAAACAGATGGAAGGAAAATTTGGCTCTGCAAGAATGTTCGTGTCACATCTGGAGCCTTCAAATGGCTCAGTGGCATTTTTTACTGCGCTTTCTTTGCCCTGTCCTCCACCAGCCTTGTGCCTTCCCTCGTTGTTGTTTGCCCCTGAACTGAGCTTTTTTATTTAGATATGTTAGCAAAAAGCCTATTTTGCAGAAAAGTGGGCAATTTTCTGTCAGGTCCATGAGTTGAACTGGCTCAGGGTGGATATGAGGGCAAGGAAAAAGAGATATGGGCAGGGAGGAGTAGGGAGAAAAAGGGATGGACACAAGCCCCCACCTTCTCTGTCAGGATTTAGACATTATATTGGTCCATCAATATAAAGAAACTTCACCTTCATGCCCTCTTGAAATTCAGCAGAAAATTTCTGCATGAGGTCAGTGATGTAAAGGACACATCTCAAGTTGTACTTTTTACTGTGAAACTCAAGGAAAGTTACAACCTTCTTTTTCTTCAGGTAATTTTTATTTAACAAATTCAATGGGACATAAACGATTCTGAATTAGCGTTGATTAAAAAAAAAAAAACAACAACAAAAAAAACGAAAAAAAGCTATTGCACTGGGCTGATAAGAGTCTACAGCCCTATGTCATGGCACTGGGATCCCTGGTTCTTTGGTATAGATCTTGTGCCTGTGGCTACAGGAAGTTGCTAAGACTTATAATATTCCTAGAAAGCCAGAGATGCACTTACTTTATTGTTACAGACATCACTGGTGTAGAAAAGTTAAAATTGGCTGCACTTAACCACTCAGAAATGCCTGCTGTACACTAATAAAATTACAACTAATGCCTTTGAACAATCCTTTATGAATTTTAAAAGAAATTATGCTTCACAGTGTCCTCCATTGCGTCAGACAAGTAAAAAATAACTACCAGTGAATCACTTTTTTCAGGCACCACAAACGTCTCAGCAGCTGGATGCCCTCGGCTCCTTTAAGGCTGCCGCCATTTTGAGCGCTGCCCGCTTCCAAGATGGCGCCGCCGCCCTCACTCCCCCCCGTTCCCGCCCACTCCCCTGTGGAGCGCGCCCTGCACAAAGATGGCGCTGTGCCCGCCCCTAAGATGGCGGCTGGACGGGGCGATGGTGGCAGCGCCGGCCGGGTGAGGTCAGATCCGGGGTGGGGCCGCTGCGGGCAGGGCGGACAAAAGGCGCCGGAGCGGCGTTCGGGAGGGTGGGTGCCGCGGGCAGGTGGGTGCGGTGGGTTCCCGGCACGGCCGCGGCGGGCAGGTGGGTGTGCCGCGCTCCCCTCACGCCGCGGGCGGGCTGTGGGGACGTGTCCCCCTGTGGGGTGATGTCCCCGCGGGGATGGGGTGGGACGCCGGGTCGGGGGGGGCGCGGCTGAGGGGGCTCGGAAGCGGCGGGCAGGAAGGATTTGCTGAGTAATTGGGCAGCGATTCGGTGCCTCCGTGTCCCGCCGCCCCTGCTCTCCCACCGGCCGGGGCGCGGGGCTCCTCGCCCGGTCTGTGGGGCGAGGCGGGGCCGGGCTGTGCGCAGTGTCTCCCGGCGAGGGGAGGACGCCGCCGTTCGTTACCTGCGCACGGAAGCGCGGTGGGATTTATTTATATCTCCCGGAGGATGTTTGTTTCTGTGTCCGGAAAGCCGCGGTGGAGCGGCGGGGGCTGGTGCCGAGGTGTGCTGGGTTGAGGCTGGTACCCATTGCCTGGAGCGGGGGGAAGGTCAGAGAGTCCTCCCCTCCTGGTGCTGCCTTTGCGGCACTGTGGTACGGCTAAAATGCAATAGCTCTGGTTTCCAGGGTGTTGCTTCAAAATCTGTCAGCCCGAATGATAACTTTGCGATCAAGAGGAATGAACCCTCGCACATCTTCAACATTATGGGGTTGGACTTTCTCCCACTGATGTCTGTTCTTTCTCATTTCTCCCTGTTGTTGACACAGTGCTCTCCGATGTTCCGCAGTCCTCTCCTGCATGGCTGGGAGGCTGGATGCTCGAGAGATCCCTCTAAGGATCTGCTCCCTTGCCTGTTTTCCCATGCCCTGTGCTGACATGCAGGAAGCAAGGAAAAAAACTGCAGCCCTGTTGTAATTTTTGTTGATGCTGCTAAACTGCTTCCACTTCAAGAAGATCCATGTCATGAGCGAAGGGGCAGTTGCTTGAATTTGGAGTGGTTAGGAGAGTGATCTATGTTTTCTGATACCCTGATAGTAACATTTAAAGTGGATTGGGCTTTTCAGACTAGAAATTAGGCAGTAAAGTAATCTCTTTCCCTATCAGAAAATGATTTGTTATTCTGCCTCTACTTGTGTAGACTTAGTTGTGATATTAGTACTCAGCATCTCTTTTTGGCTGGGTTTGCAACACCTTCTTTTTGGTAACTTCTTTTAGAATAACATATGCTGGGAATTCCTTCCTGTTGATTTTAACTTGGCTCCTAGTGTTCTTGCCATGTTTCTAGGTATCAGCATGTCTCTTTCTGGCTCCCAGTGACCCTTTGAGTTGTTTGTGGCTTCTTAGATACTGTTTGCTGAGCTTTTACATGTCCCTCTGTGAACTTGATCCCCTCTTTTTTGCTGATAATCTGTGTTTCATTTCAGGGAAACTGTTCCCATGGCTTGTGGGGAGTGCAGCGCTTCAGCACTCACTCAGGATCCAGCAAGTAGGAATATCAGCCACTTCCAGCACAGAGAACTGACGTGCAGATAGCAGAACCCTGCTGCAAGGTGAGGGCTCTGGGCCAGCTCTGAATGGTCAAGCCAAAAAAAAAAAAAAAACAAAACCCAGGATCCTGCTTAAACACAGATGCAAAGCACAGTGCATGAGATAGTTGATATTGAGGCAAGGTGGTTGGTCAGACAATGGTGGTATTTGTGGTAGTGTTATTTAAATTCTGGAAGACTTAGCCAGCTTGGAGATGACGAAGGAACTGGGCCTTGTAAAAGTAAAATATAACAGTATATTGTCACCATAAAACTAAATCGTGGCCACATAAACTCTGACTTGTTACTGCACTTAACAGTAAATACAGAGGCTGCCCAGTAAATGTTCTGGTGACTGCTGCCTGAAGGGAATGCAGCTGAGAAGGAGGAAGAGCTCTTGGTTTGGTGGGTGCCCTTCCATTTCCCGGGGGTTGATGTTTGTCCTCTGTACAGGCGTCTCCAGGCAGCTTTTCCCAGGCACTCACCTGTCATCTGTGTGGGTGGCAGTTGGGCAATGGCAGAAACCACTTGCAGGAATCTCCCAGCTTCCCTGGTTCTGCACTGGGACAGTGATTAAAGGGATTGCAGAGTTCTGTGCCCGTTTTCAGGATGGGAAATTCTGTCCAGCTTGGCTGTATTCTTACCAGGGATGTGCAGTGTTTTGATTCCAGAATAGAAGAACCCCTAAGGCTTCTCTGGTGTTCTGGCAGTTCACTGACTTTTCTTTTTTTAACTTTGTCATGGTATTTGAAAACTCTTTTAATTCTTGTAGGTCAAAGACAACATGCATAAATATTTCCTTAAAGCATGCCAGAAGCCATGTGTTAAAAGCTAATGTTGCCATGCTTGAGATGGGAGTGCCTGAAGCCTCCAGTGATGACTTTCTGAAGCTGGTTACGTTATAGTAACTGCTGCAGGCAGTGAAGAAAGATAGTCTGTGGTCTGAGGGTCCCTTGTGTTATTTTAAAAAAAAATAAATTGGAGGTCACGTGTATCAAATTATTGCTGTGTGATTAGAGCAGGCTTTTTAGAAACCTTCATGTGCTTTTTCCAAATACTAAAGAAGGTTTTTGTTCAGTAGAGTACTTTAGAAGCAAGCCTATTTGTGTTTAACTGAGCTTAACTGGTGTCTCAGAAAATAGAGGGGCAGTATGTGGTGAGTGGTGCTGGTGAAGGGTTTATTAGGATTTCTGTGTGGGGCTCATTAAAGTGAGGAGAGGTGTGCACAGCTGTTCTTTTGGTAATGGTTAAAATTCAGAGTCTTCAGCTGCAGTGTGGTGAGTCTCCCTTTATGCATTTTTACAAGTGTTTTCAAACCCAGCCTCAGTTTGGGATATGCTCACTAATACTGAACAGGCAGTTTGCATGCTTTGGAGAGTGTAAAGTGAATGCTTCCAAGCAGCTTTTTTCTTAAACAGCTGATGTGGTGCATGCTCTTGTATTGCAACTTGAAATCCAGTTCCTATAGCTGATTTATATCTGCCCTTCCCACTGCTGTGAAACTGCTTTTGAATCTAAAAGGTCCTGACCCCCTTGCTGAAGTAACAGTGCTGCCCTCCTCTCACCTTGTGTACTAAACATTGTTAACACCTGCTATAAAATTACCTGGAAATTCACAAAGCTCCTCTAGTGACTGCTGCTCCTGTAGCTTCAGCCTACTTCTGTGCACAGTAAAGATGTGTGCTGGACTAGTTAACAGCTTCTCCTTTAGAGTTGTGGTTTATCAGACCTTGGTGATGCAGGGTGAGGTGGTCTGTTTTTTATTAACTGATACAGTCAGAAAATGTTCTGACTGGAAGTCACAGTTTTGGAGCTGGCCGTTCTGAGGGCAAGCCCTATAGGGAATATATGAAGAGGTACTTGCTCCTCTTTGTTCAGACTGGGACAAAATATTAGTGTGTTGATCGTTGATGTCTTAATTGGCTTGCATTGCTGTTGCCTGTGTCGTTTTTCATCCTGACTGGCTCATCTCTTGGAGCTTGAAAATAGCTGTGGTAACACCCATGGATTTGTGCGTGTTGTGACAGACTGTCATCAATGAATTAAGTTATCCTTGCTTGTACTCACTTGGAATTTAGTGTTGACTTCTTATCTGTTGTTAGTTATGCCAAAGCTCTGCTCTGTCTGCCCTTCCCACAGAGAACTGAGAGCAGCTGGTTCCTCCAGCTCTCAGTGCTGGAGTTAAGTGCTGAAGAGCCCCCTCCTGCATCTGGTGAGGTGCTTGGAGCTGGTCTGGTTTTCTTGAGTAGTTACTAGCAGAATTAATTCAATCACTTGTATCAGGCAGTACAAGGAACTGCTTCATGGTGTCCTCTTGGAGGAAGCCAGCCGTACTTTTCCAAGAAAGGTTCGATGCCCTGTCCTTGAAGCATTTTTGTTACGGCAAAGAGAAAATTAATTTTGGATAGGAAGCCTGTGGCCATGTACATTCATAATTTATAAGCTGACACAGCCATTTTGCTCTGGTTTACATCAGTGTTGCAAGTCATCTGATGGACTTAAATTTACAACACCAGCACACAGTCCCTGCCCCAAGTGTCAGTGATGCTGGTAACTACAGACTGTGCTCAGTTCTATGCAGCTGGGGCAAAACACTGTCAGGAGGCAGAAAATGTGGCAGGCCAAGCTAAGTCTAGCATGGATTGTTCTGGTGGTGCAGCTGTTCTTCCCTGTACTTGTCAGGACACGCGTGCTTGTGTGATGGTAAACAGGAGCTGTTGCACTAGGCTTAAGACTGAGTCTTGCATCTGACAGAGTCAATTAATGGGTAGGTGTAAAGGTGATAAAATACTATCCCTATTGTAGGTGGATTATTCTTTTTAATGATCTTCAATAGAGACAATGTGATGCAGTGCATTCACTTAGTCCTGCTGTGTCATGTGGCTTGGGTGGGGCTGAACGTTGTGAAAACCACCTTACCCTGCATTCAGTGTTGGGTTCACTGCCTGTTCCACTGAGAGAGGAGTGTGAGTTCTGGCAGCTGCTGTTCCACCAGTCTCCCTGTCAAAATGATAAATGACCCTTTTAACTTGACATAGAATCATAGAGTGGTTTGGGTTGGAAAGGACCTTAAAGATCATCTAGTGACCCTGTTCATTTCTCTGGCTCGGAAGATGTTTTGTCCCACAGGAGGGTTTTATCTTTTTAAAGCAGAAGGGGCCTGATACAGGAATAATGGTTATTTAGGGCTTTGGCATGTGGCTTCACTGCTGGTTTGTTCTAAGCAGCAAAGGACAAAACAACTTCAGTTGTTCCATGTCTTGGGCTTTTCCAGCTGATCATGTGGCTGTTCTAGAGCTTGGAAGGTTTTCTGATGGGTGCCTGAAAGCAGCTCTGTTTTCAGCCTCTCTTTTTTCCCCCCCTTAATTCTGGGCCTAATAAACATGGGGGAGGAGAAACATAAATTCCCAGTCCCGTTTCTGCCCAGTAAGCTCTTGCATTTCCTGATTTTTGAACAAAGAGCTCTGTGTCATGCCCTTCTTTAGGATTTCAGGTGGCAGCTTGCTGAGGAGGGAAGCTCTGCTCTGTTGAAAACTTACAGTAACGTGTTGTAGCTCGTTAATAATCAGGGCTGTAGTCTTGAAAGCATCAAAGTTTTTATTTCCTCTATCCACCTCTGATGCTGTCAGCACCTGAACAACTCCCTCTTTCTCTGGGCTTCTGAGAGGTGAGAAATTGTCAGCAGGGTTTGACTTGTGCTTTGCAGTCCACAATCTTAAAATGAAATCAACTGGTAATTAAAAATGTGTGTAGATGAAACTAAAGGGTTGCAGGATTCGACATAAAAATTCATCCACGTCTACTTACCCTGAACTGTTTTGTGAGACTAAATGTGAGGATTTTCTTCAAATCAGGGGGATTTGTGTATTCATGTATGTGTCTTGAGGTTGTGCATATAAGTGTTTTCTGGCCAATAGCTTTGTTAGTAACAGAGTGGCCAACAGGACACTGGAAAGAGGAGGCTGGATAAAGTATTCAGCAATGATGAGTCAAGCTGACAAACTGGCCAATGAAACAGAACAGTGATGTTGTTTCTGTTCACTGTGTCCTGAGCTGGATGTGCTGGCCAGCAGCTGCAGGCAGGAATTTGAAGAACTGTTCAGCTAGGTGTCTGTTGACAATAGGTCAATCTTCAGTTTTTGAAATGAAATAGTTTTGGATAGAGCAGTTGTCAAAATCAGAGAATAGTTACTGAATAGTTACTCTGTTAATACCTGTGGTTTGTGGGGAGCATTCATGCTCTCAGCTCTGTCAGCCTTTGAGAAGGTACTTGCTGCTTTTATGATGTCTGTCAGCTAGATGCATTTCATCTTGTTTCTGACTGGTTTTACTGTGTAGGTGTGGTTTGTTCAGAATGTCCCTGTTATTCCAACGTGAGTGATTATCTTTCTCCTCCAGGTGTGTTTGGTAGAACATAGGATTAGTGCTTGGTGATGCTTATGGTTGGCTGAAGGCTGGGTAGGTTGGGCAGGCTGGTTATGTAAGTCTGGAACTGCTGGTCCTTCCCTTAGGACAGCCTGTTCAGCATTAGTGGGGAGGCTGTAGGATTGTGCCCAGCAGGCTGAGGCAGGGATGGTCTCTGGTGGGATGCAAATCTGGATCCAGGTGAATTTGCAGGCCTTGAAGGGGTATGTACTAGCCAAACATGGAATGTGTAAATATTTCAGGAGCATATTTATCTTGGCTGTATTGATCCTGTTGTACGACAGTGGGGCTTTAGCATACAGATGTTTTACAATCTCAGATGTTGCTGCTCTAAACTAACCTGAGGTAGTTCTTTATTGGATATAGAGAAGCTCAAAGCAGTGTTGCTTGATGTAGCTGAAACCCTCCAATGTGAAGTCATTTCTGAGGGGGCAGGGGTTGGGGGACTGCTCAGGGACTGTGTGGTAGATGTGTCTGGTAAGTTGACAGGAGTTTGGACAGAGAAGTTTTGATGTATCAGCCTACGCAAGTTTAGTGAAGTCAACTTGTTCATAAACTTAAGCACTCTTTCAGCATCTCAGTATTGATGACTTCCTGTGGCAGAGGTAACTACACTGCAAATCTGCCTGTTGCTGAGCTCCAGCTGGAAGGCTCTGCAATTTGAAGTATACATGAAGGAGCTTGGACGCTTCTTAACCAACACTGCTCTGACACTGAACTTCCTTTGTAGCTGTTGCTGTCCATAAACTCAGTCACTCAGTTCAGGTGTTCTGTGCTCAGCCCTTGGTGAGGCTATGTCCTAGAAGTGACTTGGCAAATAAAAGCTTCTTCACAGTGGATATTTTGCTGCTGACAGAGTGTCTTGGAATCTAACTCTTAAAAATGCAAAAGCTTGAAATCTCCGGTGTACTGGTCCTGGGGATCTTGGTTTGCTCTTGGTCACAAGGGAGGTAACTTTATTTCTGGCCAGCTCTCTTCATGCAAGGATTGTTCCCAGTCCTATACCAGAATAATACCCTCCATGTAAATCCCTCAGTTCTACTGCCCATATTGGGAGAGTTGGTGTTCCAGCTACCTGTGTGTTTTCTCCCTGTTGAGTGATGGAAATCCCAGTCCTTGTGGGAAGAATCCTCCTGTGCATTGGAGAATCAAGTGATAGAGATGAGCCCTGAGAATTTCACTTTTACTCTGCTGTTGTCATCCACCCCAGCAGCAAAACTGCTCTGATCCAGCATGGAGAATGTTGCATCAAGAATTGTGTTCTAAAATTATTACAGGATGGAGTTTACAAAATAAAGATGGCATTTGATGACAAGATACATCTCCTGATGTAGAACCATCAGGAGATAGAATTGAATTGCGTGCACAGGGAACCTGGTGAGGAGGCATGTGACTTTCCCCATCTACTTTTTCAAGTTTTTGCTGGGTACTTTTCCCTTTCATTGCAGATACTGGGGATAAGGTTAGATAAGACAGCAAATTCCAGCTCCTGCAAAGGTGGCCCCTAGTTTTATTGTTCCTCTTTGGGACTTGAATGGGGTCTCCACTGCTCCCAGAAGTGGTAATTTGCTGTCAATGTTCTTTTCTTCCCCTAGTGCCCCTGTCATTGTTCCTGGAAGGCAGGAGATTTCCTGCTCCACCCTGTTAATTGCTGACACTGAAGAACTGTAATAGGTTTCAAGGGATGCTCATGATTTTTTTACTTGTCTTGTAAGTGTGCAGTGTAAAGGGCGGTTTCCTACCCCATGTGCCTGGTAAGCAGAACTAGGGAGCCAGTTGTACTAATTTATTTTTGGTTTCCTTCCTACATATCCTGAGCTACAACTCAAAGTGAGTGAAAAGTTCGTTCATTGTGAGAAAGAATTAGGCATTTTCTGGATTGAACAAAATGAGTAAACCTAGCACTACAACAGATGTTTGCAAAGGTCATGAGACCCCAGTTCCTGAAAAGAGATCATCCCAGTTTCATAATCCCACTATGGAGGGTCTGATACTTCCTACAAGTTTCTCTACCAAGAGGCAGGAAGCAGGAAGGACCTTTGAGGACAAATGGTATCAAGGCAAGAGGAAAGAGATAAACATATTTTCCCCCCTTGATATAAAAGAACCTACTCCTTCTACTCCATGAGTAGCTGTTTAACTGCTGGATTCATTTCAGATGTGGTGTGTAGAGAGAGCTTCTGTACCCTGCTTTGTCCTGCAATTATTATTTCTGTAGGACATTTAGGAAAAGCTGTCTGTGAGTATCTGGCACATGGGCTCTCCTCTCCCTGAGGCAGATGTATTCCAAGGAGGAAGCTGAAATGCCTTGCCTAGGGCTTGCAGCAAGGTAGGCACAGGGCTGGGAGGGAGGCTTTCAACACCTTGTCATTCTTCTCTGGCTGCTCAGGTGTTGTCCAGAAGAGGTTCAGCTTTGCCTGCTCCCTCCCCTGTTGATGTTCTCCTGCCCTGTTTAGTGCAGTTCCTTCTGGAGAGTGTGTCAACCACTTCTCAGGGGCTCTGCAGTCCTACAGGACATTTTTTACATTTTTTTCCTCTGACAGTGCTCTAGATCACTGTTTTCATCCCTTGTTTGTGACTTGTCTGGTTGATCATTAATAGATTTGTCGTTCCTTGTTTTACTGAATTTGTAGAACAGGTAATACCACTTTTTCTTCTCAAAATTACCCACAAAAAGAAAGTGGCATTTCCCCAGCCTGGCTTTTGTGATGGACTGATATCAATCTGTCACCTGTAGTTGCTTGAAACCTTCCCAAGCAGCACTGAGCCAAAGCTGTCATTTGACCACTTATTGTTGTAAACAGCAAACCAAAGAATGGAGTTCTGTATTTAGTGTCTCTAGGGAATGTGGTGCTTTTTGAGTTCATGTTAGGAATGGCTTTCTTTGCAGTTCCGTGGTGGAAGTTAATTTGAAATAAAACTTGAATTCTACCAAAGCAGGTGGTGTGGGCACGCCCGCTTGTCACAGAAGACTTTGTCCCAACCAGTGATATTGAGCTTTTGGCCCTGCAGGACTTGTTGGACCATCTGTACAAATGAAATCTTAGGGCTTGGGGTAGCATGCTTGAATTTTTGTTTTCTCCTTTATACTTGAATTGTGTGAGTTTCAAAGTGACTGGAAGACTAGTGCTTGTCTTGCTCCTGAACTGTGCTAGAAGGATGCAGTGGTACTACTGCTTTTTCACTGTCATTAGAATGAATTGCAGTGACTCCATGTTCTTCTGTGTTGCCTGTCAAGTAGGGGAATTTTCTGGGCTCCATTATCCCTGGATCAGTCAGGCTTTGGGGCTTTCTGTGGCTTGTGGAGAGCTTGCTCAAAGTTTCATCTGCAGGTCTGAAGGATAGAATAAGCACTGCCATCAGGCCTGTGCTTCCCAGAACCTTTTGGTTTCCTTTGTGACACTTAAATCCCTGCTGAGATGAACTCTAGGTTGGTCAGAGAAGCAAATTCTTCGATGTTTCCCCCTTCCTCTGTTTCTGAAGTAAGGCAAAAACCCAGCTGCTACAGCATTTCAGTACTGAATTTATCAGAAGACAAGTAGCTAATCTTTCCTTGGAGAATTAACTCAAAGGAAGGAAGCCAAAATTACTTACTTGGAAAAGTTATGATATTGAGCAATGTTTTTTCTCATTTCCAGCTTGCTTTATGAATGTCATTATGAGTTGCATCAATGAAGTGGTTAGAGGAAACATAACTGTATTGTATGTAGATCTTTTTCCTCGCCCCTGCAATCTGAGAACCAGACATCTGCAGAAGTTTATGTAGAAGCAGTAACAAACCAATGATAAATGTGCTCTGTGTGTAGATTTTATCACTTCTAACAGTGCTGGCAAATTCCTTCATCTCTGAAATTAAATCCCTAGATAAAACAGTAAATTTCCAAGTGCTGTTCTGGTCAAGGGAGTTAAGTCTGCTCTGTGAGCTTTCTTTGAGTGTCTTACCCCACAGACTGCTAACAATAAGTACAGTTCTGAGGTTTTGTGACAATTTGTCTGTCAGGGAAGGCTGAACAAACTTCATGTCTGGGCTGTAGCAAATGACTCAGGCAGCCTCATTCATTTGTCTCACAGTTACTTGAAACTGCGTCTTGGCTAATCCCAGTTTTGCTATGCCAGCACTTAACATGTGTTTTCTCATGCCCTGTTGAAGAGCAGAACAAAACCCTTAAAGCTGTTTCTGGTTTGCTTCCAGGTGAATCATGATTCCAGTCACCGAGCTGCGCTACTTCGCTGATACTCAGCCGGCCTATCGCATCCTGAAGCCGTGGTGGGACGTCTTCACCGACTACATTTCCATAGTGATGCTGATGATCGCCGTGTTCGGAGGGACGCTCCAGGTCACCCAGGACAAAATGATTTGTTTGCCCTGTAAATGGGTTACCAAAGACTCGTGCAATGACTCTGTCAGGGGATGGACAGTGGCAGCCCCGGAGCGTACCTACTACAACACTAGTCTTGTTGCCTCTGCTGATTCGGGGCCTACCGGGATCCGATACGATCTGGACCGGCACCAGTACAACTACGTGGATGCGGTGTGTTACGAGAACCGTCTTCACTGGTTTGCCAAGTATTTTCCTTATCTAGTGCTGCTACATACCCTCATCTTTCTGGCTTGTAGCAACTTCTGGTTCAAGTTCCCAAGGACCAGCTCCAAGCTGGAGCATTTTGTGTCTATTTTGCTTAAATGTTTTGACTCTCCATGGACAACGAGAGCATTGTCTGAGACGGTGGTGGAAGAGAGTGATACCAAACCAGCATTTGGAAAAATGAATGGCTCCATGGACAAGAAATCCTCCACAGTCAGTGAGGATGTGGAAGCCACTGTTCCCATGCTGCAGAGAACAAAGTCTCGAATTGAGCAAGGGATTGTGGACAGGTCTGAGACTGGTGTCTTGGACAAAAAGGAAGGTGAGCAAGCCAAAGCACTCTTTGAAAAAGTGAAAAAGTTCCGTACTCATGTGGAAGAGGGAGACATAGTTTATCGCCTGTACATGAGACAGACCATAATCAAAGTAATCAAGTTCATTCTGATAATTTGCTATACTGTGTACTATGTCAACAACATAACATTTGATGTAGACTGCAAAGTGGACATTGAGAGCTTGACTGGCTACAGGATGTACCGCTGTGCTCATCCTTTGGCCACTCTCTTCAAAATCTTGGCTTCTTTCTACATCAGTCTGGTGATTTTCTATGGTTTGATCTGCATGTACACACTGTGGTGGATGTTGAGGCGGTCGCTCAAGAAATACTCCTTTGAGTCCATCCGGGAGGAGAGCAGTTACAGTGACATTCCTGATGTGAAAAATGACTTTGCCTTCATGCTCCATCTGATCGATCAGTACGACCCCCTCTACTCCAAGCGCTTTGCTGTCTTTCTGTCAGAGGTGAGTGAGAACAAATTGCGGCAGCTGAACCTCAACAATGAGTGGACTTTGGAGAAACTACGCCAGAGGATCACCAAAAACTCTCAGGATAAGCTGGAATTGCATCTTTTCATGTTGAGTGGCATTCCTGACACAGTCTTTGACCTCATTGAGTTGGAGGTCTTGAAGCTGGAGCTTATCCCTGATGTCACTATTCCCCCCAGCATTGCTCAGCTCACCAGCCTTAAGGAACTGTGGCTCTACCACACAGCTGCCAAAATTGAGGCCCCAGCCCTTGCCTTCTTGAGGGAGAATTTGAAATCTCTCCACATCAAGTTCACAGACATTAAGGAGATTCCTCTTTGGATTTATAGCCTGAAGACACTAGAGGAGCTTCACCTGACAGGGAATTTGAGCGCTGAAAACAACCGGTACATCGTGATAGATGGACTGAGGGAGCTGAAGAGGCTGAAGGTGTTGAGAATGAAGAGTAACCTCACCAAACTGCCGCAGGTGGTGACAGATGTTGGTGTCCATCTTCAGAAGCTTTCCATCAACAATGAGGGCACCAAGCTCATTGTCCTCAACAGCCTTAAGAAGATGGTCAACCTGACAGAGCTCGAGCTGATCCGGTGTGACTTGGAACGCATTCCTCACTCTATCTTTAGCCTCCACAATCTGCAGGAAATAGACCTGAAGGACAACAACCTAAAGACTATTGAGGAAATCATCAGCTTCCAGCACTTGCATCGTCTCACTTGCCTTAAGTTGTGGTACAACCACATTGCCTACATCCCCATGCAGATAGGCAACCTGACCAACTTAGAACGCCTTTACCTGAACCGTAACAAGATAGAAAAGATCCCTACCCAGCTCTTCTATTGCCGAAAACTTCGGTACTTGGATCTCAGCCACAACAACTTAACTTTCATACCACCAGATGTTGGACTTCTTCAAAACCTGCAGAATCTGGCTGTGACAGCCAACAGGGTAAGTGAGCAAAGAGCTGAGTTGCTGTGTGAGGAAATAGTGCTGGCACTTCTGTTATCTGTGTGATTAAACATACTACAATGGGCTGTAGATACAACTGGCACCGGTTTGTAGCTCTCTGAGGGGTTTATCTGAGGCCAAACACTGCAGATAGCTCCAGGGCAAGCCTGTCTTCCAAGAGTCCTTGTCCTGTTGCATTTCCTCTCTCAACAGTGAGGCTACTTCCAAGTGCCAGTTAGAGGCTGTTTAGAAAACCTGCAAGTCAGTTGTTTCTCTGCAGTTGGAAGCATGTAGTGTCTAGATTGATATAGATTTTGGGCTTAAAATGGAGATCTGAGAAACTGTAGTCTTAATCTAAAACTATGTGCTTAAAGCTGTCTACTTCAGACATGTACATACACTGTGGGAGCAGCCATGCAGGGAATGCATGTCTGGCTGACAGCTTTCCTTAGAGTACTTTGCATTTGTAGGGACTACTCCGTAGTTTGGTCTTGTAAATGTGTGGGTTTTGTTTCAGTCTAAGTGCAGGGCAGATAAGAGAGGATGACCAAGTGTGCTCTGCTGCCTGATTACCATAAGATGTTTCTTGGCTTGTGTTAGAGGGTGTTTATTTGCTTAAAGCAAACTATACCCATGTCTAGTTTTTTGTTTCTTTAAGACTTAGACTTCATTTACCATGTCTGACAAAGCTGAAGCTTTGATTCATTCTGTCTGCACATTCCTGAGAGACTTTTTAAGTACAAAAGGCAGACAGATAATTAGGTGCTTCTGGTTTCTTCTGGGACCAAGCAGAATTGTCCTGGAGCATTGCTGGTTTTCACTGTCATACATCAAGGTCCTTCCTACTATTGGCAGGATCTGTTCCTGGCTGAACACTGCCAGATTGCTTGTGAGAGACACAGAACAGCTTGAGTGTAGTTTGGCTTTTCACAGAAGTGCTCTCAAATCAAATATTTAATTGATAGTGTATTTCAGTATGAGACAGGGTTCCTGAAACTCCAGCCATACTTTGAGGTTAGTGTCTGGAAGCTTGTGCCTCTGCAGAGTAGGGGCAGACAAGGAGCAGTCATTCAGCAATTGCAGCTGAACATCTGCTCAGGGGTTTCCTGGCACTGGAGGGTTATGCATCTGTTTGTGTGGGTGGCTGAAGCTCTGGTAAACTTTGTGGTATGTTACTGTTCAGAACTCTCATAATTCTGCACCATTTGCCTTCTGGCAGCCTTCCTAGCACAGCTTCCCAAGGGTTAATCTGCAGTGTATCCTCTGCAGTTTTGGGGTGGAGCATTTCTGGGATGAGTGGAGTTAGAGCAGCTCCATTTCCTGCAGTACAGTGTGGCACCATCCCATTTCTCTCTGGAAAAAAAACCATGTAACAGGAAAGCTGGAGCAGCCTTTGCTCCAGGGGGTTCAGAAACAAAAGGTGGTGAGGACCCCATGGAGCAGCCAACCTGTACTGGATACCTGGGCAAGCCAGAAGTACTGACAGCCTGATTACTCCCAGTAAATGGTGACAGCAAGAAGCACAAGGACTGGTAGACTGGCACTTCCCAAGGCCAGGAATTATCTCAGATCTCCTCTCCTAGCTCAGTAGTCTTGGTAAATAGAGACTTCTGGAGTTGGTTGGCACTACTGTCCTGTTCTGGAAAGCGGGCTGTTCTAACACATTGCTTCCTTCCTAAACCAATACTTGTCCCTCAAATAACTATTATTTTCAAGAGTCTGTGATCATATGTTGCTGTTTGCAAAACACTCCAGTACCAGTAACAATGACTGCATTGAAATGTCTCTAATTGGTCTGGTTTCATCTTGGCTTTTTCTTAGATTCCTCCTCATTCAGAATGGATTACAGGCTAATTTAGCACAAATGATACACTACATAATTTGAGTTTAGAAAAATAATTTTTGCTTTTAAAGGCAAATGATAGCCTCCAAGCTGAGACTTTGTATTAAGGGGAGGATCCTGAGTCGCTGCATTTAATTTCTAGCCTAGTGTTTGCTAAACCTTGGCCATAGAAAGAAATTCTTTGGGAATACTGGACTGTTACAAGGATTTGCTAGAAATAAGCCTTACTAAAATAGTGATTCATGGTTACCTGAAGGTGGTGCTGGGAAAGCTAACAACTGGTGACTTTGTTGTTGTTGTATTTTTGGCACTGTAAAAAGCCCCTGGGACTTGGAGCTTAGAAAGTCTTTGCAACATTTCCCAGCCCTACAGAAATGATGGAAGAAGATTCCCAGTTCTCAGGGCCAGGAGGTTGTACCCATGTAATCTGTCACCTTACAGCCCAACTAGAAGTGCTGATCCAGTCTTTGTTCAGTGTATTGTCAACTGTAGAATGATGTCTTAAAGCAAAGGAGCTAGGATCCAATGAGAGAATAAAGGATTTGGGATGGAAAGAAGCCAATACAGATGAAAGCATGTGGCAGTATAGGCCAGCTATGAGCAGGTTTCTGGTCCTCTGATCCTGGTCTTGGAGACAATATCTGCTTTAGCCACCACCATTGGTGATCCCCTGTACCTAGTGCAGTGTCTAAGAGGAATCCATACAATCAGAGTGCTGGGAGCACCCAAAGCAGGAAGCTCAGAAAGCAGGAGCTCACTCAAGGGAGAAGCAGACGATTGAAAACACTGACTCTGTAAACCTTGGAGCTTCGTGTTGGCTTGTGGTCACCTGTGAAGGCGTGTCTGTGTCTGTTGGTGACTTTGCCTATGATTGGTTTCTTTTTTTCAGATTGAGAGTCTCCCCCCAGAGCTGTTCCAGTGCAGGAAGCTGAGAACCTTGAACCTGGGGAACAACGTGCTGCAGTCCCTGCCCTCCCGGGTGGGAGAGCTGACCAACCTGTCGCAGATAGAGCTGCGCGGGAACCGCCTGGAGTGCTTGCCCGTGGAGCTGGGAGAGTGCCCGCTGCTGAAACGCAGTGGGCTCGTGGTGGAGGAGGACCTGTTCAACACCCTGCCCCTGGAAGTCAAAGAGCGCCTGTGGAGGGCAGACAAAGAGCAAGCGTGAACCCCTGAGAAAAGGGGAAAGCCTCTGATCAACTAGAAGGAAGCAAAAGGCCACTTCAGTCCCCTTTCACCCAGATGCTCCCCTTTCTCCACTCCAATCACTATCAAACTGGCCAAGGAGTACTTGACAAACATGACTCTGAATGAGTCAGCTTCTTGCCTCAGATGCAGAATGGGGGAGGCTTGGGATCAGGATGAGGATCAAGACAGATTAATGGCCTCTGAGCAGGGCCCAGAGGGAATTAGAGGTGTTGCTGTTCTTCTGGACAGGAATTGGGGTGAGATGGATGGTGCTGGTGAGAAGAAATGACCTTTGAACGGAGGAGAAAATGAATGTGGGGATTGCTGCATTGCTCCTAATAGGGCTTACATGTGTCAGGGACTGAGGGAGTTCAGTGTCCTGCAAGCAAAGATCAAGAGACAAGGAAACCTCTTGAACCTCCATCTCTGTGACAGCTGATACTGCTCCCCAGATTCAGTCAGTGAGCCCCCAGACTGGGGTGGGATAGGACACAGACAGCTGATTTTATCTAGATGCTGGCATTAGGATTTGGGAGATAAACATCTCACAGCTGCTTGAAGGCAGAATTTTTTTTTTTTTACTAATTTTCTTTCCCCTTTGCACACTCCCCACCTTCTCCTCTGCCCCTGGAGAAGGAACCAAACCTTTAAGATTGCACTACTGTAATGGTTTCAAGTCACTTGTTCAGGTGAGTAGATCACAGCATCCTTCTCCAGCTGATGTCCTGGAGGCACTAACTGACACAGTTCCAGAGCTTTAGCCTGTTCTGAAATGGATGGTTATAGTGCAGGTGGGAGGTCTGGATGAAAAGCAGTTGGACTGTCTAATCTACTCTCTCAGAAGCATTGAGTTGCTTCTGGCTTTTAGTTCCAAGTTACTTTTTAATTGCTGATGTTTTGTTGCATATCAAGTAGAATTGTACAACTGGCCAGTGTGTCAGGGGCTCTCATGGGGTTGGAGAGGAAATTTGGGTTTCCTCTGCACCTCTTGTCCCCCATTCTGCCTTCTCCCTAAATTAAGTTGTTCAGTGCTCTGCCAGTATTTTTCATGGATGCAGTCTGGAGAGCTGCTTGATTGTTCTCTTCTGTTGTTCCCCTCACTTTAACAGCTGTCAGTTCCTGTTACACCTCTTGACCTAAATAAGAGGCTGATGCTGATTGAACCTGGTGCTGGAAAAGAAATCTTGTCCTCTTGTTTGTTCCTTCCCTTTTCATTCCCTCAGTGTTAAGGAGGAGAATGAGAATCCTCTGTGGACTGAGCTCTTCTGACTTCCTGAAACAAAGCAGCCTTTACTGAAACAAGTCTGACCTGTTTGGTGGTATTTGTCAAAAAACCCCTCAACCTTCTGGGCTGGCAGAGGTAGATAATGTGTAACAGTTACTGATTATCATGTCCTTAAGGTGGGGTGGTTAAGATGCCTCTGGGACACAAAGGTCTTCATTTTTCCATCAGAAGGAAGAGGAGGTGCCTGGACCTACAGGTCCTGGTTGTAATATTCTGCATCAGACCAACAGGTCAGCTCCAAGGTGCAGTGCTGCAAGCTGGGGCATGAGAAGTTTGGAGGCCTCCCATGTGTACAAAGGGGAAACTACATCTGCTCCAGTGATTCCTGACAATCTGCCAGCAAGTGCCCTGGCTTATCACCTGGCTTGTGGTGATCCCATGGATGTTGGGGCAATAAGGCCCAGTGTGGCTCTCTTCATCAGATGTAAGATATGAAATATATATATACTAAATATGCTGAAACCATGAACAATGTTAACTGGACTCTGGATTTATTGATGTTCAGATGCTTAAATAAAGCTACATTAAAATCAGGAGATCTGTTTATAAAACTGCTTTTAAGAAAAATGTAAATCTTGCTTCCCTTAGTCCATTCATTATAAAACGTCTAAACAGTCCAGGGGATAATATAATTAAATCTCCATCTGGGAGGCAAGGTACTGTAAAAGCTTTTCTGGCTTCTAATAGGGTTAGTGTCTTGAAATTGTGTTAGAGCTGGGGCCACAGCTGAAAGGATGGGGAAGGACTGATGCTGATTGGATTGTATTTGTATTTGCCCGAGCATTTTGGATCACAGAAAGGACAGAAATTGTTAGGTGGGCTTTGTTGCCTGAGTAAAGCAGGAATGGCTTCAGGCTTAGCTGCAGAAATGCTGTTTTCCAGTCAGTTCCCTGTGGTGGATGTGGGGGCTGTTTGGATGGATGATTTTGTTCCTTAGTCTGTGCTAAAAGCACTGGAGAATAATGGCCACTGAATGGAGATGTGGACTCTGCTATTCAAGGCCACTGGGTGACTGTTTTATTACTCATGTGTTTGAGACCAGGAAGGGCTGAAAGGGCAGAGCACCTCCTGGGAGTTTCACCTGGCTCCCAGGAGCAGTGAGATGTCTCCAGGGTGTCTAGATTGGAGATGAGTGCTTTGACTCTTGATTCCAGGTGTGGTTTTAGTTATACAACCTAAACTTTGCACAGCTGGGATAGTTTCTGTAAGCAGCTCCTGAAAGTATGCTGCAGTGCTTCTAGAAGTGTGCAAGCCTCCTGAACAGCTCTGTATCCCAGCAGGATGGGTGAAGAACAGGCTGTTGTGCCAGAAGGGAGGGACTGCCTCCAGCTCCTGACCAAGTCACAGTGCTGTGCTCCTGCTGCTTCCTCAGTAGAGGCTGCCCTGGGCCTGAGGTGTGCAAAGCAAGTGTAAGACAAGCTGGTAATTGATCATGCATGAAAATGCCAGCTTTGTGCTGCTTTTGCAATAGTCCAAGCTTAACTCTTTTGGTAAAGGCTGCTGGGGCTTGAGAGCTCCCTGCGTGCCAGAATGGGGCTGAGCAGTCTGATAACATTTTGTACTGGAAATGCAGGTGCCACAAATACATTGTCACTCTGAAAGGCAGCAATATGCATTATTTACTTCTGACATGTGCTGCTTGGTCTCCCTTTTGATTCCAGAGTATCAGTCTTGTATCATGAGATGGAAAAAGCTTTAAAACTTCCAAGAATAGGATCTAGACCACGAGTCCTGAACATGTTTATGACTGAGGACTGCTGCAACGCTCAACCCACAGCAGAGCAAGTAACTTCCCAGATTTTTCTGGATTGCTCATTCTGTGAGGGATGTCCTTACATCAACAATCCATCCTCACTTGGAAGTATTCAATCCATGAATATTGTGTATTTTCCTTTAAGTTTCCATCAGACTGAAGCTTAGGGGATTTATTTCTGACACAGATTGGTGCATTCACAAAAAGCATTCAGTTTAAGAAGACAGTCACTGCCCTGGTCAGTGTCTTGTTCTCCTGACAAGCTGTTCAAAACAGAAGCAAACCAGATTATTTATTAGCTGCTGAAGCATACAGCAACTTGAATTAAACCCACCTGTGTCCTTAATAGCACTTCTGAGCTGAACGAGTTCTTGGAGATCACAAGGATGCTCATCCCATGTTAGGATTGAAGGTAGTGACATGCACTTTACCTTTCCTGCCAAATACCCCAAAGAGTGATAAATTGCAATTATTTTGAACCAGCTGAAAGGCAAGGAATACAAAACCTATTAAATGTGTAAAATTGTGCTGTACCCTGACACTATGCACTGGAATGTTAGCTGAAGTTGATCTGCTTTTCAGATTACTTTGATTTTGTTATTTGATCCCCAGTTAATTTAGCAGCTGGAAGTATTTTACTCTGTCAGTCTGAGTGGTTAAATAGCTGTTACAGATATCTTTCATGATGTGCTGTTCTTTCATATTAATTGTCACTTTTTAATAGCCTACCTCATTTTTAATTTTTTTCTTATTGCCATTTATACACTCCATTTAGCTCACTCCATTTTAATTAAAGTTCCTGGTGTTCATTACTGTAAGTAGTATTAAGTGGCTTTGTGTTGCTGAACCACATGAAGTCGTCTTCTTTTTTTTTTTTTTCCTCTTAAACAATTGATTCCAGGAATTTTGAGAACAATAACACACATCCTTTACAGAGGATGAGTTGTCTGGAAAAAAGTTTCAAATTTTATTGATTCCTAGGCTGTGACATTGTTTCCTTTCCTTACCTCTTTTCCTGCTTTAGAATGGAACTCGCATGGTTGGAGTTCCTTGGATTTTTAAATGTTTTTTCAGTCCTCCTTCAGGGGAGGAGTAACTTTTTCCCCCCTCATCAGTAGTTGTGCCTTCTCTGTAGATCTGTTAATGCAGCATCTCCCCAGAGGCACTTGCTCCCTGGAGTGTATTTGTAGCAGTGCCTGCCTGAAGCCAACTCATCCCTTGGATTCTTTTTCTTTTAACCATGGAGGGATTTCCTAACTTCTGGGGTGATTTCTCACTGCCAGACATATATATATGTCATATATATATATATATCTGTCATACTGTAAGCAGAGTCACCTGCTCTGGAGGTCACCTAAGGTAAGGCTGTGGGGATGCTGACTAGGAAAAAATGTTGCTTAAACTTCACTTTTAAAGTTTTTCTTCCATTTTAACCCTACTGTTTGGCCACAGTGGATAATGTACTTTTCCCAAGCATGTGCCAAAATTGAATGAGTTTTCTGTCCTACCTCATTCTAACAGTCTACAAAACACAACTGGAGTGGGGCAGGATTATTAAAGTTTGATTCAGACCCTTCTCCCTCCAGCTGTGGCAATGGGTTAATATTAAACTGCTTTGGGAGTCTGAAATCCTCCAGAAATCTCATATCCAAAATCCAGTTTCAAAAGTAGCAGCACTAGAATTGCTGGACCCCAGTGGCAAAGGTCAACTTCGTGTGAGTTCACACAAAGGCTTAATTTAGGATTCCTGGAATTTTCCATCCCTTCCTCCATTTCCTTTAAAGGAATTTTATTTGACAATGGAAGAGTTTTTCTGGAGGAGGCTTAATGAGAAGGGGGCTACTGAGCCTGAGTCATCTTTACAGCTGACAAATGTGTCCATTTCCATAAGTCACTACTCATGGCTTAAACATGGTTCACTCCCATTGTGTAAATGCACAAGCAGGGCTGTGGTTTGGCATCTGGCACCTGCAACTTGGTGTAGCATTTCAGAATCATGACATTCACTTTGTACGTGGGATTGTTGGGGCAGCTGAGCAGCAGCACCTTCCCCGTGAGCACTGAAGGCTGCCCTTGTTTGCTCTGAAAGACTTGTACAACTGGACACTTCACCAGAATAAAAGTTTTGATTTGCATTTTCTTTCTATGTCTGTGTTCTTTGGTGTTTCCTGTCTATGAAGGCATTCAGCCTTCCATGATGTCACTTCTCAAAAGACAGATGTTAATAATTCCAGCTACTGTGTAGGATTATTGGGTTCTTTTACTCATTACAAAAGTCCTAGTGGATTGTGACAATCCTCTATGAATTAAGTAGATGTATAGAGACAGAGGTGCTGCTCTGTGACAAGCTGGGGCTGTGTCACAGGTTTCACTATCACTTTACAAGTGTCCAAAACAGTTTCTGTTGCTGAATTTATGGCTGTTGCCATAGGAATTGTCTTCATACTGGTAAATTATTTCAGTACCTGCCTTCCCCATGGGCTCCTTAACTGGAAGTGCTGGCAGATAATGTCTTTCCCATTTCATGAAGTGCTACAGAGAATCAGCCTGTGACTTGCAAAGAAAATTTGAGTTTCTGTGCAGCTCTTTTATTGTGTAGAAAGGTGTTTCTCTTGAGTTTTGCCTTCCCTCACTTCCTTTGTCTGTGACTACTTGACCACAGTGACATTGGCCCCACTTCAGACAGAGAACGTAAGCAGGCTTTGAAACAGGTGAGTGGGAGTTTGTAATGCTGCTTGTTGATGAGTTTTAATGAAATGCAAGACTGAACCAAGAAAGGAGAGGACAAAATGTCCCTTGTCATCTAAGGCTCACCTGGACCTCAGCTCCTTTTGGCTGGTTTACCCTTTGGAGGACTTACCTGGCCTTTGAGGAGCTGAGGAAATCCTGTTTCCTTTGCTCCTTGTTATTCACTAAATACTCTCTCACTTGTTGCTGATCAAAAACTTCAGGAGAGGTGAAGTGGCCCAGTGGAAAATTTTCTTCCTTGATAACCCTGGCAGCTCCACAGCAGCAGTTTTGCTCTGAGTGCTGACTGCTGGAGCTGGCTTGGCTCCAAATGGCTTCAGTGGGAGCCCTTATTGGGATAATTGTGCTGGTTCAAAAGGCGTTTGAAACACTTGATCTGCACCTTTCCTACAGACATGGGCTGGGCTTTGGCAGCCTCCAATGGAGCTTGCCAGAAGTTTTCTTGCAGAGCTGGCAGGAGAAAATGTTGAGTCTGCAAAAAGAGCCCTTGGAGGGGGAGGAAGGGAAGGAAAAGGAGCCATTTCCCAGTTTTGTCTAAGTACTGTCACCCTTTCTGTGTAAGCTTATGGGGAGAGAAGGCTTTACAATGGTGGCATCCTTCTCTTTGACTTTTTTTGGGCATTGTGTGGCCAGAGTGATTTTCCTCTTGCTCAAAAGGTCTTTCAGAGCCTCAAAATAGGGACATGGCTGGAGTGGCAAAGAATGGGAGGACTCCTGAGGACAGACATGGAAAGCTGGAACCAGGATGGGTTTTATCTCCTGGCAGCTGCTGCATTGCTTGCTGTGATCTGCTGTTTATATTGCTCAAAACATTCCGTGGAACAGGAAAACTGTGGTTTGCTGCTGTGGCACGAACCAAAACAGCCTCTGGAGTCATCGTGTGTGTGTAAGGTGGGAGTGGAGAAGGTGACGTGATAAATTGCTGGTAAAAACCACCGTGTGTGGGAATGAGAAGGACGTGACACGACCGTGACGGAGAGGGACTAAGGAGTGGCGTGGGAGTGTTTTCCAGGAATGTTTCTCCAGGATTGCTGCCTCCTGGGGAGGGGTGAGGTGGGTCACACAATCAGGCAACAACCTGCAGCTGGTTTTTTTCCCTACTGGTCATGCATCTTCCTTAAAAACTTTTCCACTCCATCAGTTGGTGAAAGTGTTAATATTCCAGTAGTCCCCCCTTCCTTTTTTTTTGAGCTTTGTAGCATTGGAGACTGATTTTTTTTTTTTTTTTTTTTTTTTTGTTCCCCTCCAGGTTTGTAGTCCAGTGATTAAAGTCTCTGGCAGAATTTAGCTTTTTGAACTACTGAATTCATATCCTCTTGTGTACCGGGAGAAGTCTGAAAAAAGTTAAACCCCTAATTTCCTCTTTATTAAAAAAAAAAAAAAAAAAAAGTTTTAGTAAGGTGCAGAGTGATTTTATCCACAATTCCCTTACAGAATAGAAAACTTAATTTTTTTCAAACAACCTCTCTTTAAATGGGTTTTCAGTTGCTAGGATGTAAACACTTTCCTGTGAGCATTTTGCATCCCTTCCTTTTGCTGGGTTTTCCTTTGGCTGCGTGTGTGATGCAAGAACACGCCCCCGCGGTGTTATTTTTGTGAAGTGCTGCTCAAGGGTGTTTTCGGTGTTTCCTGTAGGAGCCAAACACATTTTCTCCTGGAGGAAAACCTTCCCCAGGGATTCCCGATGGGAGGGATGTGTTGGCTGGGAGCGCCACCGCTGGGCTGGCAACTGTTCCTCCCTCTGCCTTTCAGACCCACTTTCTGCATTTTGCTCTCTGGTTTGAACTTTGGGTGGATTTGGCTTTACTTATTTATTTTACTTATTTTACTTATTACGTGGACTTCTAGGCCTGCAGGAGAGTGAATGGAGCAAATGAAGGTGTAAATTATCAAAAAGCAGCTGTGAATGAAAATAGCAGAAGTATTCTCTGTGGGTTTTACTAAACCCTCAGTGAAAGCTCTTTGCCACATTTCAGTCTGTTTGTCACCTCCTGGGCTGGGGAGTCCTTTCAGGGGATATGCTGAAGTGCTGGCAGGACTCACTGACTAAGCAAAAAGGGCTCTGTAAGACCTTGAATCAGTACTTTAAATTTGTTCTAAGACATCTTGATCTTTTCTTCACACTTGAATCTTATTTTAACCCCCCTTATCTTACTTACTCCAGTGATTACCAGTTTAACTGCCCTATTTTTAAATCTGGGTTATTAATTAAAAGTGATTCCTCCTTGGAGCTCAGCTGTTCCTCAAGTCTGCGATTGCACTTGAATAGAAAATTTTTGTGTGCTTTGTTACCACCAAGAGCCAAAGCAATACTGTGCAGTCCTGAATGTCCCTGCCAGGAGCAAAGAACTGACAGCGGGGACAAAAATCTTTGAGCTGTGCAAGAGTCCAACTGCCCAGAGCTGGCTTTTATCACATGCTGGGACAAGGATCACGTGCAGAGGCGGGGAGTCAGCCCTGCAGAGCCCAGGTGGCACCGTGGTGTTGGCTCTGGGAGCTTTGCCCCGATGGCATCCGTGAGCCAGCAGCAGATCCAGAAGGTAAGGGCTGCTCTGCAGGGAGGGAGCGTGTCCAGGGTGCAGGCAGTGACACAGTGTGTGAGGTACAGGTAACACTGCTGGTTAACCTGGCAGCAGGTCTGGCCAAGATCTGCTTTACAAACACTTGATATTCTCCTCAGCTTCTTTTATCAAATTAATTTTAGTTCTTGAGTGTCATGGATGCAAACTCTTGTGGGGGCAGCTTGTCCCACAGAGCTCTTGGAGGGATTTCTCCTGTGCCCATTCCTGTCTGTGTTGCTCAGCTCTCATCCCTGAACTCGAAATCTTCCTGGCAAAGGATAATCTCCAGGGTATTCTATATAAAGAAACTGAGTTCACTGCCAACAGAGTTCATTTTGTAAAGGATTGTGTAGTGAACTGTGAGAAATCACCCAGGGATTTTTTTTTTCCTTAGAGAGAACAAAGTTTTCCAGCTTGTAAAAGAGTCTTATTCTGATTTGGCACACAGGCACGACTGCCCTGTTTGTGTTAGTGTGCTTGGTAGTTTAATAACTGCTGGTTACAGGCATTAGATAAGATATCCTTGAGCCACAAAAGGCTCTAGTGATGAGATCTCTGTTTTGTGTAGACTGAAATAGATTGTTCTTAACTGTTTGGAATTTCAGCCTTTTAATTAATCTTTTGCCACAGAAACCCCTCCTGAAATTAAAAATTAAGCACATGCTGCCTGGCTGCAGAGCTGGAGCTGGGATGCTTGTCACCCTCTAAAGGGCCAGAGCTGCTTTCTCTTGCTTTGTGCTGCTTCCCCGGGGGAAGAGCACTCACCCCGTCTCTTCCAGTTCCACAAGGATGGCTTCCTTGTCCTGGAGCAGTTTTTCAGCGCAGAGGAGTGTGACAGCATGAGGAGGCAGATCCAGAGGATCGTGGCGGAGATGGAGGTGCCGCCGCACTGCCGCACCGCCTTCTCCACCAGGCAGGAGGAGCAGCTCCGGCAGCAGGTACCGGGAGGGCAGGGCTGGCCAGGGGAGGGGAAAAGGCAGATTGCTGCTCTGGGTTCACTCTGGGGAAACATGGCTCTTCCTTCTGACTGTGCATAGCACCGGGAGAGGAATTTGCTCTTCAGCTTTCTGCAAATGTTTGCTGGGGTCTTATCAAGAGTCTTATCAATGTGTGGCTCTCAACCTGCAATAGCCACAAGCAGCTCTCGCAGATCACTTTGTACATGTTCTGCAGACAGAAAAATGGTTATTTTCCATTAGATACCTTTTTAGCTAGGTAGCTAGCAAAAGAAAAGTGAGGGTAACCTCTGTGTGAGAGGCTCTTGTAAAGCCATGATCAGCACAAAGTCACTTAGTGTTGTTGAAAGCCTTTTTATGAGTGATTTTTTCACTGTGTTTTGTTTATGCTGCGGCTTGGTGGGGAAAAGATGCAGGTGAGTGTTAATGCTTTGATTGAAAGGGCATTTATGTTTTTACAAGGATGCTGTCTTTACTGGGCTCTTATCCTGCAGGGTAGCTCGGATTATTTCCTAACCAGTGGAGACAAGATTAGATTCTTCTTTGAGAAAGGTGTTTTGGATGAGCAAGGTAAGCCCTGCAATGAGTTAGCTAGACAGAGGGGATGGAAAAAGGCTGAGTGAGGGATCAGGGGCCAGTTTCCAGATCAAGGAATGATTCCTGCTTTTCAAACAATGTTAAATTATGGTTTTGTTTTGTAGGTAACTTTCTAATTCCAAAGGAGAAGTCTGTCAGCAAGATTGGCCATGGTATGTTTAAAGGATGGGGTGGAGAGGGATGGACAGAAGAGATGTGGTTTTCAGACAGGAGGATTCCTCCAGACCTGCTCACTGTACATAACTGTCTCTGCAATTCTCTCCGTGCTGCCCCTCGCTCTCTGCTCTCAGAGGACTGGATCTTCTGTTCCAGTCCTTTTCAAAAACCCCTTCTCAGAGGTTTTTCAGTGATGAATAGCTCAGAGTCACTGACATGCAAAAGTTTGGACTTCAGCCCTTGGCTCTTTTATGTAACAGATTTGCTCTAAAAATTTACCACCTGGTGCTGGTGACATTCAGTACAGACCAAACTCTCTCCTGTGTCCTGTGCTGTGCTGGGCTGCTGATATTGAAGCTGCCCTCCCTCCTGTGGTGTCACCAACACCTTTTCTTTATCCTTTCTGCTCTGTTTGACCTATTTCTTCTCTCCCAGTTCCTGGATTAGCATTTTGATCCCTTTTGTTTTCCAACAATACATGGAAAATGAGAGCAGGATTCCCTGTGCCTGCAAACATGAACTTTGTTCAGACTAAACGTCACTATAGTTGAAATTCAGTACTAAGAGTTCTTGTTCTTTGGTTTTCTCAGAAAAACACTCTCCTCTTCCCAGGCCTGCTGCCATTCTGTCACACTTCAGCTTTTCCTCAGGGGAAGTGAAAACAACTGTAGATTCCTGCTGACCCAGCAACTTACAATTCAAAAGCCTACTCTGGTATTATTTTCTGTAATTACTCTTTTTGGTCAAGTCTCATCCCTTGCCTGAGAGCAGCTCCTGCTGGACTTGAGCATGTGTCCTCGTGGCAAATGTGATCAGGATGAGCTGGAGGCACAGCTCTGAGTCTTTGCTTTGTGGATTTGTCAGAGCTGGGTTGTAGCAAGAGTCTACACAAACACTGACCTGCTGCCTGGGGCTCTCTGAAGGGCACCAAAGATGAGCTCTAGCTCCTTTTTGCAGTACTTCACTTTTCTGGTAGGTCTTAAGAGGTGTGTTTTTAAAGGATGAATTCACCCATATGCCTCAGGGTCATGTGTAATGGCTGTCACTTTAATATTATACTGAATCACAGAATATTCCATTTTGTTCACTCTGTTGTACACTGACTTTTGTGTGTGTGCAGCTTGTGGCCAGGGAGTGATTATATTTATGGTCCTTAATGATGATTGTACAACCTGTAAGTGTCCTATCACCTTAGGTGTGATAAGTCACATTTTTCCATCTTGGGAGGGATGAAAGTTTCTGGCTGCAATTTATCCTGCTTGGCTGTGGTGTCTGCAGCTCATCACTGAGAGCTGTTCCCTTCTGTTTCTGAAATCTTGTCTGAGCTTTTTCTTTCCCCTTAGCTCTACATGCTTATGATCCTGTCTTCAAGCAAATCACCCACTCCCCCAAGGTGCAGGTGAGCTGTTATTGCTTCCTAGTATAGCCTTGGGGGAAAAAAATAAATTGCAGAGTAGTTAATTTTTGTTTTCTACACTCCCAGGGGGAGTAATTTTGTCAGTGAAAGAAAATTTAAATATCTTCAAAGAATAATGCTAAATAGTGTGCAAAGAACAGAAATCTTGGAAAATTTTCTTGCAGGAACTGGGAAGAAAACTAGGCCTTGAGAGACCAGTAGTTGTGCAGAGCATGTATATCTTCAAGGTACAGTAATTCAAGTTGTCTTGTCACTCAAGAAAGAAGACTCTGTTAAGTAGGAAGCTGTGAAATTCTTCACACATCACTTTTTTTTTCTTTGCAGCAACCTGGCATTGGTGGTGAAGGTGAGATTTGTGTTATCTCTATATCACACTGCAGATAATGCTCCTTTAGGAAAGGAACATTACCAGGGAAAAGGCTCAGAATCAGACTTAAACTTGTGAGTTTGGCAGTCCAAACCTTAAAATAATCTTTGAAATCCACATTTTTTCTGAAAAGTTTCTACATCATATGCAGCTTGAACAAAGAGCTGTTTTTACATTTGCAGCAGGCTAAAAGGTGGCATTTTTATGTAAGATTTAATGTGTGTGATAGGTGGGTGGGCAGGGAAGGGCTCTGAGTCAGGGAGATGCAACCCTGAAGTCCTTCTGGAGGAATTGAATCCCATTACAGACCCCAATGACAGTCTCTTCTTGCAGTGACACCACACCAAGATGCCAGTTTCCTGCACACAGAGCCCCTGGGCAGGATCCTGGGGTTCTGGATTGCCCTGGAAGATGCCACACAGGAGAATGGCTGTTTGTGGTTCATCCCTGGCTCTCACACCAGTAAGAGCATGTGTGTGACCACTGCTGGTCACCAGCACAGGTCTGCTTTTCCCCCCCTCTAGAGCACACAGGGCAGCTTTAAACTTCTGCTCACCTGAACATTCACTCAGGGAGTGTAATCATAATGCTCTTCGGATTTTAAGCTACTCATTTCTCAAATCCTGGAGCCAGCTGTACTCATATCATGGTTTATGATCCTACAGAAAGCACAAATGGACCAAAGGTTGGTTTTGCATAAGTGTGTGAATATTTGTGCTCCTAAGGGTCTGTTGCAATGCACAGAAGTGGCCAAAAAGGCAAAAAAATAAAAAAAAGGCAGATGTTTTCTCTTTCTGCCACAGCTGGAAAATCCTAAATCTCTACTTAATGAAAAAGACCCCACCCAAATTACTAAGGAAAGTGTGACTATAATAATAATAAAGTTCCAATCATTGCCAAGAGAAATCACTGATACTGTTCCTTTGTTGTGCAGAATGTAGCCAGGTGTTTAATTTTTGTGTGTTTGCTTATTCTGTGGATTTGCAGATGGGATTACCAGGAGGATGGTCCGTGCACCTCAAGGTGCCTCAACCTGTGTGGAGTTTGTGGGCTCAGAGCCAGCCTACGATGACAAGCAGTTCATTCCTCTGCCCATAAGTAAAGGTACAAACAGCCCCAAACGTGGCACTTCGCAGCTCAAAAAAACACAAGGGAGCTAAAATAATATTTTAACCCTGCACCTTCCCTCCCGCTGCAAAGCCAGAGCTCATCTTTTGGCAAACAGCAGTGTGGGTGATTCTTTCCCACAGGGGGACTCATCCTGATCCATGGCGAGGTTGTCCATAAGAGTGAACTCAACAGCTCGGAGTCTTCGCGCCACGTGTTCACCTTCCACGTGATGGAAGCCAAAGGCACCACCTGGAGCAAGGAGAACTGGTAAGGTTGGGATCCTCACCAGTGGCTGGGGAAATGGAAGCCTTTCCAGTGCAATAGTTAGGATAACTCTTGGGGGTCTTGCCTGTACAGTTTGTTGGTAGTGCCTCAGCTGGTGTTGATTTCGTACCTGCAGAACTGGGACAGCCTCTGAAGTTTTGCTTTTTCCTCTTCTTTGCTCCCTAGGCTCCAGCCAACTCCTGAACTGCCTTTTCCATCGCTCTACACTTGAAGTTAGTGACTGGCTTGTGGAGTCAATAGCTGATCAATATTCCGTTCTGATTGTTCATTCAGTCTCTTTAAAAACAACCTTCACTAGATCAGCTCTCAATGTTAATTTATCCTCCTTGAAACCAGGACTATTATCACAGCCCAGAACTGCAGAAGCTTCTACTGCAGCAGGAGCCCTGCAGTATGAGAGTAGTCACCCAGTCCTTTTGGGAAGGGAACACCTTCAGTCTTGAAAACAAACCAGTTAAGACCATTGCACCTTGACTGGGACCACTTACCAAGTATTTCTCTTTGCAGTAATACTCAGTATTTTCTTGTGTTTGAGAGCTTAAGTGCATTTCTTGGCTGGTTGACTCCAACAATGCAGATGAACATGTTGTAGGGAGAAGTTTGATTTCCATCCCTAGTTTTCTGTCTTATTGTTGGAATAACAGTGATTTAAAACAATCTTCTTGTGGGTGAAATGAAGCAAGAGTTCTGCTTTTTATAGCCAGTCTTCTAAATACTCCTGGCAGACAGTAGCTGAGTGTTTTATCTCTGAGTGTGATTAAAAATACAACAATTTTTAAAGATTCATGTTGAAATGATGGAGACAAAGAACCTCAATCAAACTCTTTACAGTTAAATAAAAAAAAACAGAAATCCTTCTTTTCATCTCCATCATCTTTTCTTTGAGGAAGACACAGTGTGACCTTCTTCCAACAGATGGGGACAGTGCTAAATTGCCTGGTGAGCAGCTGGAACCCTCACTATGCACATGAATAATTTCCATCCCCAAAACCCCACCAAACCCAAACCAACTTATACCAAGGAATGTTTGGAAATGCAAGCCCCAGTCTGTACCTGAACTGAACAGAAGCTGTGATTTCACCAGCACTGCTGCAGTGGCAGCCCTGAGATAGGAGCCCAGTGTCACCAATGCAGGAATTATATCAGAGTAACCCTAAAGCTGCTGGGGGCTGTGGTAGAGTGCACCCAAATCTTACTGACTCATCCCTTTCAAAAGTAAACTGGGGAGCTGGGTCATGGCAACAGCAGGAACATTGAATGCAAAGTTTCTGCATTCAAAAACTACCTTTCCTACAGCTGGTTTGAAAGTTGGAAGCAGGGCAGAAGGAAAGCAAATTTCTCTACCTCTGGTGCAATTTATGGCAGTGATGAAGGCTGTGGCTTGTGACAGAAGCAACTTTTGTCTGCATCTTTCCATGAGAGGAGTTAATAATTTACAGTTCTGCTGAGGAGGGATAATTTGTCCTGACTTGCACCACTACCTGCAGTGTGCAAAACCATCTACTTCAAGTGCATAAATAAAATAAAAAAGCTGGATTGATTGGCAGGATTTCTCATTAAATGTGAAGGAAACAGCCCAGCAGTTGCTGAGTTGGGCTTCCTACAGAGTATCTGACAATTTACTGTGTTAGTAACCAGCTCTGGCATCCTCAGGAAAAGCAGCACCAAATGCCAGGAGCCCTTCCCAGGCAGGAGGGTGAATTGGGCAATGCTGCTTCTCAACTGTTCCAGTCCTGGCTTGTTGCAGGGACACAATATTGGGTTCTGGAGCCAATTCTGCTGACTCAGGGACTGGTTTCACTCCACCCCTGGTCTTAGGCTCCCTCCCAAGGCATGGTCTCTGAGCTACAGGCCTGTGTTGTGTAAGGTACCTTGGACTTCCCCCAAACTGTTCCCAAAAGTGAATTAAAAAAGGGTCAGAAGTGAACTTCATTTTGCAAACTAGAATCCTGGAATGACAACCTCCTGCTTGGAACATCCCTGGAGACAGGAAGGACACTTGTGTTTTGTTCTAATGGACACTGGGCAAACCAGTGAGAAGAGAATGTTGATACAGAAGGGTTTCATACATAGAAAGGAAGTGGATTTTTTGGCCACAAAATTGTAGTTATAATTTTAATTAAATGGATGGAATTCAGTAGCTTTAGTCAATTTCTTGATAGAAGCATTTTTATGCATTATTTGATTACACATCTGGCTGAAAAAATGGAAAACTAGGAAAGTGTAATAGTAGAAAATTTTATTGACTTCAACAGATTTTCTGCTTTCAGGATTAATGTGTAATTAGTTTTAGCTGTGACTTTGCTTAATTTTCCCCCCCATACTCATTCCAAATTAATTTGGAGATTAAGTCTTGACAAAGATAAAACATTTTCCTTGCTGAAGCAAACTTCAGGGCTAAAGATTCACTGTTCTTATTAGTATGATCTGGAATGAGCAGAGTCTGACATCCCCAAACCCTCCCCACCCACCCTGGGTAACTCAGCTGTGGCAGCTGCTGGTTTTGGGGTGGTGTTTGTGCATCATGGTGTGGTTTTGGCTCTTGCTGATGAGGACTGGACACAGCTGGACACTTGTACCTGGTTCCTGTGCTCCCCCTTGTTATCAAACATGCTTTACATCGTGCTTACACAGAAATGGGAGTTCACACATCAAACACAAAATGCAGGACTCGGTACAGAAAACAAGGTACAGTACAGAGGTAGCAACATCCTGGAGACTTGCTTGTTTATTGTGTCCTCTCTAATTGACTTACCTCTTCTTCCTCTGCTTCCCTTGGGTACCCAGAAGAAACTTAAATTGGATTATTAAACACAAGTGCTGTTTTTATCAGTCATGCTTGGTACTGTTAGAACATAAATCTGTCTATTTTCGATGGGTAAAACCAAGACCAAATCAAAACCTTTATTTTAAATAAGACTTTTTCATTTCTGTTCTCAACAATTTTCTCTGCTGTACCAAAACATGATCTTTGAGCTTTCATTAAAGTGCATTTTCTAGTACCTTTCTCTAGGAAGGGAGAAAACTCTGTTCCTGGAAGTGCTTCTATGCCATGAGCATGATCTGGAGGTAGAGAGGCAACAGCAGATTATCAATTTGAGTAGTGTAAGCTTCCAAAAGAGAAACCAAACTCACAGATGCCAGAATCCAGGCATAGCTGGAGTTCAGATTCACACTGCTGTCAAAGATCAGAATGAGAGCCACAGCAATGATCTGGGCAAAAATAGCTGACATTGTCCCTTCAAAGGTCTTCTTTGTTCCTGGCCACTTTATTTCCCCCAGTGTACTGCCAAAAACAGAGGCAATGGTGTCTCCCACCCCTACTGCCAACACCCCAGAGTAGGGGGCCAGGGCTCCTGCCCCGGGCAAGGTGCCTTTAGGAGCACAAGGTCTGGGAAACAACCACACTGGGAGGGACATGCCAAGGAGGAGGTAAATATGAGTCAAGATTAGAGGTCCACTGTCTCTTTCATCCAAGAAGAGAGAGAGCAAATGCCTCAGGGTTTGTCCAAAAGGTTTGATCCTGAAGTAGCGAACGTACTCTAGGAAGATAAACACTGCCAGACACAGCACTGCAGCAACGTAGAGGAGCTGGCGGTCATAAATGAGTCCAGGAACATAAGTAGCCACAACAATGAAGTGGAAATATTTCCTGGTTACAGTCGAGGCCTGGTGCTTTTTAGATTCAGATGATCTCTTAGCATTCTGGTAGAAAACCACCCCGCATGCTGAGGCAGCCAAGAAAGTCCAATACACGAGGAGGTAAATTCTTGTCTGCGTCTGAAACAGAAACTGGAGCAGCCAGAGCAAAGGGTTCCTCTGGATCAGTCGGTACAGCCAAGGCATGATGACCCCTAAGCCTAACACTGCTGTCATCATGTGGAAAAACATGGAGGAGATCCACGTGCCCGAATCCATGAATGTGAAGAGCACGGTGAAAAAAAGACCAAGGAGAACAACTCCGACAACTGCTACCAGGAGGAAGAAGTCAATGGGGTCCCCTCTGCCCTCGATTACATTCAGCGAGCGCTTAATGAGCTGATTGAGAACAAAACTGACACCTCCAAGAACCAGCAGCGCTTCCCCGGGAGTAAAACACCGAGGCAACAGGTACAGCAAGATCATGCTGAGGTAGACGAAAATGAGCAGCACTTCCAGAACCTCTATCACCTCCGAGACAGTCAAGGAGTGCTTCATGGTGTAGATAATTATGCTGCCAGCAACCCCAGTCAGGACGCACGCGTTGGTGGGCACGGGTTTGGTGATGCCAGCCGCCAGGACGGACAGGAAGAGCGCCAGCAGCATCCCCGTGGAAGCCACCACGACGCCGAGGCGCTCGAAGTAGACGATGCCGGCGGCCCTGCACCTCTCCCTCATCACCACCCCCAGCAGGGGCATGACCATGCTGGCGGGCAGCAGCCCGCTGTTGGCAGCGCCCCGGAACTGGAAGACGGCCCCGCCGCGCTGCAGCAGCCGGTCCCAGTGGCGCTGCCCGCACCAGGCCTGCAGCGCCAGCGCCAGCGCGCACCACGAGAAGCGGTCCCAGGCCGCGGCGTGCACCCACAGCGCCGCGCCCAGCACCAGCAGCGCCTCCACCAGCACGGCCCGGCAGGGCATGGCGCCAGCCCAGCCCGCAGGATCTCAGCAGGGGTGTGCTCCGGTGTCCGCTAGGGAGAATTCGCTTCCATGCTACTGCAGTTCCTGTTTAAAACAAACAAAACAGCAAGCAATTGTTGCCATCTTGTTGGAGAAGTTCCATACGTTTTTGGTCATTTCTCATGGCAGCTCCTCGCAGCACTGACTCCTTCACAGCGCAGCCAACAAACTCCAGCTCTCCTCTCAATCAGCTAACTCACTCTTTTATAGCACTCAGCTGTGAAGCCATGATATTTTATGAAAAATCCTCCTCTAGGATTTTTCCTGTCCTGAGGAGCTGAGAGCCTCAGGAAAGAAATGTAAACAATAACTGTCTGCTGCTGTGGAATACAACAAATGCATCTTCCATTAATCCATGTGGATTGTTTTCAATTAGTGACCAATCACAGCCACCTATGCCAAGGCTGTGAGCAGTCACAGGATTTTGTTATGCACTCTATTCTATTCTATTCTATTCTATTCTATTCTTGTTCTGTGTAGCCTTCTGATCTTCCTCTCTCTCTGTTCTTTTAGCATAGTTTTAATGTAGTGTTTTAATATAATATATAACATAATAAATCAACCTTCTGAAGAAAATGGAGTCAAGCCTGGTGTCCTCACACTTGGGGCATTCACCTCAAGACAGCTGTGGCCTGTGAAGGGCAGGCCTGTTCCTAGTCTTTGGTAATCAGTACAGCTGCAGCTGCTCAGGGGTGGGATTACCTTCTGCACTAGCTTTATTTTCTTACCTTCTACCCCCCCACAAGCAATTAAAGCAACTACTTGGACAGCTGGAGTGTTTGCACAGCTATTTGGTTCTTGATTTAAACTGACAGTTATGTGCCAATTGCTAATGCCAACACACAGATGAATTAAAAAAAAAACCGAACAGTGAGGTGAGTGAATCCTGCACTTCACCTTCTCTGAGTGAAGGCTCAGTGCCAGCTGCCCTGCAAACCAAACTTTCCTTTAAACTTTTGGACTGGAAGATAAGATTGAGACAATCAGCAACAGGCACATTTCCCTGTTAGGTTAAATCTCATCTTATCTCCTTCAAAGAATTGTGGGCATTGACAACATTGTGCAATTCTCACCAGCATTTTTTGCTTTCTGGCACCCTTGATTTCCCTATGGATCTATAATTTGATAATCAGCCATATGTAAATATCTGCTGCTATAATGTCACCTCTTCTGGGGTCTCTGAAGGTCTCAGATTCTTTATTTCTTGTTGGAAATATTATGGCTGATCCAGCTGTGAAACACAGCCTTACTTTATCCTTTCTGGCCCACCCTTAGCAGCAAAGTCTTACTAAATTCTGCTCCCCAAGTCTCACTGCCAATATCTACAGCAGCTCCCTCCTGGAAGGCCAGAAGTTTGTTTAAGGTTCTCTTATTTAAGGTTTTCTTTTGGGTTTTCAGCCAGTGTTGAAAGGTGACACCAGATTACAAAGCTGACAAAGTAACAGCAGTATTACTGAGGAACTATTACAGTTTGTGCTGTCAGACTTCCTTAGACAGCGTGTCTGCAGTGTTTATTTATTTATTATTATTTATGACTTTGTACTGAAAACTTAATTATTGACAGATTGCTTTTTGGCATCCTCCTTCATATAGCCTGAAATACTTGATTGCCACACATCTGCATTACATGCACTGTTGCTACACAGCTCCTTCAGGCCAAATGTAATCTTCTGGCATTGCAATCAATTTTTAAACAGGAGAAGAATTAATCACACAGTCAATAAAACAGAACTGGTCTGGACAATGCCTCCAACTGACCTCCAGCCAGTAACAGTTTCTGGGTTGTACTCCCTGCTGTTTCTGAGCACTGTGGGGAGGGGGAAGCTAAGTGAGAAGCAGAGTAAATGCCACCTGCCAACCAAAGACCGAGCCCTGCTGCTCGGTCTGGCAGCCTTAACTGCACTGCAGCTCTGCTGTCAATGCATTCACTTCCCTGCCAGGCAGAGTTTCACCCTGCCCGAGCCCTGTGGTGCAGCAGCTCCGAATGTTCACACCTGACCATCTGCAACGCCATGTATTTCACTGCTCAGTGATTTCGTTTTCTCGTGCCTGCGCAATCCCCTCCTCCGCACCCGAGGCTCCGGAGCCCCGCCGCTCTCATCCCCACCGGACCCCGCACCGCGCGGTTCAAGCCGGACCGAGCGTTGTCTGCTCCGCATCCCGGCTGCTCAGGGCAGGGAAGCTTCCCACTGGCGTGCTGCCAAACACGCGGCAGCCTCGCCTCGCTGCAGCCCCCGCCTGCCCCCTCTCTTCCCCGAGCCCCCGCAGCGCTGTGCACGCCCCTCAGCCCGCCGGCTGCCCTGTGCCCCTCAGCCGCGACACCCACGGGCCAGCCTCCGCTGCTGGGAAGGCCGTCGGCCCGCGGGCGGTGCCGGGGGCGGTGCCGGCGGCTCCCGGTGCCCGCGGAGCCCCAGCGCACCCACCTCGCAGGACGCCGCCATCTTGCCGCGCCGCCTGTCACATGACCCAGCTGTGAGGGCGTGTCGGGAGGGGGCGTGGCTTGTGCGGCACCACGTGACACCGGCGTGGTGGAGGGAGGCAGCCCCCGGGTCACGTGACGACGGAGCGAAGATGGCGGCGGGCGGGCTGAGCGCGAGGTGCGGGGCCGGGGCCGCTCGGGCGGCGTGGGGGGGGGAACGCGGGGGCAGCGTGGGGGAGAGCCCCGGCTCTCGCTGCGGGCGGACCCCGCTCCGCGGGACCGGGGGCCGAGAGAGGCCGGCGGGGAGCGGGGCGCAGCGCGGGGCCGGGCAGGTTTTAACTGCGGCGGAGCGCGCGCCGGGCTGGCCCCGCCCCCGCCTCGCGCGCGCGGCGAGGCCCCGCCCCCCCCGGGCTGGGGCCCCTCAGGGACCCCCAGGGACCCCCAGGGACCCCGGCTCCCGGAGCGGAGCGGGCAGCGGTGGTCCCGGCTTTGTGGTTGTTTATTCCCGTGGTACGGGATGGGAGCTGGGCAGCGCTCCGCGGCCGCCGCTGCTTTGGCGGGGCCGGGGCTCGGTCCGCGCTCCCTTCGCGGGTGCCCGGCGGCGCTCGGCTCTTCCCTGAGGCGAGGGGCGCGCCGGGGCCGGCTGCGCCTCCCGCGCGGCTCCCGCGGGCCTGCAGTCAAAATACACGCGTGGAAATGTGTCACGGAAGCGATTTAATGAATCCCGCATCGAGTGATCATCTTAGTTCGGTGGTTTCGTTTCTCTAGAGCACGTTTTTTGTAATTTATTACAACTTTTTTTTGTTCTGGAGATTCCCTGGTGTCTGATTTTTATTAAATGACAGCACTGTTACTTGTGGTCGTATACAGAGAGCTTTCCTTCCTTAGCTGTCTTGGAGCCTTATTAATGAGAGGACAGCAAACCACGGTGTTTTATTCACAGGGGAGATTGTGAAGGAGTGGAAAGTAGGTGGGTTTGTGTTGCTAGGCTGGGGCCCAGATTTGACAATAACTGGAAGAAAACGTGTGCAAGACAAATGACAGCACTGATCTGACATGATCACTGAACCTGGGATTCACTGAATTGCTTCTTTCACACTGCTGTTCAGTTCTTGGTGAATATCTGGGCCTTTGGGTGCTCGGTTCATGGCAGAGAAGTGCACCCAGCCATCGAGGAATGAGCAGGGAGAAATTCTGCTGGTGGGTGTGCTGGAAATAACAGGTGTTGTCATTAAGTGTCACCACATGGCAGAAGTCACAGATGACTTTCACTGCCACAGTGAGTTATTTTAATAATGTTATTCTAAAAATAAGGCAATGAGCGTTCTTGTGTAGACAGTCTTTGTGTGGGGAGTTGGGGTGTTTAAATCCTCATTTGTAATGTGTTGCTAGCAAATCATAGTTTATCTAAGTGAAATACTCTTTTTGGCAAATATCTTTTCTCTGGGCTGTTGTGGGGAGATTCTTTGAATGCATGTGCCAGGGTCAGGGTCTGATCTGTAAATTCTTACAGTGCGGGTTGGCTTTTCTGCAGAGTTCTCATGGAGAGATGAGAAGCTGAGTGTAAATGTTCTGGTGCCTGTGTAAAGAGTTTTTCTGGTGCAGTTTTTCACTTCATACAGTTTTATGCTCTGCTTAGAGTGGAGGATGAAACTGATGGAAAAATTTGTTTGAAGGAGAGCGTTGAATGTAACAGCAGAATACTGCTTTATGCTTTCATTTTCTTCTTAGGAGCCCGCAGTGTTCAGATAGCAAAATCAAACTGAGCTGGTAACCTGATATCAGTGTGAAGCTTTGATGTGAATTCACAGGTCTTGCTGTGTCAGTTGCCACCCTCTCTGGGTTTTTCCTTGGTTTTTGTAGGACATCTGAAGCTCATTAGCTAAAAGCTAATGTTCCTTAAATCATTTTTCTCGCATGGCAGGTCATTTTCTGCAAGTTAATTGCAGGTTTGAAAAGTGAAAGCTAAATGGAAGCCTGGAATAACATGAATCATTAAAATACTCTCCACCTTTTCCTTGTGTTTGCAGGAGCAGCAGAGAATTATGGACAATTCTGCTGGGCAGATCAGCTTTAAGAGAACCAGTAAGTTCATTCCCTGCAGAGCAGGTTTGGCCATCACTTACTGGGCCCCATGGCCAAACACATCATTTGTACATCTCTTTGAATATTAGTGAAGATATTTTCTGCTGCTCTTCCTTCTTTGTCACTGTGATTTTTGTTCCCATACCTCTGCCACTTGTTTATTCTTCCCTGCTTGTTTACAGCTGCATGAACTGCCTGGGAGGGTGTATGGAAAAGGTGGTTCCTTCTCTGGGGTGGGCACAAGTGCTGCTGCCTGGATTGCCCTGGGGTGTTCATGTGTGGTACAGCTCCTGTCTTATTTTGGGGGCTGGAGCCTGTGCTTTCAAGAATTAGCCCAGAGGTTGGGAATCCAAATGTTTCTAAACCCAGTCCATTGCCTCCCTTCTCCCCACCCTCCCTAGGAATGGGCAGTGCAGCTCACTGCCCTGATCATTTCTGCATCTGGAATCACTCTGAGCCACAGACACCTGGCTTGTGTTGTTCCTGCCTCTTTGTGGTGGTGCAGTTTCTTTGCTTTGCTGAAGTTTAACAGTTCTAATATTTGGTAATGCACTTTGAGGAGTCTGTTCAGTGGTGTTTGCTTCTGCTTTAGGCCCAGATTGCTGCAGAGTTGAACAAGAACTGGCAGAGGCTGTTAGAGGGACTGTCATACTACAAACCACCAAGGTACAGTCACTGCCTGATTTTAGAAATGAATCTCTAATGTGGAGTTTCCTAGTAAGTAAAGAAAGGTTGCAGAATACTGTATGAAATATTGAAAGGTCTCTGAGGAAAAAACAAATGTTCAGTTTAAACTGATAAAGTGGAAAACTTTGAAGTTATGTCTGTTTAATTTTTTCCTTGAGATTGCTGTGTTTTTAATGACTAAAATTTCTTTTCACTTTAGTACAACTTCAGCAGAAAAAATTAAAGCTGATAAAGATGTAGCTGCTCCACTAAAAGAGTTGGGTCTGAGAGTCAGCAAGTTTTTGGTGAGTAAAGCTGCTCTTGGATTATTTTTTATCCCTGGAATGCATTGTTATAGGATTCTGATACTGAAGTAACCTTTGTGATGTTGAGTAGAGAGAAACTTAAGGTCCTTTTAGCAGTTCAAAGTAATCTAAAGGATGTTGAAGTACATGTTGAGGCTCTAGGTCAAACTTCCAAAATGATGAGTGGCTTTGTGATGCTGTGGTTTTCCTGGTCCTTCCCAGCAGCAGCCACCTGCTGTGGGTCTGAGCTGGGTTCTTCCAGGCCAGCTGCTCAGCTAAAAACTGATGTCCTTAAATCAGTTGCCTTGTTTGACAGTCCTCTCATTTAGCTGCAAGGTTCTGTTTCTTTAAGCCAGAAGTTTAGAGTTCAGTGGCTGGTGGTACTTTTATTTAAATGACTGATGCTCCTTTAGCTGAAGTTAAACTGCAGCTCAGTGACATTAAAGCTTGTGTATTTGGCATTAAAAGAAGTGCTGATTAAAGCATCTGCCTGCTGCAAAAATATTCATTTGGTATGTTATTTATTTTGAAGATAAGAGCTTCCTGAGTATTTGGAGAGAATCTTAATCTTTAATGAATTCAGCTGCCTTTTATTAATTTCAGATAATTTCTCTTTCTTTTGTTCAGGGTCTGGATGAAGAGCAGAGTGTGCAGTTGTTACAGTCTTACCTTCAAGAGGATTACAGAGGAACAAGAGACTCCCTGAAGGTCCATAGCTCCCATTTATGTTCTATTTACTCCACATCTTTCCTTAATAATAGTTGTTTTTTGATGCACATGGTCACATGTGAGTCCTAGATACGATTGGGAAATAGCTTTGTAGCTTTTCTTCTCTGCAGCTGCATCCAGGCTTATCTTTTCCTTCTTGCATCTCTGCAGGATCTCCTCTCTCTGTCGCAGGAATACAGGAAAGCTACGGATTTGTGAATGAGAGTGGAGCTGAAAAATAAATACACAGTTAAAAATGAGTGTTTTGGCTTTGTGCTTTTGGAATCTGTCTTTACAAATGAAAGAAAAATTGTCTTTTATTTGTTTTAGTCATTCTGTGAACATATATTTTGTCAGTAGGTATTTCTCCAGTAGCTATTTATTTTGTCTTATTTTGTTTACAGACAGTTCTTCAGGATGAAAGGCAGAGTCAGGCTCTGATGCTGAAGGTTAGTTATTTCCATTTGTACTTTCTGTGGAAAAGATCTGTTGGCAGCAGCCAACTTTATTTCTGTGGAAAATCTTGAAATAGTTGAAGTATTCCTTCATATAAAGGATGGCTTTTAGAAGGTGCTTCTGAAGTTGAGGGATATGTGTGTAGAGTTGAAGAGGGTTAGTAATTGCTACAGAAATGAAATTTTAGGCTTGGTATTAGGGAATTCAGCTGGGTAGATGTACACTGCCTGATTTTCCAAAGCTTGTAGGTTTGTGTGTCATGACAAGAGTGATGATAATTTCTGACAGAGGGTAATAGGGATGTCTTTTTGCCTTTCTTTTCCATGTTTTCTCATTTAACAGTGTAATTACAGACCTGTCATTATGGCAATGCTAGATTGAGTTCTGTAACATTTATTAAGTGTTGGTCATTTTCCCCAAATTCAGAACTGCTCAGTTGAAATTCCATCTGTAGTAACTCTGTATTCCTGTGGTGAAGGCCTTGGCAGTGGCTGGGAGGGGGGTGGCAGGGAGTTGGGCACTGTGCCAGCTTGGTGCTGATGGCACTTTGCATTCACAGCTCGCTGACTACTACTACGAGGAGCGGATCTGCATCCTGCGCTGCGTCCTCCACCTGCTCACCTACTTCCAGGACGAGAGACACCCTTACACAGTGAGTCCAGGCCCTGATGCCATTGAAACAGGCTACATGTGGAAGCTGTGGGGTGCTTCCCTGCTTGTGCAAAAAGCCATGGGTGTGCCTGTGAGAAGCTGATGGACTTCTTTGTTTCTTTAAGGCACAGTACTTCCAGTGTGTTGAAAAGCTGGACAAGGAGCTCGTTCCGAATTACCGCAAGCAGTTCGAAGCACTGTACAAAGCAGAAGCTCCTACATGGGAAACACATGGAAATCTCATGGTATTTTATTTCTTACTATTATTTCTCAAGCTTTTAAAGTAGTTTCTTATATGTAGTATATTGGAAAATACATCCTTACAGATGCAGTTAAAGAGGACATTTTTCCTGGTCTAAGAAACATAAAATTTGTTTTCTCTGTAACAGAACACACTTTTGCTCAGAGACAGAGTTTTGTGAAACTTAGTGTTCCTTGTAATAAATTTGTGGAGAGCACTGGGCCAACAGAGCCATTTATGTGTAGTTGTTCATGATCTCTTTGGACCTAGAGTAACTTTCCTTGCCACTGACTCAGTTGGTGGCTGCACAAGCTGTTGAAATACCTCCACACTTCTCAGCTTCTGACTGCTTTGGCTGCCCTGTGAGCTTTGAGATGTGATGGTGGAACTTCCTTTGTGCAGACAGAACGTCAGGTTTCCAGGTGGTTCGTGCAGTGCCTTCGGGAGCAGTCCATGCTCCTGGAAGTCATCTTCCTCTACTATGCATACTTTGAAATGGCACCTGAGGAGCTCCTGGCCTTTGCAAAGATGTTCAAGGAGCAGGGATTTGGCACAAGGCAAACCAACAGACATTTAGTAGATGAGAGCATGGATCACCTCGTGGATCGTATTGGGTAAGTGTTGTGTGTATTTGTAATGTGGGTACAGAGCAAAACAATTGTTTCTCTCAGGAAAAAATGCATTTATAATTGTCTTAGTTGTTCTGTGTGGGCTATGACTCGAAGGGGGAATGAGAATCCTGCCATACATCCTGGTGGCAGAGAGTTACAAAGGTGGAAAATCTGTCTTCAAATTTCAGTGACCCTTTTTGTCTGTTCAGCCAGAAAAGTTAGTTCTGAAGATTGTAATTTTTCCTGTACCAGCGTTTTGAGACAAAATTTTGATTATGTGCCATTCGTTTCTTGTAATTTGTTATTGCTTCAATGAAAGCTGAACAAAGGAAACTAAAAGTTGCTTTTTGACCTCTTATAGTTTAAAAAACCCCTCACCTGAATACTCAGATGAAGTTGCTGACCTATTTTTTTTTATTCTCCTGCTGCTTGTAGTTACTTTAGTGCTCTTATTCTGGTGGAAGGCATGGAAATTGACTCCCTCCATGAGCGTGCTTTGGATGACAGGACAGAGGAGCACAAATTGGCCAACAATCAGCACATCCACCAGGTAAAACACTGGCAGGGTAACCAAGCCCTCCTCAAGCCTAACAATATAGAGCTTGCTGTGATTACGCAGGCTGTGTCTGTAAACTTCTGATCCTTGGGCTTGTTGGCCAAGTGTAGAAACTGCCATCCACATGCCATGAGAAGGACACAATCAGATATGTGCTTGTTGGGTATGAGTTACTTTGAGATCTCAGTTATTTTGCTTCTGATGTGTCTCTGTGCAGGAGATGGACAATCAGCTGCTGCAGTTAGGGGATGTCTCACATCATGCTCCAGTGCTGTTGGCCTGGGCTCTGCTGCGTCACACCATAAACCCAGACGAGTCCACAAGCCTCATCAGGAGGATGGGCAGCACTGCTATCCAGCTGAATGTCTTCCAGTATCTGACCAAGCTGCTGCGATCCCTCAGCAGTGGGGGCAAGAATGTGAGTTGCTTCAGTTGTACATGTAAGCTTTTGAGGGTCTGACTGCTCCTGATGTACAGCTGAGATGGGAAGCAGATGACTGAACCAGTTCTTTTCAAACATGCAGTAAAGCATGTTCTATCATCTTAATCTTCTTTCTGTGAGGATCAGAAATCAAGTCGGAACAAAACAGGTTGTTATGTCCAGAGAATTAAGTAAAGCTTTGTAAAGCAAGGAACTACATTTCTCTTGAACAGAATAGACTCCAGTTAATCAAAGTTTTTGATTTGCCTCTATAAGTGTATTTGCCATGGTGAATCTTGAGTATAGGATGATTTAACTGTGCACTATTCTCTGTATAGGACTTCATTAGAAAACATGGTGTGTTAGGGTAAACTGCTTTGTAGACAGAAGCCAGTGAAAGCAAATCCTTTTGATTCCTAGAAATGTTCAGTGCTTTTTTTTTAATTTTGATGCCTGCAAGGCATTTCTAGTGATAATGGTAATGACAAGACTTCTCCTTTCAGTGAAATATTTTGTGTTAATATGGAGCTTAACTAATGACTGCTCCCTGTTTTGCTGCCCCTTTGCAGCAAGGATCCATAAAAAGTCAGTTACTTGGTGTGTAAAGCAGACTGAGTAGAGTTACAGCATGTTTGTAATTCATAATCTTTCCCATATCAGCCTTGTTATTCTGTCTTTGCAGTGTACTGCCAGCACAGCTTGTATGTGTATTTATGGACTTCTTTCCTTTGTCCTGACATCCCTGGAATTACATACATTGGGCAATCAGCAGGTAAGCATCCAAGAGCCTTTGCATTTGTTAATAATTTAAAATTACCTGTCATAACTGATGCTAATTGCCTATTAAATTGTAATCCTGCATTTCAGGCTGCAAGCTTTGAAAATGCTTTATGCAAAAATGCATAATTTATGCAAATTTTCTGTATGCAAATTTGCTTTAAGCAAATTTGCAAGCTTTATGTGGCTTAGGGAGACCCAAATGAGTGATTTGCTGGTTTTTCTACTGCATTTACACCATGCAAATGTGGTAAACACCTCCACAGATGGGCAGATTAGTAATGAAAGAGCACATCATGCATGTGAAGTCCTATGGATGTGAAGCTAATTGGTGATCTGTTATTCCCAAAACAATGGAAATAATACAAACTCCATTTCTGAGGTGGGCTGGACATTTTACAGCCCTCTGCAGATATTGTGGACACATTTGTTGTGGCCAGTTCATTCATTATGAGGAGCATGGCTTTAGGTTGTGGTCTGGGGGTGGATGTGTTTGGGTGTTTTGGCTCCTGGAAGTAGTTACATCTCGGTGGGTAAACATGGAAACTTAAATTCCAAAGATGTGTCAGAACCTGGTTGGAACAAAATCCTCCTGTGTAAAACAGCTTTGATTTTTTTCCATCCTGTCTTCCTTTGCAGGATATAATTGATGCTGCATGTGAAGTTCTGGCAGCTTCCAGCATCCCTCAGCTCTTCTGGAAGACGGTGAGTGTGTTTGCAACTTGTTTCACCTACCTTGTTTATAACTGTGACCTGATAAAAGATTCCCTTTTAGCAAAGGAACAGGCTGGTTGTATTTAGTGAGTTGGTTACTAGGAGGGCCTGAGGAGCAAATGTTCATTTGCATCTATCTTTGATTTACTTTTGCCCTTTCCTGCTTTTTAGGTACAGCCTTGGCTTTACACTTGAAAAGGATACTGGAACAAGTTTTAATATAGGTGATAGTTGATAGCAGGGCTGGGGCTGCAAGGATTGAACTAACTGCTGGCAAAAAGCATTGTGCTCATGTTTTGTTGTCACAGAATTAGGATGATATGTAATGCCTTACAGTCTTACTTCTTGCCTTATACTTGCAGACTGCCTCATGCTTTAGTCTGTGCAAGTGTGATCTCCAGTCACTGGAGTGATACTTTTGTGCATGATTAATGTTAAATGTACAGCTTAAAGTAGAACTGTAACCTTGTGCTGTACTGAGACCCTTTTAGCTTTTCTTTTTGGTAATAAGACATTTGTTTTCTGTTTCCACCACCAGGAACCTACTGCAGGTCTGGGTATTATCCTGGACAGTGTTTGTGGGATGTTCCCCCATCTTCTCACTCCTCTCCTTCAGCTGCTCCAAGCCCTTGTGTCTGATAAATCCACTGCAAAAAAGGTACAGGATCTCTCTTGGTGTTTGGGAGATGATTTATTTTGAGTCAGGGATGACATGCTCTGTGATTCTTTCTTTCCATTACATGTGCTTATCTCAGTTGCAGTCTTAGATAACAGACATAAGCTTTTGTCTAAGAACAGAGAACACAGCTCCTTCAGAGTTGTGTGCTGCTGTTGCAGAATGCTGTTTTCTGGCTTTTAGAAAACTTTTCAGCTTTAATGGTTGAAGATTAGGATGCTGATTTTTGGGTGGTACTTACCTGATTCATTAGGTGAGATTTGTCTGAATATGAGGGCTGTGTAATAATGTTTAGGTAGGGTTGATGTATTAGAAGGATATTGTTGTACACCTCAAGTAAACTTGCCTGATACTGGAAATGACCTGGTTGATAAATTTTTAAGAAGCTCTGGCTCTTTGGCTGTGTTGTTGAAGCTCTCTCTGATGCAGGTGTACAGTTTCCTGGATAAAATGTCCTTCTACATTGAGCTGTACAAGCACAAGCCTCCAGATGTGATCTCCCATGAGGACGGCACGCTGTGGCGAAGGCAGGCTCCAAAGCTCCTCTATCCCCTTGGTAAGGAAACTGCACTTCAGCTTTTCTTACTGAAATGCTTTGGGGAATTTAGCTCTTTCTTTACCTGGCTTCTAACTCATGGGTAAATTTGTGACTTGTTTCACCTGCTTCTTCAATCTTCAGGACTAGGTCAGACAAATCTCCGGATACCTCAGGGAACAGTGGGCCAAGTGATGCTGGATGACCGGGCTTATTTGGTACGGTGGGAGTATTCCTACAGCAGCTGGACTCTGTTCACCTGTGAGATTGAGATGCTGCTCCATGTTGTGTCAACAGCAGGTGAGGCAGGCTGGGAGTCTAAAAGAGAATAAATAATTATTAAGTGGTGTCAGTTTGAGGTTAGTAGTAGGACTGAACAGCTCTGAGTACATCTGGAAGAGCATGGAATACTTATTCAGAAACCTGATGATGATTATTCTGTAAAATTCACTGCAAAAGGCCAAGAGCATGTAGTGTAATGAGACACACTTTAGATGAGGGAAAAGTTGAGATAGATAAACAAATGTTTTTTTGATATGGGAGATGGATGGTTTTGAGTCATGCAGATACATGATAAGATAAATGTGCATTGTTCCAGGCTTGATTACTGCTGAAGTACAATTTTGTATTCTAATGTTTGGTTTTCTTTACCCAGATGTGATTCAGCATTGCCAGAGGGTCAAGCCCATAATTGATCTGGTTCATAAAGTCATCAGCACTGATGTATCAATAGCAGATTGTCTTCTGCCAATCACATCACGAATCTACATGCTCCTGCAGAGGTGAGTCCCTGACAGCAGATAGAGTGACCTGCAGCATAGATGATTACTTATTTTGCCAAGACCTTTACAGGATGTCTGTCAATGCTTGGATTCCCCAGGACTGGTGTTCAGCTCTCAAAACTGTTCTGGTTACACATAGGTTAATGTTTTGATATAGCAGAAATGGCCCCCTCTTCTACTTCTTTCCTGAAAGGTGTGCAATTTTATCCCTTTAAAGGTAATTTTGATTAGTAGCTATATTTACATGAAACAGGAATAAAACATAGCATTAGAGCAGTAACTCACAGGTTTTGAAACAGTTGTAATTATTAATTCCTCCCAGAGTTAACTGCCTGGGAATTGATGTTCAGCTGTATAATTATTGTTTGCTGTGACAGCCTGCTGGCAGTAAATTGATCTGACTCAGGTGTGAGGGGGAGGTGGCAAGTCTAGACTGAAAGTGCTGACTCTGGTGTCTGTATTTATCTGCTTAAATTTTATGTATGTGTACTTCAGTGAGAGGGAAAGAAGCTTTTTGATTAAAAAATCAGACCACACCACAGGTGGCAGTACTTTTTTTCATGCATGTTGTTTCTCTTTTATAGGCTAACAACTGTAATCTCTCCCCCTGTGGATGTTATTGCTTCTTGTGTCAATTGTTTGACAGTCCTGGCTTCTCGGATGCCAGCCAAGGTGAGGAAAGGACCTGCTGGTGAGAGCTAATACATTTATATGTAAATCAGAGGGAGTATCTGTACCTCTTCTCTTGCAGGTTTGGACTGACCTTCACCACACAGGGTTCTTGCCATTTGTTGCCAATCCACTGTCCAGTATGAATCACATGATCAGGTATTCTTGTTCCCCACCCCATTTTTTTTGCCTAACCAATTCATAACACGCAATAAGAACTTTTTGTCAGTGTTCAATCTCTGCACCTGACATCTCTCACTCATGTCAGAATCCTGCTATTCATGTGATGAACTCTCTTGCTCATTCCACAGTGCAGAGGGAATGAATGCTGGGGGCTATGGGAACCTGCTGATGAGCATGGAGCAGCCCCAAGGCGAGTACAGTGTTACCATCTCCTTCCTGAACCTGGTAACAACTCTAGTCCGGGTGAGTGCTTCTGGAGTGCTCTGGTGTGACACCAGCTCTGAGCTGCTATGATTGAGAAGTGGAAGTGATCTCAGCCATGTCTGAGATCATCTCTTTGCAGCAGGGCTCTCTAAGTAGTATTTACTTTACTCTCCCTTCTGCACTGCTGTTTGTGCTTTCTCTGATCTGATTCTTACAAAAAAACCCCATTTTGACTTGTCTAAAATGACTACAAAAGACTAGAAATTGCTTGTAAATCTATGTCACCATGTTCCATGGTTTTCTCACATTTCAAAGACAATAAGAAATATCTTCCTCCAAAAGTTTTCTTGTTCCCCTCCTGGTTAAATTACGTTTCTGTTTCTCCTAGGGACAACTTGGTAGCACCCAGAGTCAAGGCCTGGTGCCCTGCATTGTGTTTGTTCTGAAGGAAATGTTACCAAATTACCACAAATGGAGATACAACTCTCATGGAGTGAGAGAGAAAATTGGTAAGGATGTTAATGGGGGGAGGGAGTGTGAGGGAAAGGGAATAAAGGGACCACCTGCCTTCTTTTTTCTAGCAGCCATTTGGGATTTGCATTTTATATGTCCTGAAATTGTTGGATGCTGTGATTTGTTTGAAAACACTAGGAACAATGCAAAAGTTTTAAAAACTGAGTAGTCCATTTCATCTGTGTTTTAGGGTGCCTAATTCTGCAGCTGATCCATGCTATACTGAACTTATGCCCTGAAATGGATCCTCGCAGCAGGTAAGACAGGTGAGAGGTCTCACACCTGCACTAGCCTGGTTTGCATTGCAGGAATCACTGTCATTTTGTTTCAGTTTTTGAATTCAAAAGAGTAAGAGGGAGCTGGCATAGCTGTGTAATGCTGGTTTCAGCTCTTTGCTGCATTACTGAGTACAGGAAGGGTAGGAAAAGATTAGGGACAGAGCAAATCATGTTGGTTTCTAGAACTTCTGGTAAAAAAAAAAAGTACATAGATTTCTTGGGACAGACTGCCATCCACTTTCCTGTTTGGTGTACTCTGGTGAAAGTAGAAGGGAGAGCAAAGGAAGGGTCAGTGGGGGTGTAGAAATGAGGAGGTTTGTGGTAGTTTGTACTACTTTGTGGTAGTTTTCTAAGTGTGATGTAGCAAAATGCCACAAGTGCTCCTGGTGACACTGTCCTGTGTTTGTGTCACAGCAATGCCCCCAGCCTGCAGTCCTTGTGCATCTTCAGCCTGGCCAACACAGAGGCAGGGCAAGCTGTCATTAACATCATGGGAATTGGGGTGGACACCATTGACATGGTGATGGCCTCCCAGTCCAGCAGGTGAGTGGGGTGTGGCTGTTTGGGCAGCTTCTGTGTGCTGGCTCTGAGTGAAAATGTCTTGTAACTCTGATGGAGTTTCCTCTGAGAATGTTGTGCAAATAATAAACGTTGGTGTGAGCACAGTTCCTTACTTTGGTTTCTCTTTGGGAGCAGTGATGAGTCCCAAGGCCAAGGCCAGCTGCTGATCCAGACAGTCAAGCTGGCGTTCTCCGTTACCAACAACGTCATCCGGCTGAAGCCCCCGTCCAGCGTGGTGTCCCCCCTGGAGCAGGCACTCACTCAGCATGGTGGGTACTGCTGTGCTTCTGGGTCATCTGCAAATGGCACTGTGTGTCTCATCACAAACACTACTTAAGGTTTCCAGGTTACAAAAAGTGGTTGCTGCTGATGGGAGAAGGTCTCTTCTCCCTCCTCTAAGGCATTCTTCCCCTGTGGGACAGCTTTTAAAGGATTAATCAAACATGGCTTATTGTTTGCTGCTTTGTAATGAGATTATTGTAATTACAGAATATACTAAATCAGCTGCTGTTAATGCCTCTGGCTGGACCCATACCATGTTCTTTTGGGAGACCAACTTAGTTCTCATCTTCTGCTGTGGAAATAATTATTTGGTAAATAGTTACATCTTGTTGTTTCTTCTCTGATTTTATTTGTGTTCTCCCCAGGTGCTCATGGGAACAACCTTATTGCTGTCTTGGCCAAATACATCTACCACAAGCATGACCCTGCACTTCCACGCCTGGCCATCCAGCTGCTCAAACGACTGGCTACAGTAAGATAAGACACACATCAGTGCTCCTTTGCTTCTCCCCTTGTGACTGATTCCACCACTGACATTTTTTCAAATAATCTCCTCAGACTTTTTTGTATCAAGGAACTTAGTGCAAGTCAGTTGAAGCAGGGTGGACTGACAGTTCTAAGTTAGGACAGATGAAAAATCAGCTAAATGATCCTTTAGTTTTTTGATGTGATCTGCTGTTTCAGAAGTCACTCAGCACTCACTGAGAGGCATCCTGAGTGGGGTTTTTTTCTGCAAAATATTTGCACCTCAGTTGTTCTCTTCCCAATTTTTGAGCAACTTTCTCTAGTCACACTCTTAAATACAATTCCTAGACCTTCCTGCCTGGAATTGTACCATCTTGCTGAGAAGAGTGTCCTGTTTAAGTTTTTGTTGGGACCTTTCAACTTTTAGACTTCTTGGTAAAAACAGACTTTAGACTTATGAAGCCTTTTACACTTACTCTTTTTCTCTGCTAAACGTCAGAATATTTGTAGCTTTCTAAAAGCATATAAATCCAGATACTGGCTCATTTATTTCAAGAAATGTAATTCCAAAACGATTTTTTCCTTTGTCTTTTCTTTTTCTTTTGTAACCTTTGAGAAGTAGGTGAGGATAGAGTAGAATTGCTCAAGAGGAAAGTTTGGATCACTTGTCACATTTCTTCCTGCTTAATGACAACTTTCTTTGATAGGTTCATAGATTCAATATTACGTATTTTTGAGTTTCAATACAATCATCTTTTACGTAGAATTAAGCATTGTGCACAGCATGTTTATTTTTCCCTCTGGTGTTTGTTTCCATGGCAGGTTGCTCCCATGTCTGTGTATGCCTGCCTGGGCAGTGATGCTGCTGCCATCCGTGATGCCTTCCTCACCCACCTGCAGAGCAAGATCGAGGACATGCGCATCAAGGTCATGATCCTGGAGTTCCTCACAGTGGCAGTGGAGACACAACCTGGCCTCATTGAGCTGTTCCTGAACCTGGAAGTGAAGGATGGCAGTGATGGGTCAAAGGTACAACAGCAGATACTTGCCCAAGGACTCGCTGGCTTTTTTTTGCATATTACAGCATTGGATGCTAAAATCTGATAGTTCTTACTTGCAACGTGATGTGCTTAGTGTAAAGATAAATGCAGGTTGTGCTTGTGTTTAATGGATGTGGTGCTATCCCAGTTTTGCTTTTCCCTGTAACCAAAGAGAAACTTTCCCCAGTATTTCAAGACAGATACTGAGTTAGCAGCAGAACATCCATTAAGACCAAGGGTGCCTGTGACCTGCTCTCTTCACTCTGTGTGCTGTTCTTTAAGCAGCCTTAAAACACTCATTCATGACACTCTGGCAGTGAGAAAGACAAAGATTTGTGTACAATGGACAATATAGTTCTCCAGCACTATAACCTCTTGCCTCCTTCTGCTTTAGGAATTCAGTTTGGGGGAGTGGAGTTGCCTCCAAGTGGTGTTAGAGCTGATTGACTCCAAGCAGCAGGAGAGGTACTGGTGCCCTCCCCTCCTGCACCGCGCTGCCATCGCCTTCCTGCACGCGCTGTGGCAGGACCGCCGGGACAGCGCCATGCTCGTGCTGAGGACAAAGTGAGTGGGTGCTCCTCTTTTCCAAAACACTCTTTCTGTGGTTTATCAGACTTTTCAGGGGCATTTGCAGCTTAGTGTGTGGTGAGGGTATGCAGTGTCTGGGCTTTGGGTGTGGAACATGAGAAGCCCCAGTGTGTCAGAATCAAATATATTTCTGTTTCTTTTATACAAAGCTAAATAAATTTGTATTTATCAAAGCATATTTTCTGCAAAGTTTAGGACACTCAAAATGCTGCTAGGCACATGGCATGAGGGAGATAGCTGATAATACTTTTGTTTATGTCTTTTAGGCCAAAGTTTTGGGAAAATTTAACTAATCCCCTCTTTGGGACCCTTCCTCCGCCTTCCGAATCATCAGAGGTGAGTTACATCCAAACAAAATGCAGGGATTTATGTACTCCTCAGAAAAGATTTCTAAGTGACGTGTGTGGCCATTCCCTCTGCTTACAGCTTCCTAAGAGGAGCTGTGACCAAGTAAAACACAGGCTGAAGATGAAGTGAATGTGGTCTGGCTTTTCAGAGACTGGGCAGCCATGAACTGTCTTTTGAAATTCTCTATTTATTCACCTATGAAATGTGTGGCAGCTGTGGTGACACTCACTGTAGAAGGTGTGCTGCCTGGAGTGTATCCATAATCTGGGCTCAGGCTGACTGGTATCATGGAGGAATTGATTAGGTTCTTCTTCTTCCTTTCTGTGCGAGTTTTTTCCTTCATTCTGAAAGCTGTACGCTCTCACTCAAGAGTTTGAACTCTGAGCACAGTATTCTGTCCCTATTGTCACCAGTCTGTGGTCAAAATGGCATAAGTATTGCTATGGTGGGAGAAATAAGTCAACTGGAGTATCAGCCATCCCAAGTGGATGGGTAGGGATAATTTGACTTACCCTGTAGAGCTCAGATTTTGATTTTTTTATTTTTGATTTTTTGATTTTTTATTTTATTTTAATTTTTTTTTTGTGTGTCTTCATAGCTCAGTGTCTTGGATACCTGTGCCTTAATAATGAAAATCATCTGCTTGGAGATCTACTACGTTGTCAAGTGAGTCTTTGGTAGTCTCTCCTTCATCTCTGTACTTTTTAGTTATCTAAACTGTGTGTGTTAACTCTTGATACACCATATGGGCCTTGATGGGCAAAGCACGTGTAATCCTGTGAAAATCTGGGGGTGATTCATGAACACATGACAGACATTCATTTGAGATTCTTGCAATCACTAATTGCAGAAAAATATTACAGTTCTTCTGTAGCCTTTAGGTGAGAATGTATCAGAATTTTCCTTGTATCCTGAAATAAGAATATACAGTATTTAGTAAAACTAATTGTCAGCTAAGCTGAGAAAACCTGTAGTGATTGAATCATATTTAGTAGTTTTCTCCCGCTTGATTTGTTTTCCTGAAAGTAACAGCTGTTTCATACATTGAAGAGTCAGGATTAACTAAAATCTGTTTTAAAAAAATTGTAGATTTTCTTCAGGGATCATGTTTTTCCTTCATATTTGATGCAAAAAGTGGGATTCCCTGCACAGGTCACATATGTGGAATAACCTTCACTTGCAAGCTGTGTCCTTGGCTTTCCTCCCTGAATCTCAGAAGAAGTATATTTTCTGACCCAAGAATACATGAAGGTAACTTCTGCTCTTGGTTTGGTCAGGGGCTCACTGGACCAGTCCCTGAAGGACACGCTGAAGAATTTCTCCGGCAAGAAGCGCTTTGCCTACTGGTCAGAGTACGTGAGGTCGCTGGCCCAGCACGTGGCAGAGACCGAGGGCAGCAGCTGCGCCTCCGTCACCGAGTACCAGATGCTCATCTCAGCCTGGAGGATGCTGCTCATCATCTCCACGAGCCACGTAAGGGCTGCCTCTCACCCTGCTTGAGAGGCTGAAGTGAACATTTTCAGTAATACAATGTCAGCACTTCCCAGGGCCAGCTAAGCAGAGTTCACTGGCTTTTTCTTTCGGGTTTGTTGTGTGTGTGAGCACAGTACAGGTTGGCATGAGGTGAGAGTGGGTGGTGGTTTTCTGTTTGATCAAAATGAGCATATTGTCCTCTCAGCAGAGGAGGGAGGTAGTAGATAATTTTTAGAGGATTTCTAAGTAATTCTACAATCCTGACAAGCTTTTCTTGTGTTGAGGGAGGCAGGGCTGCACCATTAAGCAATTAGTCATTACCAGCTTCTTGTCAATGGTAATGTAGGACTAAAGTGATTTCTGTAAAACTCAGCAGTTACAATATTGATGGATTCTTAAAGTAACAAAACAGTAAACTGATTTTAGGTTGCTTACAAAATGCACCTTTTGTTGTGCTGATTGATCTTTATCTTTGTTGATTTAGGCTGATATCATGCATCTGACTGATTCAGCAGTTCATCAGGAGTTGTTTCTGGATGTGCTGAATGGCACCAGGGTTTTGGTAGGTGTTGCTTCCTATCAGTTCTTCCATTTCCTAATTGCTTATCTTCTTTGCACTATTCCTATAGATACTTGTAATCTTGGGGTTTTTTAGATCCTGTGAAAATGGGATGAAACAGAGTCTGTCTCCATGAAGTGATGAGCTGCTTAAATCTTTATTTTGTATGTGTCATTCTTGTCATCACCAAGTGACCCTGTGAGGGTCCTGGCTCTGAAGAGCAAACTTGGTCACTTGGTGCTGGTGCTTGGGCTGAACATTTCTGAAGTGTTCCTACCTGTGACTGTTCCAGCTGTAACTCTTACAGTATTTCTCCTTAGCTCCAGGTTCCCATGTCAGTGCCCTGTCTGCAGCTGGGGTCTATGCTGTGCACCCTTCTTCTGATCCTGCTCAAGCAGTGGAAGAGGTAGGTATTTTGTTTGGATATTTTTTAGTCACTGCTAGAAATAGAAACTCGGCAGGTCATGTTTAAATAAAAATTTGTGAGATTCTGTTGAAGTGTTTTGCTCTAGTGAGAATCCCTTAGTGATCTGGGGGTAAAACTGAAGCCTTATTGCTGCATTCTCTTTTGGGATGTCAGATGTCTCTTAGTTGTTGGTGAAATGGTGAGAAATCTCTGGTAGCAATACAGTTAATTTTTTTTCCTGCTTGCTGGTGAAAAGTGGCAAAAGAGCTTTTGTGATAGTTAGTCCTGTTTTCTCACAATGAAGGGAAAATGCATTCTCTCATTCTGTGGAATGTCTTTAGTGAGATCCAAGTGGTGACTTAAACTTTACTTTGAAGAACTGCCTTTGATTTTAGGGGTCATATAAATCATGATCCACACAGCTCATTCAAGCCAGTATATTTATTGAGGGATCTTGTCTAATCTGAAGAGCTCTCCCTTTTTGTTGTCAGCGAGTTGAGTTCTGTGGATAAAATCATAAACTCCTTGACGCAGATTCTGGAGGGAGTACTACAGGCAGATCAGCAGATGATGGAGAAAACCAAAGCCAAAGTGTTCTCAGCTCTTATCACTGTTCTGCAAATGAAGGAGATGAAAGGTGAGGTGGTGCATGTGCAGGTGTTGAGGTGCCAGGGCTGAACACACTTTACACCCAGCATGTGCAAGATAAACACCTGGTGCTGGTAGTAGTGCAGGGTGCTGAAAGTAGTCACCAGCCTCTGGGACTCCTCTCCTTTGTTCTTCCCTTCTTTAGCTAGTTTTGGAAAGAGGTGAGGTTCATCATTCATTCACTCTATGTCCATGTCTTCCCTTTTCTTGTCTTTCCCTGACAATAACCTCTGTTTGATCAGTTCAGTTCCTGTGTGTTTTTGGAAACAGCTCAGTGGATGTGTAAGTCAGGCTCTCAGGGTGACTGTAGAGCTTAGATTCTGACATGGATTTCTAGTTAGAGATAACAAAAGACCCAAACACAAAAAAGGGTACATGTTGTTACAAACCACAGAAACCAGTCTGGTCATTATTCCTGTCCCTTGTGGGGCATCTGGCAGTGCAGTGGCACCTGAAGACCCTCAGTGGAATCTGGGCAGTATTTCTCTGTGCAACACAAACAAAGGCAACTGTGATTAAAAGTGTGTCAGGTTACTTGTCTGTTCCTTGTCCCACTGCTTTGGCTCTGCAGACTTGTACAGTTTGAAAAATAAATAGAAAGTGGAGGGTGGGTTGTTTAAAGAAAACAGTGTTAATTGTTTTCTTCGTGTTGAATTTGAGGTTTCTAATCATGCTGGTAAAATGTGAGGCAATTTATTATAATAATCTTGGTAAGAATGTAGTATTTATATGGATTCACAGACCATGGACTGCACCCAGTGTGCATAGGCTGATACCAGCAGTCAGGAGTGTGGGTGGGAATTGCTGTGGTGGAATAATCTGTCCATAGTAGTGCTTGATTTGTGTTTTGACATGTCATGGGTTTGTATGACTTTGTATGACAAAATCTACATGGTTTTGTTGTTGAAATGAATACAATCCCTTAATATATCCTCCTAGACATGAACATCTAACTTAGTCACAGCTGCTGACATTGTTTTGTAGGTTTTGAAATGAGAACAGAATAAATGCTAATTCCAGGAAATGTGGCTCAGTGATGTTACCAGTTAAACTGGAAAGCTGAGTACAAGGCCTGTGTGTTAACTGGTGTCTGTTGTGTGTGTCACAGTGAATGACATCCCCCAGTACCCCCAGCTGGTGCTGAGTGTGTGTGAGACTCTCCAGGATGAGGTCATTGCCCTCTTGGACCAGACCCGGCACAGCCTGACCTTGGGAGAGGCTGCAGATGACAAGGACAGCATGGAGACTGACGATGCCTCCCGGGTGAAGCACAAGGACCAGCGGGACGGGGTAAAGGACCTGCTCAGCTGCTCTGCAGTCTTGTCTCTTCTCTCTAGACAAAAGTTTCATGATGCTTGGAACAACTTTCCCTTGTAGCTTGCTGTCTTCAAAGGAAGTTTCAGCAGTTTTTATTTCAGAATTACTCGATGTTGTCTTGGCTCACATCAGTCTGGGAAGTTGGCTGTTGCTACCTCTTCAGGTGTGCACTAAAGAACATTATCATGAGTGCTAATAGAGCCAAGAGGTGTACAGAGTATAGTGTGAGGGATACCAGGAGCCCTCATGTGTGATTCTGAGAATGATTGAACTTCAGGTTGTGTTAGTAAATGCTTTTGAGATTTTTCTTGGTACAGCCCTGTACCTACCTACCTTTCCATGTCACTGCAGGTGTGTGTTCTGGGTCTGCACCTGGCTAAGGAGCTCTGTGAAGTGGATGAAGATGGAGACTGCTGGCTGCAGATTACTAGGAAAGTCCCTGTGCTTCCTACCATCTTTGCTGCACTGGAGATCAGCCTGAGAGTTAAACAAAACCTTCACTTCACAGAGGCCTCGTTACATTTGCTGCTAACCTTAGCAAGGACTCAGCAGGTGAGAGATGCAGAGAAGTGAGAGTGCATAGCTGTACACTTGAAATAAGAAAAGTCTGTCTCATTTTTTATCTCATTATCCTGTCTGTGATGCAGCTGAATGATGAGCTGTAGATAAAGGGGTATTTTTTGGAGATTGGCAAGCAGCAGGTCCTGTATCAACACCTGCTTAGTGTGCCTTGTTCTCCTTAGTGGGATGTCTGGGGAAAGCTGAGCCAGCCAGGCAGACCTGCCATTTAGAGCAGGCACTTTCACTGAATGGATTCTGCAATGCAAATACCCCTCATTAAACCAGCACTGAGTGTTGGAACCTGCTTCTCCATTAGTTTTAATAAAATGTTACTTATCTATTTCAAATTCAACTTGTGTGGGGCTTTAGGTGAAAACAAGGTTGTTCCAAACCCCTTTACAAAGATTATGTGCATATCAGAGCAGGTGATAAATGGGAATTTTGAGTACAGTTATGCAGGTTTGGTTTTGCTTTTCTTGATGTTGAACTTCTAACAACACAGAGGTGTGTGTAGATGAAAGTTCTGTAAAAGGGTGGTGACAATGCAAAGGATAAAAATATCTACTGCAGCACAAGTCTCTTGAGTCTCAGGGAGCAGAGGCACAGGAGCCAACAGCAGTCTGTTCTTGCAGGGAGCAGCAGCAATGGCTGGAGCTGGTGTCACCCAGAGTGTGTGCCTGCCCCTCCTGAGCGTGTACCAGCTCAGCACGAATGGAGCCATTCAGGTGGGTGCTGCTTCCTTCATTCCAGCTGGGAATGCACCCAGACAGCTTCCCATGCCCTTCCCATGCTGTGGCTGGAGGCTGCCAGAATGGTGTGGAGGGAAAACAGTCACTTATTTTTGTTTGTGATTTGTTCAGACATCTGCCTCCTCCCGGAAGTCCCTGGATGTCCCCTCCTGGCCCGGGGTCTATCGCCTCTCCATGTCCCTGATGGAACGGCTTCTCAAAACACTGAGATACAACTTCCTGACAGAAGCACTGGACTTCGTGGGTGTCCATCAAGAGAGGATCCTTCAGGTGTGCCACAAACTGCCTCTGTGCTTCACTTGGCTCCTCTGTTCCAGCAGCAGTGAAAATGAGTCAGAAGGGGCAGAAGAACTGAAAAGTCACTGCTGCCTTGGGAAGGGTTACAGTGGGAATAGCTGTGAGAGGAGGATGGGATGTTACCCCATCTGTCCCTCATCTGCCATGGCCCTGATTTACTTCTCTCTCCTTCCCAGTGCCTGAATGCAGTACGGACCGTGCAGAGCTTGGCCTGTCTGGAAGAGGCTGATCACACTGTTGGCTTCATTCTTCAGCTCTCAAATTTCACAAAGGAGTGGCATTTCCACCTGCCACAGCTTATGAGGGACATGCAGGTAGGAATCAGGATGATACATTGCCTTGGAGTGCAGGGATTTGGCTGTCTGAAGAGAAAAAGGCACTATATCACTTTGTTATTAGCATTCCTTTAATGGGAATTACAGCTGAGGTCATTTAACTGCCCATTCTGTCAGTACCTTGTCTCGAGTGAGGATATACAACTGTTGGGAGAGAGAGAAGTGGTAGCTTGGAAAAGTAAATTGGGGAATTCACTGCCTTATTTTCAGTTCTTAGTGCCAGGTGATTTCAAGAAAATACTGGGAAATTAAGATACTGCATGGGTCCTTTATGATCACAGTGCTGTGTTTGGATTTTCTAGCTTCCAGCAGTGGCAGTGAATAGACAGGGTTTGAGCTTTTCTGAGATTTCTCCCTGACTTTGTTTCTTTCAGGTGAATCTGTGTTACCTGTGCCAGGCCTGTACCTCCCTCCTGCACAGCCGTAAAATGCTCCAGCACTACCTGCAGGTGAGGATCCTGCACCAAACCTCACCATGCTCCCTGCTAGAAGGGAGCATTATTCATTATCAAGGGTCTTGGATATTGAATGGATTATTGATAATCCTCGTGGTGATTATTGACACCCATCAACAGTTAGGATTTGTATTTCTTCACAGCAAAAAAAATAAATTGCTGAGAATAGTCTGGACTCTGAAAAGCTTTGGACTGTGTAAAGCCAGTCCCAGATAACCAGCAGCCTGTGCTGAATGGGCTGTTGTCATAAGGAGCTGCATTGCTGTAGGGCTCTGGTGTGCCATTAATTAAGCCACTGTTGACCTGGTGTCCTTAATTTGATTTAATTTGTTAAAGGCAGATAGTTCTTGTTCTTGGGACATCTTCAGATGCACGAGGTGGAGATGATGCATTGCTGCTGCAGAGTTCCTTCAGCATGGCTCAGGCTTGGTGTGTTGATCATTCTTTTTCCTGAGTGTGGAATCCAAACAACCTCTGCAGCTGCCTCCCTGCAATGCAGTGTCTCCCCAGCCCACACCAACTGTAGATTCTCAGCAAGTGACAGACTTTGGGTGTCTTATTTCCTCATTCTCTTTGTTCACAGTGTTTTTTTTTTTCCTCCAAACATTTGTCTTAGTGCAAAATAATCCCATCGGTATTCCAGCCTCTCTCTTTCCTTTCTCCACAGACCAAAAACGGCGACTCCCTCCCCTCCAGCGTGACTCCCCGCGTGCAGCGGAACCCCCAGGCCTCCTCCAAGCACCCCAGCCCCGAGTCAGAGGCAGCAGAGCAGAAGGCCCTGCTCACAGTGCAGTACAGCCTCCTCAAAATCCTCAGCAAGTCTCTGGCTGCCCTGCGCCATTTCACCCCTGATGTCTGCCAGATCCTCCTTGACCAGGTGGGTGCTCCAGAGGGGGCAGTTTCCAGCATTTCCAGGGATATTCTGGGTGTGTGTGTCCTGCTTGATGCAGTGACCCTGCTGTGTACCTGTCTGCTGCTCTGCACAGAGCAGGAAGGCAGGAGACAAGGGGTTTGCCTTGAGAATCAGGCACTGCTCGGTGTGAAGGGAAGACTTGGCTGAGCTTTTGTGTGATCTACACAAGGCTGTGTATGTGAGACCTTACTGGAGCAGACAATAACCCAGCTGGTTTGTACCTTCAGTATACCATTCTTCTTGTCATCCTCCCATGGTGGTGTGACCCAATGCCTGGTCTCCAGGTTCAGAAAAGGAAGGTTTAATCCTTTATTCTGGCGCTCCAACTCTTGGGTGGAGAACATCCTTCTGTGCCTCTGGGAGCAGCCAGTACTTTGGTGTGCCAGTGATGGCAGCTGTGAGAGGGGAGCACTGGAGTCTGATTGAGTGCAATGCTGTGCAGGACACTTTACTGCTCCAGCTGCACTCTTGAGACTTGAGAAATTATCACAGTGCTTCTATTTCTCCATATAAAAAGCATGATAAGGTCTGGGTATTGCTGTTTCTATGACAACATCATACTCATGGCCTTCTGGGTCTCACTCCTCTTTCTGTTCCTCCACAGTCTCTGGACCTTGCTGAGTACAATGTGCTCTTTGTCTTGAGTTTCACCACACCAGCCTTTGATTCAGACGTGGCACCTTCCTTTGGGACCCTCCTTGCCACAGTCAACGTGGCCCTGAACATGCTGGGAGAGGTACTGGCCCTTCTGTGTCTGGGAGCAGTGATCCCAGAGTGCTCATTCAGCTGAGACCCTGAAGAGCAGCAGTAGTTCTTTCCTATCTCCTGTCTCTAATGCCTGTCTTTTTTTCCCTCGAAGATGGATAAGAAGAAAGAACCTTTCCCTCAGGCTGCAGGGCTGAATATGCAAGAGGGAACCAAAACCCTCAAGTGAGTTTCTAGTTACTTGATGTAGTTACAGCCAAGCAGCAGTCCGAGCTCCCCAGATCAGAACTGACCTTTAGAGGCATTTGTGTATCTTTGTACATCCCTTAACTGTTTGACCTGGACAGCAGAGGTGTGCTGACCTTTTTGGCTCGTGCTGATGTGTGTTTCTTGGCGCAGGTCTCTGCTCATGTTTACAATGGAGAACTGTTTCTACCTGCTCATCTCGCAGGCTGTTCGGTACCTGCGGGACCCGGCCGTGCACCCCCGCGACAAGCAGCGCATGAAGCAGGAGCTCAGCTCGGAGCTGGTGAGCCCCCTGAGCTGGCCTCTCACTGCCGGCGTCTTGGCTGAGGCTGCCCGTTTCCCAGCATGACTGAACAGCCTCACAGTGGCACGTTCCTGTGCCACAGCACGGGCTGGGGGAGGGAGGGGGTGTCATGGAACCAAGTTGACTTGTTGCACTCTTCAATTTCAGAGCACGCTGCTCTCCAGCCTGTCCCGCTACTTCCGCCGGGGTGGCCCCTCTTCACCTGCCAGTGGGGTCCTTCCCTCTCCCCAAGGAAAGTCTGCCTCCAAGCTGGGTCCAGAGGGGCAGGAGCCCTTGTTTCAGCTGGTGCAGGCCTTTGTGCGGCACGTGCAGAGATAGATCCTGTCCTGGCCCTGCCTCCCTTTTCAGGACCTGCAGCGGAACAATTCACATCCACCACAGCAGGCGTCACCTTTGGCAGAGCTGTAATGAGGACTGGGAAGGGAGGGAGGCCGGGTGTGGGCAGTGGTGTCACCTGAGCAGTGAGATCCCATGGAACTCTTGCTACCCAGGAGCAGAGTGAATGTAAGGAGAGCCCAGCTGGCTCTCCATGAGCAGCCCACGTGCACAGTCTGCTCACCCTGTCTGCCAGAGCATCCTGGCTGGGTACAAGCACTGAACAGTCAAAACCTTTATTTTTATAGCTTGTGCCTCAGCTGGGGAAGCTGTGGCTGGGTGGAGAGAGGAGATGCTTTCTGCTGGGCATTAACTCTGCTCCTAACACAAGGTGCAATCTGCCTCTCCTGCTTGGAGTCCAGCTAAGGCACACCCAAGGGATCAGCCAGCAATTCAGAGACCATCTTTCTACTGCTATTTTTGTACTGAATGGTTCAAGGCACGATGGTGTATGTGTGCTCACGCCTTCCCTTCACCCTGCAGTCTGTGTGTTGTGTGTGTTTCTGAAGAGCAAGGCCTCACTTAAGGTTTTTACGTCAAAATTCCATTGCTCCAGTCTTGCAGTTTTTTGTAACTGTGCCCTATTTATACTGATATTAAAACCTTTATAGACAGCAGCTGTGTTCATGGGTTTGTGTTGGACACAGCAGCACAGTTCTGCAGTGTCTGGGTGGTAGTTCTGCTGAGCTGAAATCCCAGCTAATGTTGTGACTTCTCAGTGACAATCCAGAGACTGTCTGAAATGATTGTAATTAGAGGCTGATTCCCTGGGTTCCCCACACCCACTCCCTTTCTCTTACTCTCCTCTTGGGGAGCTCGTAGGAGGTTTGAAACGAGCAGCAATATAAAATACTCCTCAGGGATGGTTCCCCTGCACGTGGTGGTTGGGCCCTGCACAGGAATCCCTGGCTGCACAGTGAAGGTGCATCGAGTGGTGTAGCTCTAGATCAACAAACTCTGTACAGTTCTGAGGCTCAGTGTGAGGTAATGACAGTAAGAGAAAGTCAGTGATTATTCTTAAAATACACCCTCAAATCTAGACAGACTTAATCTAAGCTAAGAAATCAAATTTCAGTGTAGCTGTGAGCTATTAACCTACTGATTGTTTCCTAAATAGACACTTGATTGCTTTACCAGCCAGAACCTTTTTAATTTCAGAGGTTTTAAGAGACTAGAGCTAGAAAATGAGATTATCTTGCTTTGAGGTTATTTGGGCTTTTTTACCTTATAAGCTTATGTGCTGGCAATCTTCTGGCACATTTGTTTGATCTAGTGTTATGTGCCCTGAGGGCTTTGGAGAGATCTAAACTGGCTGGAGTAAAGTCTTAAAGTAGAAGGGAGAGGGGCTTGTGAGGTGGTGTGGCAGTCCTAAACCCAGTGGTGTTTTGATGGGGCAGCCTGTAACCAGAAACAGTTTGTGCCATGGGGAACTGGGTGTGACCAGGGAGAGCTGAGGGTGAACAACTGCAGAGACAGCAAATGGACAAGGGCTCCAAGGGGAGGGGAGGTAAAGCTGCAATCTGGTCCATCTAAGCAGAGGCTGTTACTTGACAGCTGTGGTCAGGATCTTTTTGTTCCTTCCTTCCTTTTGGCTTTGGAAATTGCAGTGTGCTCATCACTGTATTGGTGTTCAACAAGAATAGATTCTTCTAGATGTTTATTCAGGCAGCAGAGTGAGTTGGTGGTGCTTGGCACAGCCCTTGGTGCCAGACAGCAAAAGCAGTGGGTGCTGTTGGTTATGTTGTGTCAGAGCTGCAGCAGCATTCCAGTCTGGAATTGGTACAGTTGTACCTGTCCCTCAGGCACAGAGGGGATCCAGCCCAGGGGGCTCCACAATTGTCACCTCCCTGTACAGAGTCAGGAGGAGCAATAGATGTTCCATGTGCTTTTTTTTTCCTGCTGCAGAGGGAACAGAGTGCTGGTGCCAGGAAGAGAATTCCTTCTGGCTGCTCTGAGGGAAGAGACCATTTTCTGCTTCATTAAGCTGCTGCTGCTTTAATGTACCAAGGAGAGGAATAACAGGGATGTCACTGGCCTGAGGGAAAACATACATGCTGGAAGGGAAATAGGCAGGAGTAGATCTCTAATAGATCAGGACTATGAGAGTGGTAGTCATGGCAGTTTTAAAACTAACTGGAACAGCAACATTTGATTTCCCTGTTCTCTTTTAACTAGAACAGCCAAGCTTTATTGCTGCATACAGAGTATTCCAACAGCTGCTTTTCCCAGGAGTTCCTTTCAAGCTGGGTGTTAGGGACAAGACTTTAGGATTTTAGATTAGCAGCAGATCTAGTTTCCATAACAACTAAAAAAGTCTGTTAGATCTAGAATAGCACTTGGGTCTCTCAGCAGCTGAAGTCATCCTGCTGCTCTATTTTTGCTTCAAGTGCAGGAGGAGCTGTTGTTTCTCAGAGCCCCTGAAGCTGTAGTACAACTGAGATGTGTCAGCTGGGAAAGGAACCACAAGACTGTGTTGGGAGTGTCAGGTGGGACAGGAAGGATGAGCAGCTTTGTTCTGCTTTTAACCCCAGCCTCCAAGCCTGGGGTAGCAGGAGGACACTGCTTGCTCCTGACTGCTCCCTTTGTCTCCCTGCTTGTCCCCAAAGCCCTGTGGCTGGGGAGCAGGGACAGCCCTGAGCCCACAGAAGATGCTGAGGCAGGAGGTCAGGCAGTTTGTTTATTGGCAAATAAGTGCTGAAACCCATGAGCCCCACAAACACAGGTGCTCAGTGCCCTGTTACATTAGAATGGTCACGAAACCTTTGGGGAAAGTGCAAAAGATCAATAAACAAGCAAAGTTAATTCTGACATACCTGGGGAAGGGTGTGAACAGAGTTTGGTGCAGGTGAATTTCTCTTCCATCCAGCTTGAGTGGAAAACTTGTGACACATCAAGTGGAAGTCCTTTAGGTGAGCTCTAGCTAAGAGTTCATTCCAGAGTGAGCAGGCACACACACACCTGAGCTAAGCCTGGGCTGTGCTGTGTGTGTGGCCAAGAACAGCTCCTTGGGGGTCACAGCAGCTGGGACTGTCCCTTTCTGCACTAGGATGCACCAAGTCTGTTCACTGCTGACATGGGAGGGGAAACATTCATTAAATCTGTGATTCAGGGTGGAAATAAAGTCAGGCTAAAACATGCCTGGACAGACACACTGAAAGAAAAGCCTGGACAATAACACAGGGAGCAAAGCTTGTAAAAAGGCTTGTAAACTTTGCAGTCCAAGAGCAATTTCCCAGAGGAAATGCAAGCAAGATGCATGGTCCCTTGCACGGAGGTTTGGGGTTAGGCCCTACAGTAGCAGGTTGGTCTTCACAGAGAAATCTTCCAGCTTCAGGGGTCAGGGGTAGGTGGGAGCCCCCAGCCCCAGGACAGTGACTGTGGCTCTTGGCCAGCAGTGCACTGCTGGTCTCCCAGGGGAGGGCAGGGTGGGTGGGCTTAACAGGCTCCTAAATTTGAACTGCAGCCTCCTTGCCTTGTGTGCCAGTGCAGCTCAGAGGGGGTGTGTGGGACCCTTCCCTGCTGGAATGCTCAGTGGTTGGACAACTGGGCAATTCTACTGGAGAAGAGAGGAGGGGCAGGCAGGCACTGACCCACACCTGACACAGGGAGGTGGAACTGCTGAGCAGCTGCTGAGGGACACAGCTCACTCACCCAGGAAAGCCACTGGGAGGAACAAGATAGGGAAGGGAAAAGTAATCAAGGATCTTGTGCCATCAGGACTAACCTCAAAGCAGGCTGCACTGGTAGGTAACAAATTCAGTCTTGGGTGCCATCAGCCCTTTCCCAAAACCTCACCATAGCAGTGTTCCCACTTCTTTCCCACAATTCCCACATTAGCAATGGAGTGTTGGCCCTGAAGAGAGCAATGGTCTCGGATGAGGAAATCCGCATTAGAAGTGCCAGATGAGGGGTGCATTCTGCTTGTACATTCTTCTTCCTTAACATTTAACTTAGCAGTTCCAAGTAAGTGACAGGAACTTTCCCTTTCTGGTTCCCTCTTTCCCCTATGAGCCAGTCTGGATCCATGCCTGGCAGGCTGTACACAGTGATCATCTGGGGAGAGAAGACAGAACATTAGCCAGGACAGAGCAGACAGAGCCAAGGAGTTCAGTCAGATGAGGACTGAAAGAACAGTAATTCCTGAAGTTCATTTAGCAGGCACCTGTGCCCTTTCCCTGGAGCTACCTGCAGCTTTAACACAAGATTATGGAAAACTGCCCAGTTTTGTCCCTGTTGCTTTATCATTCTCCAAAGGGACTCAAGGTACTTTTACATGTTGCTATGTCATCCCTTCTGAATATGGAAGTTCAGTCTAGAGAAGACAAAAGTGCCCAACTTTCTGGTTTTTCTTTTTGTCTTAGCATTATTAGAGCAGGCCTCTAGCCAACAGCTTATCCCATGGCTCTGGATAAGCCAGCTCTATTTGAAGATATTAAGTATTGGAGTATTTTATTTTGGGTACAGCTGGGCTTCAACAGGAGGAGTTGTTTGGATGATGTTAATAATAAATGGTTGTGAGCACAACCTCACTCCAACTCAGCAGATACTGGTATCCAGGAACAGACTATTAATAAAGCAGGTTTTAGGGGCAGGAGAAGGAACCAAAGTCCTTGCTGGGCACACCATGGGCTGCTGGGTAGCTACAGCCAAATCCAACACTCAGGAAAGGCACCAACCTCATCTGCAAGCAGCGCCAGCTCGGTGCTGTCAGCCGCCTCGTAGTCATAGAGGACCCTGGCCCTGCGTGTCCCACTGGCAGGAGGCTTGACTTCATTGGGGTTCAGCACACCCTCTGCCACGGTGTTGGGCACCCCAACAATGGTGGGCACCACTGGAATGGTAGGCACAGCAGGGAGCGTGGCAGCAGCAACGGTGGGAGGAGAGGTAGCGGCTGCGGGAGATGCGGATTCTGCGTTGCCCACGAAGGTACCTGAAAATCTTACAGGGGAGAGAAGAGCACAGCTCAGTGAGGCTCCAGCCCCAGGAACCACAATCAGCTCTTCCCTTCAGCAGCTGCTCTGCAGAGATGAAGCTCAAGAGGTGCAGCCTGCAGAGCCAGCTGTAACATGCCCACACTGCCCTTCATGTGGGGAAGCACCCTCAGCTCTCAGTTGCTGAGACTGCAGCAGGTGACACTTGTCTGCCTACTCTGACTCCAGTGCTCTGTTTCACCACTTGCAGGGCACCACACTGATGTGTGGCACTGCAGAGGGGGCTGGGCAGGTGCTGCTCTTGCCTCTGACTGGCTCCATTGTGCTGTGTCCTCGCCCTGCTCTCACAGAGTCTGTGTTACCTGTTCTGCCTGCTAACTCTTCTGGAAAGGGATGGGCATTGGTGCTGCTGGATGCCACAGCTGGAGGCTCCCAGGCTTTGCAGGCTCTCTAGAGAGACACAGTGATGGAGCTCAGGCTCTGTTATCTAAGGGGGTACAGCTCTGGCCCTGGCAGTGATCACACAGAGATCCCAGAGTCACTGAAGGAAGGAGAGCCCTCAGAGCTCATCCTGGCCAACATCGTACTTACATTTCTCCTTTGGAGCTGCAGGCATGGAAAAAGAATGGAACAGGAGTGTGAGTGAGCACATAGAGGCAACAGCCCCTCCTGGGTCAGGCTTGTGCTGCTGTGACAGCACCAGACAGAACATCCCAGCCCACCCCAGGGGATGTGCAGCCAGCAGCACGGAATATGGAATCTGGGATTTGTTACTGCTGCAGCAGAGCATGCTCAGGCTCATTGCTTGGCAACAGGAATTTGAGTCCTGTGTGATTTAACTAATTTAGAGGAAGAATGTTCAAACTCCCATGGCCATCATGCTTTGAGAGGAATGTAAAAGTCTAGTGGCAAAGCCTGCTCCAAATGCAGCACCAGCACCAGGACTGGTCACCACTGCAAACTCAGAAACTCTGTCAGAGCTGGGAGGGCACTTTATAACTTCAGCCCAACATTATGATGTGGGAGGGAGAAAGAGCCCTGAGCTGGGGGTAAGGAGATCAATAACCCTCAGAGAACTAAAAGCAATCTCGTCTTACCTGCCCAGCTGCTTCTGTAGATCCAGCATGAACTGGTAGCACTGAGCATAGTAGTTGGTCTGAGACTCCACAAACTCGTGGAGACAGCGAAGATGATTTACCTGGAGGGAAGGGGAGCATCAGCTCGGCTGAGTTTGGCTGCCAGGCACAGAAACTCTCGCTGCAGCTACTGCTCCCCTGAGGCACCCCCAGTTCACCACCTCCTGTGCCTCTATCCCACATGCAGGAGTGCCCGCAGCCCTGGCAGCCCGGTGCCCAGGACTCACGTGAGTGCTGCTGATGCCCTCCAGCAGCAGCCGCGTCACCTCCGCCTGCCGGTCGAACTCGGTCTGCGTGAGCCGCAGCTCGTGCTCCGCCTGCGAACAGCACGGGGCTCGGGCAGCACCGGGCACCAGCCCCGCGCTGCCTCCGAGCCCCCCATCCACACCCCGGCAGCTGCGACACTGAGCAGCAGGCACAAGAGACCCTGGGGTGGACCCCAGAGACCTCCGGCTGCATTTCAGCCTGGCTCCTTCTTAATCCCACACTGGACCACTGCAGGTGATGGAATGGCAGCTCAAAACTGATGCATCAAGCAAGGAAGATCCCACTCCCACAAGACCAGAACATGGAGATGGGGAGGCTCTGATAATCCTGAGGTATGTGGGAGTCAGTCCCATGCCAGCTCTGGTCCCTTTAATCCCCTCTTTCTGCACCTGCAGGCACAGGAATGTCACAGCCTCCCTAGGCTTCTCTCTAGAAGTGCAGTGGTTTGTTTTTATCACCACAGAACAAAGGCTGAGGCCAGGCAGCATTTACCAAACTGCTGCTGCTAATTAAATCTGCAATGGAGATGAACATCCCAATCCAACTTCCACCCAAGGGTCTCCTTTGGGGCTGGTTACTGATTCTGAGCTAGGAGGAATCTCACACTGCTGAAGAGCAGGCGGCTCCCCAGCAGGCCTTGGGGGTTCAGAGACAGACTCACACTGGAGACCATCTCTCCCCCCACCACACAGTGCATTTACACTGGGGCAGCTCTGCAGCACCAGAACACCAGGGGGATCCTGGCAAGGAGATCTCCAGAAATGCTGGAGCCAAGAGCTCTGCTGCTGGCTCTCCTCTCCTGCTGACAGAAAAGGGGACAAGCATCCCCACGTGCTCTCTGCAGCATTCCTTAACACCAGTGCTGGTGTCCTCTTGGTGTGCTGTGGCTGGTCACAGAAGAGTGGCACCCCCTCAGCTCCAGCTCACTGGAAAGAGAACCCTTCCCCTCCTCCAGGAGCGTACAGCCATCAGAGAGCTGCCTTGGTTCCTTTTGCTGCTTTGGGAATGCCCTGACCATGCTGGCACAGGACTGGCATGTCTGGCATTGAGCCCAGAGCGCTGATCCAGCCAGGCTGACAGTCTCAGAGCAGAGGCCACATCACTGGTGACCCCAGAGGAGAGCCAGTATTCCCAGCAGGACAAGCTGGAGGTGCTGCTGGGGCCAGCACAGCTCATCTGGCAGCAGCATTAGCAGTGGAGAGCCAGGCTACAACAAAGAAATGCTTTGACTGTCCTATAATCAGATTTGTCTATTTTAAGCTGCAACTCAACTGATCTATTTTCTTGCATCCTCTGTATGAAGGGGATTATTTAAAGGAGAAGGGGGAATGTAACAGAAAACACCAGTGCAATGCCTTCAAAACACCAAGTGATTCTTGCTCCTGTGAGCTGGGACTCCAGTATTCAGAGCTATTTAAACTTGGGCCAGGAAGACCCAGCTCCATGTGGTGCTGCCTGGGATTTGCCTCTCCCTGCCAGCTCTGAGCAGCTGCAGGATGTATTTCCTATAAAGCCAGAGCTGGATGGTGACCTGGGAGCCCCTTCCAGTCTTGTGCTTCTCCAAGACATGGAGAACTCCAACATTTACTTACACACTTCAGTCTATCCAAGCAGAATAACCCAAAGAGAGGACAGAGGAACAGATCCTTGCATGCTCAGAGCTGGCTGTAGCCAGCTTGTTTGGCTGAGGGACTGAAGGATTTAAAGAACAGGAAGAGCTGGGTCAGGAGCAGCCAGTCCATTCTGCAGATGCCTTTGGAGTACCAGCAACAGGCTGCTGTCATGCACAGCACACAGAACCTCTGCCATCCTGCACCTCAGGCTTCACAGCAATGCCTGCTGGGGGTGTTCCAGGTGTGAAAGAACAGGAGCCCAGAAGGAGTCTCTGGAAGCTCCATGCAGTGCTGGAGCTCCACACAGAGCTCACCCTGCCCTCAGCCCTCCCTCCATCTTCATGGACAAGCCACACGTCCCTTCCAGAGCCTCCATGGATCAGAAGTGCAGCTCATCCAGAGGGAATCAACTCCATGAGGCTTCAAACCTCCCCTCCTGACTGAGCTGCTCCCTGCAGCAGCTGGGGATGTGCCCTGTCCTTGCTCCAGCTCTGTGTGGAGCCAGCTGCATGGATTAGGCCAGGGGCCACCAGAGGCACAGGGAGGATCAGAGCCTTGGCCACAGGAGCAGAACTGGTCACACCTCAACCACCACACAGTGCAGGGCTCTGAGCCTCCTTTTACCACACACAGACACACCTGGATGCCAGGGAAGTGTCACCCAGCAGGGACAGCCAAGGGGCCCATGGCTCATCCCAAGCTGCTGTCACTGCACTGAACCACACAGAGGGACCAGGGCTGGGGCACACAATCCTCCTGATCCTCTCTGGTTCCAGAGCACCCCCGTCCTCTGAACACCCCCAGAAGGTCTGAGCACCATTCCAGCCGGGTACTTACCTTCTCCACCTCGTCGCTCCACAGCTGCAGGGGCCACAGAGCAACAGGAAAGGAGATCAGTGTTGGAGACGTCGTGAAGCACTCGGCACTAACACCAACGGGCTCCAGGGACACAGCAGGCCAACTCCAGGGACAAGCCAGCCCTTCACCCAGCAGCAGCTGCCAGATCCACGCCCCTTCCCCTCATTCCTGCACCCTGGAGTTCAGTTTTGCAATGGGAAGTCCCTGCCAGGGCTGCTGCAGCCACTGCATTCCATGGGCTCCAGGAAAAAAAAGGAGTTAACAGCAGAGTCCTCTGCACAGCAGGGCTCACTTTGCTGGAGCTGCAGAGGCTGGTGTTGGACAGCCCTTTTTTAGGATTGTGGGGAGGCAAGTGAGCCTTTTGAGCTCAGGCCACGTAGAGGCAGGTGTTCCTCACCCACAGTCCAGAGAAATGGGAAAATCCACCCAGCCTGCACTGCCAACAGGCCTGCTGGGCACAGCAAGGAGGAAGCAGGGCTGGATGCTGCCTCTGAGCCAGGCAAAACATCACCCGACTCCTTCCTCCTCTCCTCATCCTCAGGGGCACACTTGGGGCAGCAGAACACTGGACACCTCCAGCTGCTGGTGGGATCTGGCTTCAGGACACGAAGCAATGAACAGAAGTCACACCCAGCAATGGCAAAGGGAGAGAGGAGCCAGAAAAACACATTGATCCCTCCAAAGGTCCTTGGCTTGGCCTTTCCTCAGCAGCCAGCTACTGCCTCAGGCCTGGCAATGTGAAATCCCCTGGATCCAGGAGCACAGCAGCCTGCAGCACCCACAGCAGCAGGGCCAGGGGAATGACCCCTGTGCAGCCCAGCTTCACCACCCAGTGCCACCTCTGCAGGGCTGGGAAGGGCACCAGGCACACTGGATTTGCACTGGGGGCACCAGTGCTGGCCAGGGGTGACAGAGGGAGAGCAGGCTCTGCTTGGAGGCTCTCCCAGCTGAGCTTTGCTCACCAGCTGTCCCCAGTGCAGAGAGACTTCAGCAGCCAATTTAAGGAGCTGCCTGCACTGGGGAGGGGTGAAGCCCCTCTTGCTTGGTTGGAATTATTGTACTGGTCTGGGTGCTGAGCTGGGTGTTTTCTTTGACTTTTATGGGGATGTTTTGTTATTGTAAATTGGTTTGAGTAAGGCCTGGCCAACTTCAGCCATGTGTGGGGACACAGGTCCCACTTCTAAGAGCTCCTGCTCTGGAAGGAGGTGGTGGCAGCATCCTGTAGGAAGCTGAGAAACAGATCCTGAACTGCTTCTCTGGCACAAGGCCTTTGCCAGCACATCCCCAGGGTTTTGGAGCAAGGCTCACTACAGGAGCAAGGGGAAGCTCCCCTCTGATCTTCCACTCAGACACTGTGGACAGTACCTAAGCCCTGGCAGCCCCATTCAATCAGTGCAGCACCCACTGAATTTGTAGCCAGATTTGTTTCTCTTTTGTTGTCTTTGCTGTGCCACCCCCAGATCTGACCCTGTGGTGTCTGGGACAGCCCAGCTTTGCCCAGATCTATCCCAGGGCTAAAACTCTGTGTGGCTCCTCTGTGGACAGCTCAGAGGGCAGAAAGGGCCATGATCTGCTATTGTCTTCCTGCACCCCAGCTCAAGCCAGAGGAATCCTCTTTAAGGCACTCAATATGTTTTTCTTGGAGTCATTCCCGGGAGTACAGCACATGGCAGGGTCTGAGAGAAAGGGATATTTAAGCTTGCACAGCTCATGTACACCTTCTTACACAAAAACAAAAGGTCAGTGTGGGAGAGAGGAGAAATGGCTCCTCAGCCTCCAACTCGTACAAAACAAGGGAGGTGCTTTTTTTTCCTTGGATTTAATTCCATCTGAGCCCTCCTGTCATGGAAGGGAAAAAAAATAAAAGCACCATGTTATCCACCTCTCCAAAAACCAACAAAGTAAATTTGGAATCCAAATGAGAGCCCAGCTGAGGGCGTGTGGTCCAGGAGAGAGCTGACCTGTTTGCTCACCTGTAAGACAAAGCTGTTACCTGGGCACAACCAACCCCTCCCTCCAGAAGGAGCTGAGCTCAGGAGAGGGGAGCAGCAGCCCCTGCTCTGCTCTCAGTGCACACTAAGAAATGCACAGGGACTCTGGCCTGGAAGAAAAGCAGAGCAACAGGATGGAGAGCTCCTACCTTGCTGCAGTGCCTGACCCTTTGGGATGAATGCTGGGATTTGAGAGCTTGCAGCAAAGCAGCCCTGCCTGGACAGAGCCAGGGAGCAGCCTGGGCTCAGCCTGTTTTGCTAATTAGAGATGCAAACTGTAATTCCTGTCACCCCTGCCAGTGCAGCTGGACTTCAGCTGGCCCTTCACCCACCAACTGCAGCCTCTGGAAGGGTTTTGGAAGCCACGAGGCCTGACACTGGTCAGGCAGCACATTTCCCATAGGCACTCCTGGTAGGAGGCCCTGCTGTGCAATCACCAAAGCCATGGGTCAGTGCTGGCTGCTCTCCCAGAGCCCTGCCCTCATGCCCAGTGCCACCAGCACCAGCACAGCCTGATGAGGGAGCACTGAACTAGGCACAGATGTCCCAGGGTAGACACTTGTTGCCTAAAAAACCTCACAAAATCTGTTCTGTTACATTCCTGTATGTGGCACCTGCTCCCCAGAGCAGCTTTGCAGCAGAGCAGCAGCAGATCAAGGTGCTTTTTGCTGAGGGCTGGACGTGTCCAGCTGAGTGTGTGGGCACTCCATGAGATGCCAATGCACAGTGCAGAAATGCCTGTCCTCAGCTGTGCTGCAGCCCTGCTCTGTTCAGAGGCAGGGAGAGCCCAGCTCCTCTCCTCTGGGTCCCCTAGAGCTCCTGCAGCCCCTTGGACAGACCTTCAGACCTTCCCACGGGAAAAGCCAGAGCCACAAGCTGGCCCTGAGCTGCACGAGGGGACAGGAGAACTCAGCAGCTGCTGCAGCACCACCAGCATCAGCTTCTTCTGCAGGACTCTCATCACTGAGCCTGGGACTGATGGAAATTGTTTTCTAGTGTTGTGCAAAGCTGTTTCTGATCCCAGCATTGCTCTCCAAGAAGGTCAGGACAGATCCCCTAGGAACTAACACTGATGCTGTCAGCTCAGACACACCTCTGTCTCCAAGTGGGATGGGTTTCCCATTAGCCAAATCCAGCTCGTTTCCATTGTGGTTTTTGTTTCTGTGAAGGCTGGGCTGTCCTTTTTCCTACCAGCAGATCCCACTCCCAGCACTTCCACTCTCAGATTATTCTATTAGCAGGCATCAGTGTTGTTCTGAATGCTAGCCAGGAAGCAAGATGATCAGTTTTCAACATTTTAACGAGAAATGTGACATTGTGCAATGGGGAGCCATGAACACAGCATGGGAATTCAATTGCTTGGCCACATCCACTCAGTGCAACAGAGTGGAGACACAGTGGGCTGCTCACCCACCCCAGGCACATCTGGCTGTGCAACAGCTGCCAACACAATGAAACTGTCAAAAATGACCTCTGTTTGCAGAACAGACAAACCTGCACTGTTATTGACACTGCTGGCAGAGAGATTCCTCCACCTTTGCTTCTCTTGACCAGCTTCAAAGCCTCTGGCACCACAGTACAGATCAGGCAGTCACATGTGTGGTACTGCCCCTGTACAGCTGGAACCATCCAGAAAGGCCACTCTTGGGGGTTGTTCCTCTCAATTGCTCCCCTAGCAATAAAAAAACACCAGAAGATCCCCACTTGAAGAGTGGAGGAGGGCTGGCAGGGAAGCTGGTTTGGAAAGCTGCAAAGGGCCAGACCCTGAGCTGGAACCCCCAGAGGGGTGATGTGAACTCTGGAGGCTGAGCCAGAGCCTGGGCAGCCCATGTCACATTAAAATGTTGAAAACAGCAGAGCACTAGGCCTAAGTCAGGTAGAGAGAGGGGCAGGAAGAGGCTGGAGAGGCAGTGTCCAGGAGGAGCACCCAGAGGAGGAGATCTTACCGCCGATGCGCTGGCCGAGAGCACGTAATTACGAGGTCTGGTTTCCTGAAAGTCAGGCACAGCCTGGGGGGGAACAGAGTGTCATGGACAAGGCACCAGAGGAGCCAACAGAGGTCACTGGGTGATGGGTGGAACAAGAGACTTTCCTTTTTCCTGCCTGTGCTGGGAGCTGTGCTCAGATTCTGATGAGGGGCAGAGGGAGGTCGCTGCCAGCTCGGCTCAGGCCTGTGCAGTGGGAGGTGGACTGGCCTGGGCAGCCACACCTGGTGCCTGAGCAGCACACCCTCCTGCTGTCAGGACTGCCTGCACTTACACTGTCAGCTCACACAGCACGATCCCAAAGGCATTCCCAGTCCCCTGCAGCCAGCTCCTGTTGCATGAGCTCAGTCCTGTGGGCAGGACTCCCTTCCCCTTGTGTCCTGCCTACAGTCACTGTAAGGCCTTGCCCTAAAGCAGGAGTGTTTACCAGCACTAGAGCATCCCTCCCACAGTGCTTCTGCTGCTCTCACTCTCTCCAAGCCACATTTCCTCCTAACAGAGCCAGACCTGCTGTTTTCAGGAAGGCACATGGCTCAGCCCAGACAGGTCTAGCCAAAGGCAGTGTAGGAGATTTCATCCCAGAGGTCAGGAAACCTCCAAAGCACCTTCTCCACAGCTCAACCTCTGCCCTGGGGCACCAAGACTTGAGCACTCCAGAGATTTCCTCCCTGAAGTGCAATGGATCCAGCCCACCCCCCACATTAATGGGCTCATTAACCACCTCAGAACTGGTGCTGTTACTCAGGTGAGCCCAGGCCTCCCCCGGGATGGCCTCTGGGGCAGCACTACCTAAAGAGACAAACCAGGGAGCTGCCTGACACCAGGAATGCTCCTGGCCAGCCCTCTCTGCACACAGCTGCTGTGTAGGGCTGGCACAGTCCTGCTGGATCCCAGCTCTGGTGTTAATCCCCTCAGGCCCCAGGTTAATCTCCCTGCTGTCACCAGAGCCACTTACACACACTGACCCACTTTGCTGGGCCCCAGCTGGAATGAGTGACCAGTGTGTGGAAGAGCAGTCAGGCAGTCCCAACCATTTTTTTTTTCATACCATTTAGGAGTTTTAGGGATGGCTGGAGGAAGGAATAAGGAGGAGCAATTCCTACTGCAAGTTAAACCTGAATATAGGGGAGAAAAATGCACCAGTGAGGTTTGAGCCAGCATAGCAAGCAGGCTGGACTCCTCCCTGAGGGGAGAAAGGATGTTTCAGAGAAATAGCTGCTTATGCTTTTTGGTTTTTGAAGATCAAGAGCAACTGAAGAAACCTCTCCTCCCATTCCCTGGTCTCCAGGGAGTCCCAAAACCAGTCACAGCACATGGGATGAAGGAGACAAGCTTCTCTTGTACTTCTGTGCATGGAGAAGTTGTATTTGCAAGCAGTGGTCAAAAGGGACCCACCTCCCTCCCCCTTCCACTCTGGTAGTGGGCAAAAGGGGCAGAACAGCAGCACAACCAGATCACCCTGCCTGTCATTGTCTCTGGGCTGCCCTTCCAGAGAGGGACTGGCCACCCAAGCCCACCTCCTCCTGCCTGCAGCTGGAAGAGCCCGAGGGACCTTCAGGGGAGCCCCTGCCCCTCTTGAGCACTGCTTGCAGGCAATGTGGATGGACCCAAGGGGTGCTCCAGAGGGGCTGCAGGCAGGTCTCTGACACTCCCATCCTTCTGGAGCACCTTCCCAGGCAGCCACAGCCCTGATCACATCAGAACATGCTGCAGGGCCAGTCCCAACGGGACAAAGGAGATATGAATTTTCTTTTTAAAAATGGGAAAGAGACAATGAGAGGTGTTAAAGGGAAAAAAAAAATCACAGCACTGTTAGCACAGTCAATACTCACATCTCCCTCACACTGAGCAAATCACAAAGAAACAAAACAAAAAGGTTAGTAAACAAAACAGCATCAAACAGGAGGACAAAGCACAGAGTCCGTGGGAAATGCACAAGCCCAGGTGCTCCACAGCAGCTCACGGGTCTGGGCAGCAGCTCCAGGGGCATCAGGAGACAGAAGCTGTGGGAACACGGATTTGCACTACAGAGGGGAAAGAGCAGCAAGAGAGAGGTGAGCTGGGAGAGCTGGGATACTTCAGCTTGGATGGGGAGGTGTGACACAGGACTCCAGGCAGGTCACAGGGAATGCTGTGATCTAGATGAGGTGTTCAGAGCAGAGGAAGCAGCTCTCCCCACTGCTGGGAGCTTCCACCTTGTCATCCAGCACTCAGGGAGGCACCCAGAGCCCAGGGACTCCACCTTCAGGCTGAGCTGGCTGAGAGATGGGTCCCCACAGCAGCCCCTGAATGTGCTCTGCTGCTGTAGTCAGTGTTTCAGCCACTGCTGCTTTGAGGCTTGGCTTGGGGAGGACACCCTGGAAAGCCTGGATTGCCTCTGCACCTGCCTGGGGCACCCCAAAAGTTCCAGTGGGAAACAAAGTTTTTCTTTTCCAGCTGCAGGGGAGTCCCTAAACCAGGAGAGTGTGTGCAGGTGAGAGGCCTTGGGATCACCTCCTGGAGGAAGCAAGGTAAAGAGGGTGGAAAAGGAGGAAGCACAGGAGGTATCTGAATTCCTGCTCTGAGCTTAAAGATAAAGCAATGGCCACCAGTTTCCCTTGAGAATGGGGGCACTGTCCCCTCCAGAAGGGGAATGGGGATTCCTGAACTTACTTTCAGAGGATCTGGGGGAGCCTGACTGATTAGAGAAGGCTTTTTTGAAAAAGGGCAGCTACTACTCCTGTTCACAGCTGTCCTGTGTAGGTCTCAGCACTCTGTCAGGGCTGCTGAGCTTAGCACAGCTTCCCCACCTGCCATGGAGCTGGAGGAAAGGGAAACACCTGGGAACTGGCTACCCAGGGAGAGCAAGGCCAGGGGCCCAGCTGGCAGATGGCCAGAAACAGGCTCATAGCAGGGCTGGTATCCCAGTGCATGCCAGAGACTGACAAGGACAGTTTGATTCTGACTTGCACACTCCTGCCAGTTGAGCTCCAGGCCCCAAGGCAAAGCAGAACCTGGCAGATCCTTGTGCCAACAGCCAGAGCTCTGCAGGATGACAACAGCTCCAACCAGGCCCTCCAGGGAACCCATCAGTGCCCAGTGGGATGAATTCCCCAAAGCCAGAGGGCAAGACAAGCCTGTACCTAGAGCACATGAACAGAGTGAGCAGAGAGGCTCAGGGACAGACCTTGTAGCCAGTCTGGCTCTGGCCACCCCTTACAGGCTCCCACAGCACCCCTGCCTGGGAGCTGCCAGAATCCTAATCCTATTCTGACAGGCTGGAATTGCTGCAGAGCTCCAGCAGCCTTTCCTTGTGCACCTCCCAGCTCAGCTCTCTCTTGGCTTGGTTTAAGGTCCCCTGTGAAAATTAGCAAGTCCTCAGAAGATGCAGCCTTTTAGTTACTAGCACAACTCATCCAGCAGCCCTGATCAGTCAGGAGCCTGGGTCAAGTGCAAGTTTCCAGACTCCAGAGCTCAGAACTGTTTGCTTCAACAATTCCCCCAAGGGAGGGCATCTCAGGAACAGCCACAGGGCTCCTGCTCCCCGTTCCCTTCCACCCCAGATGAGGAATTCCCACAGCCATGCCTGCCAGAGACAGGACACAGCAGGGTAACCTAATTTTTGACCATGTGAGCCGAGCCCTGGGGTCAGAAGGACGGGGAGGGAAAGGAGGGGAGGAGTTACCGCTGCTTTTGCCTCGGCAGCTTTGGCCTTCTTCAGCCTGGCTTTGCAGGCATCCAGGTCCAGGCGTCGGTTCTGCAGGATCCTCCTCTCTTTCTGCAAGGGACAGGAGATGCTCAGAGCACACTGCTTAGAGGCAGGGTTGAGGAGGGGTGTGGTATCACCTAGGAATCGAATCTATTTCTTTATTAAAACATGCCAGGGAGAAAGAACCAGTTGCTATGCTCATCTCCCTAGTAAGAGTTTTGGGGCTGGTTGCCAGGGATACAGGATAACCTCCTGGAAACAGGGCAGCCTGTGATGGGTGGTGCCCACAAGCTGCAGGAGTGGGGAAATGAGTTACTTTTTTCTTATGCATCAGCTGGCAACCCTTCCCTATCAGAGGGGGAACCCGAGCAGATCAAGGGTTGGTACTTCCTCATCCCTGCATTCAAGGGGAGAGGTATGGAGTCACCCTTTATCATAGGGAAAGAAAAGGGGTTCTCTCAGCACTGTTGCCCCCCTTGTCTCCAGGGATGTGTGAAGCCTCCCCTCCCCTGGTGGCACACTCACAGAGATGGTTCTCCAGTCGCCCTCCAGGAAGTTGCGCAGCGGGGTCAGGAAGCTGATGGAGGCAGAGCGGATGAATTCCCGTTCTGCTGCGCCCAAGCGCCGCTGGGTCTCTCCAACTTTTATCAACGTCTTCCCTGCAACAACAGGGGCCTTCAGCTCCAGAGAAACCAATTAACACGTGTTGGCTCCAGCCAGCTCACCCAGAGCTTGCACACTGCTGTGCTGGGGGACACAGGCACAGCTGTACCTGGCCTGGGCAAGGTGACCGTGCCTGTCCCACCCCAGCTCCAGCCCTACCCACTCTGCTGTTGGCCTGAGGCATCACTTCCCTGCTCCCAGGGCAGCTCTGATCTTATCTACCTGCTGAGGCACTCATGCCACTGATGTATTTTACTGCTCTACCTGCTTGCGCAGACTGATCCTTCTTTGCCTCGTGAAACAGAGGCACAGGAACAGAGCAGCAAATTAAAAAGCACCAGAGCAGAAAACATGAGTTGATTAGGCAGTGATGGCTACAGATGCAGCTACAGCTGCTCTGGCTGTAACAGGACTCACTATTGAACAACTATTGATTTGGAGAGCAGGAACAAAGCTCATGGCAGGGGCAAGGACAGCTGGAAGTGAAGGCTGTGTCTGTGTGCAGGTCTGCTGCTTAAAGAAGCCCAAACCTCCCCCAGGAAGGGACAACTGTGAGGATTTAAGAGCAGGGAGATGCTCTGTGTGGTCAGGAAGGAGCCTGCTGCAGACACCTCAATGCAAAACAGTATTGGGGATGTTCTTTTGGGAAAGGATGGATTCCCAGGACTTCTTCATTAGGCAGGCTGACTTACCATAAGGTGTCCCTGGCCCAAAGTCACTGGCTGCCTCTGTCATGTACTGTGCCAGCAGCTCCCCGTTGGTGACCCGGGAAGGCACCTTCCGGTCAAGCTTCTCATACAGGAATTCTTCTACTCTGGCACCTGCAGTGGGGACACCAGGGAGGCTGAAAGAAGGTCCCTGAAGTGGGAATCATGACAGCCCAGCCCATGCAGTGCTCAGTGAGGCACTGGGCAGCAGTGCCAGGAGCAGGGGGCACTGCCAGGCTGTGAGGTGCTCTCAGCTCACAGGGAACAAGGACAGGCCCTGCAAGGACACCTTTGTCCCAAACCCCACCAGCTCTACAGGGCTCCCTGCCAGAGGCCACGTCTTTCAGCACTGAGCTGCAAGTGACATTTGTCCTCCAAGCCTGAGGAGAAGCTGGACTCACTGGGGTTTGGCTGCAGCAGAACTTCAGTCTGGCGCAAGATCTTCTCTGTCCAGTTCTTGGTGCAGTCTGCCCTGGCCAGGAGGTTTTCAAAGTGGGCATCAAGTTCAGTCTTCTCAGCCTGGCCCAGCTTTTCTTCAGTAAACTGCAGGAAGAAGGCAGTCACTAGGTCTGTTCTTCCAAAGCAGACTGACAGTTTGTTAGAGAGATAATAAGGGACAGTGAAGCTGTTTTTGTCTTGTGTGTTTACCTTAGAATAGAGCTAAAAACTCTTCTAGTTGTCATTCTTTTTTCCCAGGCATCTTCCAGGGGAAGAGGGCAATTTTTTTTGCCCAAGAGTAGAACAAGCATTGGGCTAAAAATAGACTCCAGGTCTGAGAGGTGTTCCAAAATAAGTAACTTTTAATAAGGTCTAGTACAGAAATACTCCAGTTGTGAGGGATCTATTTAAATATGCACATGGCTTCCACTGCTTCATGCAGGAGAGCAACAGACATCCTTCACATGAGGGAAGGTGCTAAATCCCTTCATCTCCTACTGAACAACTCTGTGTCCTGCAAACCCAAGGGGTCAGGAATGCCACTGCCACCTGAAGTCAGGAGACTCAAACTCAGGATTTAATAGAACCACTTCCAGCAAGTGACTCTTCTTCTGGGCCACACTCTGAAGCAAGGAATTGAAATATACACTGTCCAACTCTTCTCAGCACTCAGATTCATACTGGCAATGGACAATCCCTCCCTCTGCAATTCCTTTTAAGTCTAAAATTAGCAGTAGGGAGAATTAGGTGGAGTTTTCATACTGGGCATCTGACCAGGTTTGGCAGATGCAGCCTCAGATGGCCTGGACACCCTCCATTTCTGAGAGAAGAGATTTCTGAGGGAAAGGGATTTCTGACAGATGAGCCCATTCCCTCTCATCCCATCCCCATTTCCCACTTGCTCCTTCCAGTGAAGTTGGCAATTTCAGTGTATCTTCAAGCACAATTCCCTGCTCTTGACAAAACCAGCATCTTGTTGGATCATGCTAAAAGACCCTTTGGACAGCTGTGCCATGTGGGGTCCAAGAGAGGCTCCAGGTGTCCCTCAACCCTTGTTACTGGTCTCTGATGCCATTGCTGAGTCATCAGGACATGGAGCTGTGGTACTGGCACAGGCAGATGCCAAAGACCACAGCCTGGCTAAAGCTCTGAGATGAAATGCAGCTCCTGTCTCATCTGCCACTGGCACCCTCTCCTCCCTGCTTCCCTACTCCAGAGCTCAGCTCTAGCTGGGCCCAGATGTCCCTTCCATGGGGTCTTGGTCTGGGGTCTGCTGCCCTTCCTGAAAGGTTTCCTGGCCAGCTCTTTCCTTCCCCACCCCCCAGTGCTGGGAACCCAGTGAGATAAGAGAGCCAGAGCAGGGCCAAACAGCCCTTGGAGTCCTGTTACCAGATGGCTCAGATATACCAGGCCCCCAGGTGTGTTTACACAGAAACCTGTTTGGCACCACTGTGCTTTGTCACACGTGGGTGGGACAGGTCCTCAGCTGCAGGGACAGGGATCCTGTCACTGGTCTCTGCACAGCAGCCCCTGGTTACTGCCAGGTAATTCTACCTAGGTCTTGCCTGGCCACTGCTGGACAGGGCTAAAAGCAGATTTGAGGTGAGAGGTGTTTGTGTTGTTTGTCTGTGATTTCTTTGGGGGTCACACATGGCTCTTGGTGGCTGAGGCTGCTTTCCTCTGTCTGGGACCCAGGGCTGTTTTCAGACTCTGCCAGGCTGGGCTGAGTCACTGCCATGCAGCAAACTGGGACTTCCCAGGTATCCGGCACCAATTCTTGAGTCATCTGTTAGAGATCTTTCCTAAACAAGACTCTTTGATGCAAAGGTAAGTCTCTCTCACCCCCCTTTCCCAGACAGCATTTTGAGACCTCATATCACTTTCAAGTCCAGCTCTTTTTCCTGCAGTTTAGGCTTATCCTGCACCAGCATCTGCCCTGGAGCTGTCAAACCTAAACCCAATTTCTTTTCAGCTGAATTGAGTCAGCTTCTTACAGCATTGCTGCAGTGCCAGATCACTGCTGAAGCCCTCCAGCATCTCCACAGTGCCACTGCCACTGTCCTGAACACTCCAGCTCCGGGGTCCTTTGCTCTGTTAGCAAGTGACATCTTTGGCATCTCTGTCCTCTGAGGCTGTTTTGTGTAACCCAGTGCAGGGGTCACAGCTCAGCATTCGCCAGAGCTCAGAAACTCAATTCTTATCTCAAGTCAGGCACTGAAGCTGTTTGTCTTGCAGCAAGGCTGAGGGGATGACAGCAAGCCTGGGGCTGCCTGGCAATGCCAGCAAGGGAGGGTGGGCAGGAACCTCAGCCACAGCCCCTGGCTCCAAAGGGTCAGGCCAGAAGACAATCTCTTATTCAGGCTGTCTTTCAGGGTTGGAAAGGAGGGCACGAAGGGCAGGAAGTGGGTGCAAGGCACGGGAGGCTGTGACTCCACTGACACAACTCCCTGAGTGCCTGCCTGACCCCGGCCAGGAGCTGGATGTGCTGAGCCCAGCCAGGCACAGCCTCGGGTGGTGGTGCCCCACTGCAGGGGCTGCCTGGGGGCTGTCCCTGCCCAGTGCTCCCTCCTGTGCTCAGATCCAGCTCACTCTGACCTCTAATGTGACTTTTTAGACCTATCAGAGAGCCCACCTGACTTGACAGGAGTCGTGGGGATGTGCCATGAAGTGCAAGGAGGGCAGGGCCACCTGCTGCAGGAGCAGCCTGCCATGAGGTCACATCAAGCTTCTCCTGGAAGCACAGCCAGCACAGGAGATTACAGGTAAATTACACTGACCTATGAGCTTGTGTTTTTGTCTGCTGTAAGTGGAAATCTGAGATTTTTGGGTGGCAAAAGATCTCAGCTGCTGGTCCCTTCTTGCCTGGCTGCCCAGCAGAAAGAAGGGTAAAAGAACAGCAGTTTATGAAATTTGGCTACTCAGGCACTTCAGGCAGAACTCCCCTGTAAAGGATTTCTATTCTTCAGAATCTGTTTTCATAACACAGAAATTTGATTAAAAATATTTCACTGTGACACCAAGAGATGCAGGAAAAATGAACTGATCACACTCTCAAGTCTCCTGAGATTTTGAGTATTTTATATCTTGCTGCTCCCAGACTAAAATCACTGCTGTCTTTTACAATAGATTGCCAAAAATGGGAGGGATACTGGGTTTTGTCAAGTTGATTTCCAGGCTTGGTGCAGATCCCTGGGGAGAGAGGCAGAGCTGGCAGAGCACAGGCAATTGCAGTGCTGGGAAGGACCTCTAGTTCCTCCACCCTGCGTGGCAGAACTACTCCCATTTGTTTTCTAGAACCTGAGGAGTGGGTCAACAGCCCTGAACCAATTCCCAGCTCTGCAGCCCGGGATCATGAGCCAGGTGGCAGTGCTGAGGCTGCTCCCCTGCAGGAAACATCCCTGCAGCTGACCCAGAGCAGGTGCTCAATAATGCAGGGCAGCCTTTTGTCAGTGCCACTCTCTCTCCAGGAAGAGCAGAGTTGTGCTGCATTCCAGGACATGAATAATTCAGCCAAAGGTTGGGTTTCCTCTGGGGCTTGGCTGGCCAGCAGGAACAAGAGATGCTTTATCAGGGCCCAGATGGGCAAGCAGTGACCCAGCAGGAGAGCAGCACTTGGGCCACAGCCCAACAGGAGCATGGATGGGCTGGGCTGCAGTTAGGGCAGGGGAAAAGCCCCTTCCCCCAAGAGAGCTGCCAGACACAAGTCTGGGATGTCAGGAGGGTCAGCAAGTAGTGCTGAGCTGGAGGGGCCCCTGTGCACCACAGGGACAGATCAGACAGGCCTGTGACTGAAGGACAGAGCCAGGCTTTAAAACAGCCCATGCTGAAAGCACCAGCACCTTCCTTTCCTTAAAAGGGGAATAAAATCCCAGTATAACAACAGCCCAGGCCTGTGTGCTGTACCTCTGACACGTGGCAGAGCTCAGCCCCTTGTACCACTTGCAGGGTCCCCATTTTATCCAGCTGCATGTCACTTATGACTTTCCACTTTACAAAGATCAAACCTGGGCCAAGAGACCTAAACCAGGAATAGTCTCCTGCAGCCGCCAGTAGATTTAGACTGTTGTTTTTTTCAAAGACTCCAAATAGCTCAAAATGTCCAAAACACAGTAACATTTGCTCTTTTGGTGATCAAAAGCACAACACAGTCAGCTGAGCAAATCTGGCTCCCCGTTTGCACAGGGCTGCAGTAGGAAAGAAGCCACAGCCACTCAGCATCTCAAAACTACCTGCTTTTCAGCAACTGTGGACCAGATAGAGTCTGCTCCAAGTGTTTGGTCACCAGGAGGCAGGAAAGCCAGGCTGGGAGCCAAGTGAAACTGTGCTAGAGGACAGAAGGAAGCCATTAGCAGGGCCAGCTTGGTTAACTCACGAGCAGGCACAGGAGAGGAAAAACACTGCGGTGGTGGGTGACCTTGGCTGGACCTGAGGTGCCACCAAGCCTCTCCATCATTTCCCTCCTCAGCACAACAGGGGAGTTGAAAATAAGATGGAAAAGCCTCATAGCTCAAGATAAAGGCAGTTTAATGAAGAAAAAGTTGTGTGTGGAAGCAAAGGAAACCAAAAGATTGTCTTGTCTTCTTCCCATCTGAAGTGATGTGTGACCACTTCCCAGGAAGCTGGGCCTCAGTGTGTGTCCAGGTTACTCCAAAAAACAAACGTGCTCTATAATGATGTCCCACCTCCTCCTCTCTCTCAGGTTTTATTGTGAATATCCCTTTGGACAGCTTGGGTCAGCTGTCCTGGCTGTGTCCCCACCAAGTCCTTGCCCTTTCCTTGGGTCACCCTCTGCTCTCTCAGCTTTTAAAGTGTGAGCACTAACAAGGCTGGCAACCAGAGGGTTTATTTTATCTACTAATGATAAAAGTCTATTTTATCACCAGAGTTCAGGGAGCTGGGGGAGTCTGTCTGTCTGTCTGCAGGGGCTTCAGGATGAGCAAGTCAGCCTCTGGCTGTTTTAGTAATGACATTAGGGGAGGATAAGCACCCAAAAGCTGCATTCACCCTTGGGCATTTTCACCCAGAGCCTGTTTACATCAGAACTGACAAAAGACAGACACCTACAGTTGTTTCCTGACCTCCCTGAAAGAGCCTGGCTTGCAGCCTATCTAGAACAGAGAAATCCAGTGTGTGACCACACAGCTTCCCCTGGCCACGCTTTGGGCTCAGACCCACGTGTGACAACTGGAAGGTGCATCTGATCCAGGACAGAGGCCCTTCTTCAAGGGAGGATGAAGAGTGAGGAGTCTGCAGGGGCTGCATCCCCTCAGAGCACAGATCTGATGGCTGGAACTGGTGCAAGTGTCAGCAGAGGCCATCCTCAGCCGAATGTGAACCCTACACAAGCTCTGTACCCCAGCCTAGAAGCTCTTTCCCCACTCCCAGGGTAGCAGAGCTGTCACTGCTTTCCTACCCCAACTTTCCTGTCTGCTCTGCTTTTCTGGAGGAGTCCTGTGACTGCAGCCTGAGCAAGGAAGAGCCAGGTAAGGAAGCAGTGGGTTGGAGCTGTTTTGATTGGGCTTTGCCATGAGAAGCCTAGTCCAAAATCATTCTTGCAGCACCTCTGTTGGGTTGTGTTTGACAGATTTCAAACCAGCTCCTGGCCTGAGCCAGCCCAGAGGTGTTGTGCTGACCATGCCCTGCCTCCTTTCCCCCTGGCTGAGCCCCAGTTCCAGTTCAGGTGAAGCTCCTGTGTTGGTCAGACAGCTCTGCCAGACAGCAGGAGCAAATGCTGTCTGAGTGGAGCAGCACATAATGGCCAGCCCATTTATCTCCCAGTCGCTGCAGTTCCAGTAAAACATCACTTTGTTAAATGCCTGGAGCTGGAGAAAGCATCACCAAAACAGCTTTTTCTAGACAGCTTATTCCCATCCTAGAAGATCTGCAGAACTAAAGAGGGCTACAAACCCAGCCCCTACTGCCCACAGCAGAGCTGAGCAGTCAGTGGTGGCTCTGGGGGAGATGGGGCAGGGCTCACCCACTCCAGGGCTCGTGGGCACCCAAAAAGGCTGAATTCCCCCAGCAGTGACCCCTCACGAGGTGGTTTTCAGCCTCAGAGATCTCCTTCCTTCCAGCTCCCCCTCCTTACACACCTGCTCTCTGTCCACAAGTGCCAGTGCTCATTTGGTTTAAGAAATTACGACTGTAATTAGGCATATGAATATTCATGTAGGAGACAGTGGAGTAGGTGTAGCAGGCAGCAGCCAGGGTTTATAAACGCCTCCTTGCTCTGGAATCACTGTGTGCAGACACTGTTCCCAGGCCTGTCTCCTTCCTACGCCTTGCAGCTGAAAAACACTTATCAGAGACTTACAATAAGGCCTCTAAACATAAGATTTCTCTCCTGCATTTCTTCTGTGTCCAAGGTCATTTGCATGAGAACAGCATCTTTAGGTTCTCCATCTGCTCCTTATTTTGCACCTGTAGTTAATATTTCCCTTTTTCATAACATATGACTCACTGGCACGGTTACAGGAGGGGATATCTGCTTACAGGAGACCAGTCCCCAGCAGAGCCAGAATTACTCCACTGCACAGAAGGTCTGGAACGAGGCAGCTCTGCTCTCTTTGTTTACCAACCCCCACACAACAGGCACAGCAAGAAGGCCAGTCCCAGAGCCACCAGCTGGACCTCACCTACCAAGGGAGGATCCCGACCAGTTCTGACCTGCCTCTGTCCTCTCCTGGCCAAACAAAAGCAGTTTTTCACTCATACTCCCCAAGAAATGAATACACTCAGCAGCTCCATCTCCCCACCTGCTGCTCACATGTACCCAAATTTCTCCACAGTTCCAGGGGTTACTCCATCCCCAGAAGCTCCTGATCCCAAGTTTGTGAATATCAGAACATTTTGAGGGATCACTGAAGTACAACTCCTGTTCCTGCACAGAAACAGCCCCAAGAACCCCCCCTGTGCCTGAGAGCGTTGTCCAGACTCTCCGGAGCTCTGCAGGCCCGGGGCTGTGACCATTCCCCGGGGAGCCTGTTCAGAGCCCCACTGAACCTGTGGGGGAAGAGCCTTTTCCTAATTCCACCCTGACTCAGCTCCTGCCCTTTCCTCGCCTGCTCCTGGTGCCTCAGCAGCCTTGGGAGCCCCAGCCCGAGCTGCTGGCTCTCAGCAGGGCTCCCATCCCTGAACAGCCCGGTGCTCCCCCAGGGCCTGGCGGCCCTGCTCCTCCCCAGGGGCTGAAGCACAGACCCGGGGCGGGCACCTCCATCCCCCTTCCCCAGGGACAGGGACCCTCCCCGGCACCCCAGAGCGGCCGGGGCTGGAAGGGCCCTTCCTGGAGCAGCTGCCAGGAGGGTTTGGAATGCCGGCAGAGTGGGGACTCCACACCATCCCCGGGAGGGCAGCTCCGGCAGATCGCTGTGTGCCCTCCCGGGCACGGACAAAGAGCCGTGTGCCAGCTCTGTTCCCTTGAGGCCACCCAGCGCCAGTGTCCCCGCTGTCCCCCCGTGCCGAGCGCCACCCCCGGGGCTCTCCCGGCCCCCCGAGGCACGGCCGACGCTCCTGAGGGGCTGCACCTGCACCTGCGGGGCTCCCCCGGCTCCGAGCTCCCTCTCCAGCCTCCCGCCCTGCCTCCGCCGGGGCCTGGACCCGCGCGCCGCCCGCCCCGCGGCCTCCGGGCGGGGCCGCCCTGCCCGCCTCACCTGCATGGCGCGGGAGAAGAAGACGCCCGCGTCCGACGCCAGCTTCTTCACGTTGAACTCCATGGCGGCCCCGAAGCCGCCCCGGCCGCGCCGCGCCCCCGCTGTCACCGCGCCCGCCGCGCCGCCGCCTTTTATAGCGCCGGGTGACGCCCGCTCCGCGCCTCTTAAAAGGGCTGCGGCTTCTCGCAGAGTCAGCGGGCCCCGGCCGCGCCTCGGTGGGAGGGGGTGAGGGCGGAGGGAGCGGCCCCTTTAAGCGCGGCGGCGGCGGCGGAGGGAGCTGTCAGCGCCCGCCAATAAGAACTCGCGCCGCTCTCCCCGCCCCTCCCCTTCCCGCTCCGCCGCGATCGCCGCCGCATCCCCGAGCCGGGCGCGTTCCGATTGGCGCGGCGGCGGGCGGCTCTCCGCTCTGATTGGCCGGAACGGGAGCGGGGGCGGTACCTCCGCGTGGCCCCGCCCCCGGCGGGGCGGGGTGCGGCGCGGGGGAAGGAGACGCTGCCCTTCCGCGGCCATGGCGCGCGGCGCGGGCCGAGGGCGCCCAGCGGGGCCGCGCGCCCCCCCCCGCCGCGGTGAGTGGTGCCGCCCGCGCCCGCTGGCGGGGGCCGGCCCGCCGGGCCGCACCATCGTTAGTGGGGGGGGGTGAGCGTCGAGCCGGGGACCCCCGGGTGAAGCCGGTCATGGGGGTGGGAGGGTGCGGGGGTGCCCCCGGGGTGAATGGATGCGGGGGGCCGGGGATGCGGCAGCGGTGCGAGGCACCCGAGGGCGCAGGGGGATGCTCAGGGATGCGGGGATGCCGGGGTGCGGGGGATGCCGGGGTGCGGGAGCCCTTCCTGCGGGCCCGGCGTGCTGCAGTGCGGGTGCGGGGGGGCCCCGGGGCACGCTGCCCGCCGGGCCGGAGGCTGAACCCCCGGTGCCCGCGGCGGGCAGGGCTGGGGGCGATGCCCGGACGGAGGGGCTGCCTTGGTACCTCGGTGCCTGCACTCCCTGTGCCGGTAACCCCAGGCTGCTTTCTGTGCCCGAAATTCCGTGCACTTTGCTCTCGCCATCTCTGCTCTCATGGCCAGGACGTTGTGTTTAACCTTGTGGCAGAGCCCGTGTCCGGTGTGCGGTCCCTGGGGTGCTGGGGCAGGGTGTCAGGCTTTGTCACCGCCTTCTGGGGTCACACATCAGCGCCTCCTGTCCCTGACCTGAGCGCATCCCTCCTGCCCAGCAGCACTGGAACCTCCCGGGCAATCCCCCTGTGGCTCCTGAGCAGGGCTGTGATGCACAGAAAACTGTGTGGAAGCTGTTTTGGCAAGGGAAATGCGCGTGTGGTTATTTGGGATAATCGGGACTTTTTTTATATGGGGGCTGCAGACAAAATCCCTGCAGCCATGTGCAGCCAGGTCTGGGACGTGTGGAAATCTCTGGGAGCTGTCAAGCCCCAGGTGCTGCTGCTGTAGAGCAGTTTGGGAATCTGTCCCCGTGCTTGGTAGCACAAACAAAGGAATTGCTGCTGCTGGTGAGAAGATGTTTTAGATGTGCTGCTCCAAATGACCTGGTGTGTGTTTTGTAAAGTGCAGGAAGGGCAGGGCGGGTGCTCCTCTCACTCACCTGATTTCCCCCTCTTCCCGCAGGAGCAGGATTGTTGGGTGAAGGCCAGCTCCAGCACTCTGAGCCAGATGTCAGAGCAAAGCTGGATTCTCCTGTGAGCAGCTCACACAGCACCCACAAGTGCCCTTCCCCGCCGCGGCTCCCCGAGGTGCCAAGGTGCAGACATGGCATTCAGAAGGACAGAGGGAATGTCCATCATGCAGGCCTTGGCGATGACCGTGGCAGAGATCCCCGTGTTCGTTTACACCACCTTTGGGCAGGTACGGGGAGCAGGAAGGGTTTTGCTGTCACATTCCTTGGGCTGGCTCTGCGGGGTTGTCTGTGTGAGATGGAGGCACGCTGGGGTGGTGCTGGGGGATTGGAGGAGTTGCAGGGGGAGTTTGGGGTGGTGGAAGAGACTTCTGAGTGGGTTTGGAAAGGAGAGAAAAGCGCCTCCCACATCCCTCCCCGGGAGAACACCCAGGTTCAATCTTTCTCTTCATCAAAGGCTCTAAAAAAAGACTTGTCTTTTAAAGAAGAGTAACATGTTCCCCGTTTGTGGTGACGCAGCACTCGGAGCAGTGAAGCTCAGCCTCACACCAGCTTTTCAGAGCTGAATTTGGGTAACCTGGATTGCATCTGTCCCAGGCTGCGTGCAGATTTTCCAGAGTGTTTTGGCAATGAGGATGGAGACCCAAGTTCTCCGTGTCCTGTCAAAATGATGCTCCACAGTCTCTCTGCTGCTATGTCTTAGTTGTGCATAGCAGAGGGCATGTTTTATGGCTGGGAGGGTAAAGCCAAAACGCTTCATGTTTAACACTGCTGTAATTTTTTTTTTTTTTTTAAATAAAAAGGGCAGCGGAATTGTTTTTTCATTGTTGCTCTTCCATTTCTTTTGTGTTACAGTCTGTGTTCTCCCAGCTGCGGCTGTCCCCGGGCCTGCGCAAGGTGCTCTTTGCCACGGCCCTGGGGACAGTGGCCTTGGCTCTTGCAGCTCACCAGCTGAAGCGCCGCCGCCGCCGGAAGAAGCAAATTGCTCCAGACAAGTGTGGCTTTAAACCTGGAGGGATCACAGTGCCCATCCTGCCAACCAGGAGGGTCTCCTCTGTGAAGAAAGGTTGGTGAGAAGGGAAAAGTCCCCGTGGAGGTGGTGCAGAGAGGAATGGGGAGGGAGAGCAAAGCCCTTGGTAGTGCTCTGGTGCAGGATGAAGTGGGGATTCTGAAGAGCAGTGCCATGAGCTCGGGGTTTGGGGAGCAGAGGGAGAGACTGTGAGCTCACAGTCTTGTCCTGATGTTTTCCCTGAGGTTTGCAGTTGTCATCCCCTTTCCTGCAGGCAGCCTGTGGACCATTACCAGGCTGCCCCAATAATAACGACCCAGGCATGCAATGATCTGGTTCTGCATTGATCTCATGAAGTGGGGATTCTGAAGAGTAGTGCCATGAGCTCGGGGTTTGGGCAGCAGAGGGAGAGACTGTGAGCTCACAATCTTGGGAGCAAAAGGTGTCCTGATGTTTTCCCTGAGGTTTGTGGTTCCCATCCCCTTTCCTGTAGGCAGCCTGTGGACCAGGCTGCCCCAATAATAATGATCTGGGCATGCAGAGATCTGGTTCTGCATTGATCTCATGATGTCAGTGCTCAGCTGAGGGGAGGGGAGGGTGGCCTGAGCCAGGCTGGGCAGTTGGGAGTGTCCATCCAGCTCTGTGGTGACTCCCAGACCCTGGGCAGCTTCCTCACCACTTGTACTGGTTCTAGGGGTAAGACTGACCCAGGCCCTCAGCAGAGCACTTTAGGGATGAAGCATTTGTTTGGTGAAACATGAAAATCAAGGGAGTGGTGACTGTGTTCTGCCTGTCCTGAGGGGAGGTGGAGGAGTTTTTGCTTGATTGTTTCCACTTGCCTCTTGCTGTCCATAAGCACTGAATACATTCCTCAGCCTCAGGTCCCCACTGACACCAGTCTCAGGGCACAGCAGAGCAGACAGGAGATCTGTGGCTTATTTCTAGGTAGTGGATACTGCTTTGCCCCGTGACAAGGTGATGTTCCCCTCTCTATTCCCTGCTGCAGTCACTGGGCCTGAAATCCTGTTTTTGTGTGACTTTCCCAACTGCAGGATACTCCAGCAGGAGAGTGCAGAGCCCTGGCAGCAAGAGCAATGACACGCTCAGCGGGATTTCCTCCATTGAGCCCAGCAAACATTCCAGTTCCTCCCACAGCCTCGCCTCGGTAAGGACCTGGCTAGCAGGGCTGGGAGATGTCAGTGCACGGACCTGTCACGAGATCAGCCAGTCCTTGGGCTTCTGCTGGCCCATGGAGCAGAGCAGATTGCAGTATAATTGTGGGGCAGGGTCTGATGTTAACCTTGCACTGACTGGATTTCCCTGTGAGCAGCAGTTTCTTGTGGCCAGGAGCTCCAGGTTCCTTGGCCAGTTCTTTGGCCAAGGAGGAGTCTCAGGAGGGATTTCCCTGTGGGACATGGCCATGAATCCTTGGAGCTCTCTGTGACCCCCTCAAGGAGTTAGGCCGGGTTGTTTCTGGGTCTCACAGCAATGGGGAGCTTGTTTGCTTCCCTCTGTGGTGGAGGTTTGGGTGGCCCAGCAGCCCCTCCCTTCTGTGCTGGGGCTGCTCACAGCTTGCTTTCTTCTTAAAACCAAATCAGCTACCAAAATCTGATAGCCTTGTTCAGGAAACAGCACAGGGTGAGAACACAGCCCAGTCATTCTACCTCCTCCAAAGCCAAAGGAGCAGCCTATGAGTACAGGTAATTCAGGCTTAACCAGGCAGGAGAAACCATCAGTGTTTATATCCACCTTTTGTGAGACCTAAACTGGAAGCATTTGTGTCTTCAAGACCTGTTTCACCTCCCCATTGCTCAGAGCTAACGTTCTGTTGGAGCAGGGGGGCACAGATGAACTTCTGTGAGTTCCTGCAAACTTCTGTGGGTTCCTGCAAAGCTGTCCCTCATCACAGCCCGGGCTCAGAGGCTGCTTGGCAATGCTGGGGCAAGGAGAGGGGAAAAATCACCCCTTTGGAAGGAGCTGTTGGGTGCCAGCACTGCTCAGCACACGCTGGAGTTGCTGTTTCCAGTACAGCTGGAGCACCAGGAGCTGGCAGAATCCGTGCTGGCCGCAGTGTGCCTCCAGCAGGCGGCAGTGCTGGCTCAGGCACGGCTTTCCCTGGAGCTGGCTGTGATGGGATGTGTCCCTGAGCACAGCTCTGTCCCCTCCACAGGGACTCACAGCCGTGTAATTCCCCCATGGCTTCTCAGTTCACACAGGTGCTGTCCAGGTTTTGGATCACTGAAGTTCTGTTTCTCTTTAAATAAAAAGCAATCCATAAATAAATACCTTTTTCCACTGCTGGTGCCTGGGTGGGGATATCCCCACGGAGAGGCATCTGTTTCTGTACAGATGAGCTGACCCTGTACTTACAGTTTTTATATTACTTGGTGGAAAAACCAGCTCATCCTTTGCACAGCTGCAGGTTTTGCCTGTGCTCTCATTTGCTTCCTGGGCTCCTCTTTGCCATCCAGTAAGTAAACTGGCAGCAGTGAGCTGATGATTTGCAGTTCAGGATCTCAAGGTGATTTATTAACACTCCACAGGGATTGATCCATGGAGGCAGGACAGGAATTTATCTGTCAGCTGATTATTGTAGCTTTTTTTTAGTACCAGGCTCCTGTCTGGACATCCTTGTGTAAGCCACAGGAAAACACTGGTCACTGATAGTGTTGAATCCAGCACTTTATTGGGTCAGACTTTAGAAGACATTGATGCCCTGGTGGGAAATTGGACAAAGCTGAACTGACACTGCTGTGTCAAGCTCAGCCCTCCCAGGAGAGGGTCTGGTTACAAAGAGGAGAGTGAGGATTCCCTTTGCCCTCTGGGAAATCCTCAGCTGTATTTTTTCTGGAAACTGTTCCTTTTGTTAGGACTGTGCTTGCTTCCTTGCCACCTCCAGTGTTTTTTGTACAGGAAGCTGGGGCTGATGTGAGCTTTCCATCAAAGTCCTGATGCCTTTGTAGCAATTGCTTTGGATCTTTCCTGGGCTGCTTCCTCCATCTGGGCTCTCCTTTCAGTGCTCATCAATACAGGGGAGCACAAGGGCAAACATGGGGAAGGAAAATGCCTTTTTGCTGAAGGCTGGTGGTGTTTGTTTGATCTTAGCATCTCTAACCTTAAGAGAATTCAGAAGGCATTTGCTGCTCTCTGTTCCCTTGCTGCAGATGGTGGCAGTCAACTCCTCAAGCCCAGTACCCCCAGGGATGTGGGAGGCCCAGGCAATGGGAGATGCTGGAGCCATTGGTGATTCCAGTGCAGAAAGCCTCTATGTCCAAGGTGAGCAGGCCCAAGGGTAGCATTGCTCTGGGGGGTTGTTAATCACTGTGAGAGCAAGAAGAGGGTGAGAATTGGCACAGAGCATCAGCAGCTCAATGTAGAGCTCTAACAGAAAGATCCCTTCCATTCTCAGCTTAAGCTCAAATAAAAATCCCATCTTCTCTTACCAAAAAAAAAAAAACAAAAACCAAACAACCTTTTTTGTGAGTGAATAATTTGCTTCCAAAATACTGTTCTTGAGCAACAGGCTCACCTTGTGCAGAGAACAGTATTTTGGCAGTAACACGGATGATGCTTTAACCAGTTTGGGGATGTTCTCCTTCTAATCCAGAGTAAACAATATTTAAAGAGGAAAGAAATATAATATGTTTATTCTTTATTTTGGGATTTCCCTCTTTGCTGGATTGTCTGAGAGAGCAAAGACTCATCCTGTATCTCTTTGTTCCTGGGTGCCCAGGGACTCTCACAGCCAGTTTTTGGTTGGGTTTCCAGGCATGGAGCTGTTTGAGGAGGCCCTGCAGAAATGGGAACAGGCCCTGAGCATCAGGCAGAGGGACAGTGCTTGCACCAGCACCCCTGTGCCCTGGGACAGCAGCAAACAGCAAGAGAGCATGTCTGAGAACATTTCAGAGGTAGGTCCCTGCACGCTGGAAGGCCAGCCTGGGTGCTGGAAGCAGTAAATGTGGGAGGTTAAAAGGAGAGCAAATTAAGGGCAGAGTCAGGCCAGACTCTGTTTAAGAGCTGTCTGTATCTGCAGCTTCCTTATGCAATGGGAGTGGGTGTTTTTAATTTCTTTCTCTTTTTAATACGTCTCGCCCCCTCATTCCCCAGCGTTTCCATCCACCTTGCAGCCTTGTGTCACTCACTGTCACACGTGTCCTCCCGTGGCACAGCCTGTGGGGAGAAAAGGCTGTGATGAATGCAGCACTGCTTTGGCTGGCAGTGTTGCCTCTGTAACTTTTTAATGCATTTGAAATGGAGATCTTGATGGTCACTGCCACTTGTGGAGCTGGGTGGAGAGCAGAGCCCAGCTCTGTGTGTGTGGAGGAGGAAAGCAGTGGGAATTTGGAGCTGGGTATGGTCCTGGGCCCTGCAGGGAGATGTGTACCTCACTCAGCCTCTGCAGGTAGAGAAAGCAGGATTTTAGGACACCCCTTGCTGTCTGGGACTTGAGGACTCCTCATGGAAGACCTGTGTTAAAGGAGATTTAAACTAGAATGGCTCAGTGACAGCCACAAAGCTAAAAAACCCTGCTGTAACTCAGGACTGTGAAAGGAGCTGAACTCTCTAGGAGTTCTCACTGGAAAAAAAAAAAAGTGTTCCCAGCCTTTTGTAAACAGAGTCTGGTGTAGTAAGTATGTGGGACATTTGTCTTTTGTGCTGGATCATATTTATCCAAGTCAAATCTGGATTCTGTTGTTGTTGGCTCTCCTTGAAGGGCCCTGTAGTGTTTCTAAAACTGCCTTAAAATTGGTTGATTCATTATGAAAATAGATTCTGTGCTTCTTGTTAATGCTCCTGTCTTCTGGGTGAGATACTCATGCAAACATAGGGGCATGAAAGCAAGATGCTGTTTAAGTCTTATTTTCCCCACACCTTTTTTTTGTTTTTCCCCCTCCATCCTCCTGTGTTGTTTATAGCAAACTCTGCTTATGCCCAGCACCTTAATGTAAATATTCTGTTATCTAGTTCTGGATATCCTGTTATATTCAACTCAGGTTTCCTGATGTGATTTCTCCTGGAAGTTAGGCTAAAGTCAAAAGGCAGGAGATTTAAGTGGTGTATAACTTATTAAAATATCTGTTTTTCTGGCTGCCAGGTTAAAGTTCTTTAGTTCTTTCTTCCCTTTTTAACAGGAAAACAAAACTGTGAAGCTCAAAAGCCAGAGGGTTTGAGTAGGCTGTGTAAAAGCTTCCCTCTCCATACATTATTAGCTGCATTGTAGGATTAATGACTCCTCTCTCTTTTTATTTTTAATCATTTAATCTGCAGACTGCAAATCCCATTTTTACTGAAAATTTCCTCCCGTATTTGTGCTGTCCAATCTGTCTGTGCCCAGCTGGCTAACTAAGGGTGACATTTCTGTGTGCTGCAGGAGGAGTCCCAGAAAAGGGAGTTTGCTGAGAAGCTGGAGTCCCTCTTGCACCGAGCCTACCACCTCCAGGAAGAGTTTGGCTCCTCTCTCCCGTCGGACAGCGTGTTGCTGGATCTGGGTAGGGCACCTGGCTGCAGAAAAATGACAATTTCCTGCCTGGTTTTATGTCTTTTCTTTAAGCCAGGTGAAGGAGTGACAAAGTGGAAGAGAGCTAAGAGGAATGTTGGTCCATGAACTGCAACACATGTGGCTTCTTTCTCTCCTGCAGAGAAGACTTTGATGCTTCCACTGGCGGACGGATCGCTGCGGCTGCGGACGGATGATGAGGACAGCTCCACCTCAGAGGATTCCTTCTTCTCTGCTGCAGAGGTGACTGAAGTGTCACCTGTGTGTCACAGCCCAGTGGCTTGGAGGGAAGGCACAAAGGCAGCAGAGCCAAACACATCTTGGGAGAGGAAGATGATCAAACACAGAGCAACAACCCCAGGCTGAGAGGTTCATGATGGATGTTAGGAAAAGGTTTTAGTGAGGGGGATGGAGCAGGCTTTTCCAACCAGCACTTCCATGTTGTCTTCTTATCTGCTATAGAAAACATGCCATAACAGCTAGGAAAGTGCTGTTGTCTATCTAAGATGGCTTGGTGGTGTAAATTTTATGGAGTATTGAGCGGTGTCAGAGCTGAGACAGCTTTTGGTGAAAAAAGAAATATCTTTGCATGAAACAATTGTCACTGACAAACTCTGCTAGCTGAAGATTCTCTGAAGAAGGCCCACCTTGCTTGTGTGCACTCACTTGTGTGTTTGCAAATATTTAATGAGCTCATTTTGTTCTCCCCATGTCTCTTGTTACCTCTACAGCTCTTTGACTCTCTCCCCTTTGAGCAAATGCCATTCCACCTCTCCAAGCCAGTGGCAGCATACGAGGAAGCTCTGCAGCTGGTGAAGGAAGGGAAGGTCGCGTGCCGGACGCTGAGGTGAAGAGCCAGCTGGAGCTGTGGGACCTGGTGTGCCCTGGGGCTCTGTGAACACATCACCTGCCTTTGAGCAGCCCCATAACCAGAATAACCCATAGGGGTTATAAAATCACACCATCCTTCTTGCTGGTTCGGCCCTCCCAGGGAATTAACCCCAGATTTTAGGGACTCGCATGCTAAGAAAGAGTAATTGTGCCAGGAAATTAGTGATAGGAAGTGTGACTGTTCTGGGAGGCTGGCACAGTCCTGTACCAGCCTGGCAGAGGTGCTCTGCTCCCCCAGGGAGCTGGATAAAGGGGATGTGACTGTTCCTTTCTTCTATGCACAAACTGGGAATTTAGTTTTTTGTTTGTAGGGGGCCACAGTTGTAGGAACACGAACATCAGAACTGCAATTTACACAATTCTTCCCCTTTCCCTCTAGGACAGAGCTCCTTGGCTGCTACAGTGACCAGGATTTCCTGGCAAAGCTGCATTGTGTCAGGCAGGCATTCCAGGTGAGAATGGCTCCAGGCTCCCAGGCTGTGCAGTTTTGTTTCCTAGGTTCCAGCTTACTAAAGGTTAACAGCACTGCTGTGTGCAGCATTGCACTGCTTCATGTGCAATGAAAAAACCCTTTTGGGCTTCTTCCAGTTTAGAATTTGAGGTTGTGTAGGTGCTCACGAGAGACATCTGTGTTCCCTTTGCAGGAGCTGCTGGAGGATGAAAGCAATCAGCTGTTTTTTGGGGAGGTTGGGAAGCAGATGATGATAGGACTGATGACAAAAGCTGAAAAGGTAGGAAGTTTGTGTAACAACTAAACTGTGTCTTAAGCACAGGGATACTTGTTCCCCCATCCCAACTCAGAGTTTTTCCAGTGTGTTGGAAGAAGAAAACTTCATGCTGGTGATTACTGTGATGTTGATGTCAGCTCAAATCCAAGTAGTTAAACTTCTGTTTTGTTTCTCTGCTCTCCAGAATCCCAAAGCTTTCCTGGAAAGCTATGAGGAGATGCTGCGTTATGCCTTGAAGCAGGAGACCTGGCCAACCACTCAGCAGGAGCTCGAGGGAAGAGGGGTTGGTAAAGACATTGTCTTTACAGACTTGCAGAGGAGATAGAAGATAATCCTTGCCCAGACAGGCTGTGGAATTCCCATCCCTGAGAGTGCTCAAGGGCAGGCTGGATGGGGCTTGGAGCAACCTGGGTTAGTGGAAGATGTCCCTGCCCATGGCAGGGGGTGGAACTGGATGGTTTTTAAGTCCCTTACAAGCCAAACCACTGTGACTGTATTACAGTGCATGTAGGAATGGCCCAGATGTGAAAGACTTGCTATTGAAATACAATTACGTTGACTTCAGCTTGTTACATCTTCTTGCTACAAACCAAAAGAGCCTGCCTCTCTTTTAAAAACCTGTTCCCCTTACAGACTGTTCTGCTCCCTGTCAGGTGGTGTGCATGAGCTTCTTTGATATTGTGCTGGACTTCATCCTCATGGATGCTTTTGAGGACCTGGAGAACCCTCCCTCCTCCGTGCTGGCTGTGCTGCGCAACCGCTGGCTGTCCGACAGCTTCAAGGAGACGGTGAGACAGGGAGGCTGGTGTGGGTGTGAGACCACTGCCAGGGCCAGAAAAGAGCATAACCTCCTCTTCCCCAGCTGAGCTGAATTCTCTCTTTATACATGCCACGCTTTCCTGAAGTTCTAAACAACAGCCTTCTTGTGCATGGAAACTGTTTACAGGAAAGCTTTCCTTATTTTGAAAGCATCTGGCTGGCAACCAGACTTATGGCTCTAGGGGCTTTTATCAGTGATGCCATGGAGATGTTAAAAGATGACAGCACCTATTTTTACCAATGAGAATAAAAGGGCCAAAATGTAGGGAAAAATATGTGGGTTTTAGCATGTGGTCGTTCATTCTGGCAGTACCTCAGCAGACACTGAAGCTCAAATTGCAAATCTTTCCTTTAGTTCTGCCCCCCAGCTGTATTTTTAAGACTGATTCATTTGATAGATTGAGAGTAAAATGGCACTTTGTAACAGCTGTCTGCTTACAGGGGATCGTGGGCTGTTGGGTAACTATGTCAGATCATATTAACAATCTTCAAAAACCCTTAGGCTTCTCTGGAATGGATCTGAAGTGGCTAAATCTGCTTCCAGTTTGCTTTAATTTTGTCATTTTAAAGAGGTTTTGGCACAAAGTGTGACTGCTTTGATGTTTTGATGACAATGTGTTGGTAAACTTTGGGTTTTTGTAAATAATCTGAATAACTAATGGTCTCTCTGTTAATTGTAGGCTCTAGCAACTGCTTGCTGGTCAGTTTTGAAAGCAAAAAGAAGGCTTCTGATGGTAAGCAAAATTAGTCAAAAGGGAAAGAATCTAATGTATTTGAGGCTGAAAAGAGAGCACATAGATCTTGACAAAGAGTGAAATCTTAAGTGGTAGAAGACTGCACAGAGTCACATTCTCTGTGATGCTTTAGAGCCCTGGGGTCCTGCAGTCACTGCTCCAGTGCTATGCCAGTATTTTATTGAATCAGTCTGAGTTTATTCTCCCTTTTTTTAATATGAGGATTCAAATGACAGTATTGCCTGTCTGGAATTCCCTCTCCCTGCTCACAATACTGTAGGAATGGCCACAGACCCCAAGCAACAAGTGACTGCTCCTGAATTGTGTTTTCCTTGCTGGCAGCAAAAGGAAGGTTCAGGCACTGCTCCACTCCCCAGTGCTGATGCTAATTAGCCATTACTTGATGAGTTTCACTTAAATCTGGGACTTCCTAAAGTATCACAGCAGACGAGTTTATGGAGCAGGGGAACAGGAAACCACAACTTCACAACCCTGGTTCTGCCACAGGGTCTGTGGCCTCTGGCAATTTTTCAGCTTGATCCCACAGCCAGCTGGTACGACAGGGTTTGGCTCCTGAGATGGCACAGAGAGAAATGAGAGAACTGGAAGCTCTACTGGTACTGTCATGCAGTAGCACTGCCTTGGATATTTGTATGTCCTTTCCTGGCCTGGTCAGCAAATTATAAATAGAGGCAATAAAGGCTTGCTGGTGATTGCTTTTCATTTTCTTCTGTTCATTTTCCTCTTGAAATAGCAGTTTAGAAACATGAAGATGAAAAGCTCCAGTCATCCTTCAAGGGATCTGAAAGATAAATGTAGTTTTGCAGGAAGAGATGTTCCAAATAGCTCTTAACTTCAGATACTGAAGCTTTCTGGCAGGGAAGTTGGTGGCTGATAGGGAATAAGCTGCTAATTCTGTCTGAGAATGAAGACCAACTAATTCTGTCCTTCCCTGTGACAGGTACCAGATGGCTTTATCTCTCATTTCTACTCCGTATCGGAGCATGTCAGTCCTGTTCTAGCCTTTGGTTTTCTGGGGCCCAAGCAGCAGCTATCTGAAGTCTGCAGTTTCTTCAAGGTAAGGTGGTTTTCTCTGTGCCACATCTGTGTGGGACTCCTGTCTGCTGCCTCAAAGCTGCTGCTGAGTGCTCTTGGTGGCTGGTACCAGCAGGTGAAGGAGGTCTGACTGAACCTTCCTTTTCTTGCAGCACCAGATCGTGCAGTACCTGAAGGACATGTTTGACTTTGACAACGTGAGGTACACGACCGTGCAGCTGCTGGCAGAGGACATTCTGCAGCTGTCGCGGCGGCGCAGCGAGATCCTCTTGGGGTATCTGGGCACCGAGAGCTCCCCGGAGATGAACGGCGTGCTTCCCGGGGAAACCGAGCCGCTGAAGGAGGAGCTCATCTGATGGCACTGGGGGAAACACTTTTGTAAAGGACCTTTTCCTCCCAGAGGTGGATAAAACTACCTGCAAAGTGCAGCGGTGGCAGCAAGACTTTGTGAACACACAGCAATCTGGTGGGACCTTCTGCTTTTTGTAGCCAGTAGTGTTTGCTGGGATGGATCCAGGACCACTTGCCAACTTATGGTTTGAATTTCTTCTTTGTTCCACCTTCCTGTCATTATTATTACTTTCAGTGTTTCAGATATACATTGTGTCCTGAACTGCCCGGGCCCAGATTTTTGCCCAATTCTCTTGAGTAGGGCAATGTATGTACCTGTTTTGCCTTTGTGTTTTCTGGGAGGTGAATCCCTGACGTTTACGATTGTGTGTGGGAACAGGAATATTGCTGGTAAATTCTCCACTTGACCATTAGCTTCTCAAGGAGGCTTTGCTTGTTTTGGGATTTTTATTTCTGTTCTTCTCTGCTGTGTTCCTACAGACACTAATTACTGCTGATTTGTACCTTAAGTGTGATACCATATCCAATGTGACTAGCAAAGATTTCTTTCCTGGGAGGAAGAAATAGTTCTGTAAAGCACTGAAGTAAAATGCAGACTTTTGTAAGCAGTCTGAAGCTCTGGGGAAATTGGTCTGTTCCCTTGGTATTGCTGCTCTTTGGAGACCGGATGATGAGCTCTGTGTCCTGGTCATCCTTGCTTAGGAGGTTGCTGAGGTCTGTGTTTGCCCCTAAGGCAGGTTAGTGTGAGGAGCAGGGGGATTTGCATCTTGCTTGTGCTTGCACAAAGTCTTTGACACCCATCAAAGTGCCTTGCTGGATTTCAGAATGAGCCAGCAGCAGTTCTTGCTGGGTAGGAGGTGTGGGGTGTGTACAAGCAGGGGGAAGGGGTAATAACGTGGTGCCTATTGCTTTTGTGCACAGGGTAGTGAGAGGTGTAGATGCTGGATGTGAGGTTATGTGTGTGGATAGTTGGAGAGCTGAGACCAAGTTTCTAGAGAGGAAATGAGTCTTTACAGTCTGTCAGTTCTAAGAAATACAGCATAATTTTGGGTAGTGATCAGATGTGTGTGGGTATGGTAGTGCTTCTCAAATGCTGTGATCCTGAGTGCCCAGCCAGCACCTGGAACCTGGCTGCTTTGGGATGTGAGCTGAGCTGGATACTCGTGTAGGACAGCAGCAGTGGAGTGTGCTGGACTTAGCAAATCATAAAAATCACAGAATAATAGAATATGCTGAGTTGGAAGGGACACATCAGGATTGAGCCCAACTTCTGTACAGGACACCCCAACATTCCCACCGTGACCTGAGGGAGGTTTGTTGCCCAAACTTCTTGAACTCTGTCAGGCTTGGTGCTGTGACCGCTTCCCTGGGGAGCCTGTTCAGTGCCCATCCACCCTCTGGGTAGAAAACTTTTTCCTGATATCCAACCTAAAGCTCTCCTGACTCAGCTTCATGCTGTTGACTTGAGGCAGTCCTGGCTTGCAGGACTGAGGTTTGCAATGATTTGTTGAGTCCTCTGTGAGTACAATGCCACAGATAAAAGTAGAGATCTAGCCTGTGCCTTCTTCTGTTTCAGTCCACATACAGGTCCAAGTCCAGCCCTCAGAATGAGGAGGTCTTCAGGACTTCCACAAAAGAGCCTTTTTTTGTTCCAGACTGATTAGTTACCCCTTGTGCCTGTTCTGGGTGAAAGACACAAGGCTTACCCGGATGTATTTTTGCAAGTGGAAAAAACAAGTAAGAATCTGGAATTTCCATATGAGTGAAAAGTCAGTGTGTGGGCTTGGAGAATACAAATGCTTTCTTCCTCTTCAGATATCTAATGTGGATTCTGCTGGTAAAAACAGGAAGGAAATAAACAGAGGAAAAAAAAAAAGTAAACAGGAGGACATAAAAGGAGCAGATAAATGTGCTGTGCCATGTGTTTTAGGGACACTCTCCCTGAGGAGGGAGGTGGGACCTGATGACCCACTGTGGTTCCTTCCAACCTGACCCTTCTGTGGTTCTGTGATTCCTTGAAATGCTCCTGAGTTGTTTGCAGGGGGGTGTGCGTAGAGCACAGTAACATCTGGTGCTCTGTAAGCACATCAGACTGATGTGGCTTATCCTGGAAACCAGATTAATGCAATAAACAGGACAATGCTGAGGCAGAAATTAGGAGCAGCTGCCCCAAGTGAGGCTGCGTGGAATAAACTGTTATGAGAAGGCTTTAAGGGACAGCAGTGGAAACTAGGAAGGGTCTCTGACATGTCTTGCTCCTGGTAGTGTGCAGGAAGAAAAGAAATGGAGAATGTTGTATTAGAATGACACACCTGCTACATGTAAACTGTGATTTGAAAGTATGGTATATTCTGAAAGCAAGTTACTTTGCCAAAAAAATAATGTTGCTTTGTGCTCCTGGTTTAGAAGAAAGTCACTTCAGCAGCTTTTGTATAGTGGTTAAAAAGATGCTAAAATGTGAAGATTAATATAATGAGATGGACTGTAATTCTAAACAATCAGTGCTGTTAATTTTTTGTTTGTTTTTAGTGTTGTTTTATGTGTATTTATTTACTATTTTGAGTGTCTTTGTCCTCAGTTCTTGGGCAGCCTGCCTGTTTTGTGTACAGACAAAACCACTGGCTGCTGACTTTGGGCTTTTGCATCCTTGCGGGAGAGGATACTGAAACAGGGTCCCCCTGAAGCAAACACTAACTTGCACTGTGGCTTTTTAAGCTGAGAAATTGTAAATTCCTTATCAATCAAATGAAGAAAGACTGTTTTATTACAGCTTGATGCTTTTCCTTAGCCCTTATTGCAAGTAGGTTACACAGCCCTCCCAGTGAAGGTAAAGAGGACTCTGCCTCGGGAACATCTGCAGCTTTTGAAGGTCGAGTTCTCTGCCTTTTCCCACCAGCAGTGACTTGGTCCTGCACCAGCCAAGGATGTTTGCTGAGACAAACTGGTTTTATCTTTACTGGGACGGATGTTAAACTTCTCTACACCTCCCCCTCACTTCATTGCTGCTTTTTGTCCCTCCCCAGTCCCAGTGCAGCCCAAGAGGAAAGGCAGAAAGGTGTCTGCAGCCTCTGAAGGGAACTTCAGGGATCAGGGGGGTGACAGGAGCTGTTCCTGTGGCAGAAGCTTTCCCTGGCCTGAGCAGTGCTGTCAGGACCTGCTGTGTTCAAGGCCTTTGGATGCAGCCCTCAGGCTGCTTCCACTGGTCCCAGCCAGAGCAGGGCCCAGCCCTAAAGGTGATTCTTGTACTCAGCTGTATTGCAGGGCAGAGTTAAAGGGTGTGATGGAACCAGCCTGCCCTCTGCCTTCCTGACATCCCCAGAAAACCCCTTCCCCAGCTGACTGTGTTTAGCAATGGAAATTCTTCAGTATTAGTAGCAGCTGTGTATTGGGGTAGAGCCCCTTGAGATGAGACGTTCACCTTTTTTTATGATGAGCCCTTATTGTCAAGGGGTTAAATCATCCTGGGCTGACACTTGCAAGATTTTAACACTGATGGGGATTTAAAGTGGCTTAGCAGCAATGAAATAAAATCCCTCAATAGTGTCTGATGCTTAAACAGATTTTAAAATATGCATGACTTTCATTTTTTATGTGAAGGTTGTAACAAGCTTCACCAGAGGTTAAAGTACATCCTTGGTACTTAAGTATGTATGTGGAGACTGTGCCAAATGGCTCTAGGAGGGTCTTTATGGTCTTTAAAGCACATTAATAAAAAAATTATGAGGAAAAATCTGCCTTGTATCTACAAGATCAGTGTGGCTTTGAAGAGCATGACTTGTGTTGTCTCATACAGGGAAGTGGGAAAGCAGGATTTTATTTATCCCTCTTCAGTAGAACATTCCTTTGCCATATCTGAAACTAATGAATGTAAACTTGTGCCTATTTTTTTTCTTGATTTCCTAAAGGTGTAAAAATCTGTTCTTGTTTTGCTTTTATCTTTTTCTTTGCAGCTAATTTTTTAAAAATATCTTTAATCTTAGGATGTGGGCATTACAAGTAAAATAAAACTTTCCTTCATGATTGTGGCTTTCGTTCCTAAATTTCCTGGAGAAACATGCTAGAAACTCAGTCTTTGGTTTCTTATTTAGGTGGCAGTTGTGGTGGCACCTCTGCTGCTAGAGATGGTATCAGACAAGGCTTGCTGTTCCTAGGGCTAAAATGAGGAACTTGAAAGGTTTAAATGTAAAGTTAAAGGATTTGATTGCATGGGGAATCTTCCTGGTCTGCTGAAAAGTCCACAGATGAAGTGGGCTCTAAAATAAACAAAACAACTCCTTGTACTTTGAGCTGTGGTTGGAAACTGCGGGGTTTAATTTTTCAGATTTTTCTGTGGTGGTTTGGCTGTGTTGGGGTGTGGTGTGAGTAGGCTGTGATGAAGAGATAACAGAAATCCCAGTGAGGAGCAGAACCTCTCAAACATTGTCCAAGTTCCTGCAGCGTTTACCACCTTCCCAAACTCTGTGAAACCCAGACTAAAGCCTGTGGGTTGGTATCAGAGCTGCTTATCTGCTGAGCAAGGCAAGAAAATCATCTTCTTGCTCTCCTGAAACAACTACAGTGGATTTAAATACTTTCATTTTCAAACGATAGAGAAACCAGACTGAAACAGATTGGCTGATTCTTCCACAGTGATTAAAATTTCATCCCTACTCTTAAAAATAAAAAAAAGAAGTAACGAGTCTCTGTTAGCATTAATGCAAGCCTGTCATGAACTCGGATATATGCAAATAAAATGTTCATGGATAGGAAAATTTTTGTCTCGCACCACACCCTGATCATTAGTTGATAGAGTTAAAAGGAGTTTATTTCAGTTTCCATGGAGTCAGACTCCACACTCATTACAGCTCCAGAGCTTTGTGCTTTCTTGTGCTGAGGCACAGAGCAAAGGCTGCTCCGTGTATTGACACTTTTTTCTCCTGTTCAGGAAGGAGTGGGTGAATACAGCAATGAAGCCCACAATTTTCAGTGCTTGTCATGGTACATAGATCAAATGTAATCCACTCTGCCAGCATAACTACATTCAATAGCTTGGAAAGGAGGAGATTTATTTAACTTGAATAATGAAAGGAGTAAATCACTCATGCTCCCTCAAAGCAGTCTTCCGCGACGAACTGAGCTCCTGCAGTAAATATTTTCTCTTTCTTTCCAAACAATAAGACTTTAATGCTATTTTACTTCTTGAAATGCCAAGGAGAATGTCAATTATGAAGAGCTTGTTGAAATTAATGGGACATAATCATAATTGAAGAGGGTATGTTATAAGTGCAGGAAAAGGAGTTTTCTGCCCTTTTTGAAATCTTAATTAACGGGATGGAAATCCTGGTCCACGTGCTTCCTTGATGCAAATTAAAGGCAGCCCCGTGCCTTTGTTGATATTTTTCTATATTTTCCTATATTTTTTAATATTGAATTAACTTTGGTTGTTTGGTCTGAAGGTGGATTTGCCTTCTGAAAGCTTTTCTGTCCAATGCTGCTCCATGTTCTGCTTTTCCTGAGGCTCCCCAGGTAAGTCTTATTTCTAGGGTCACATATGGGAACATTCCTTTTGGCTTGGTCTTCAAAGTGATTTCTGCAGTTAAAGGTATTTGAGGGGGAAAAAAAAAGGTATCACCTGGACCAGGTGTTTGCCTGGCCTTTGCGGAATCTTTAAAGGATTTTCTGCCAGGACTTGGGAAGAAATGTGAGGGTGGTGAGGCCCTGGCACAGGTGCCCAGAGAAGCTGTGGCTGCCACATTCCTGAAGTGTCTAAAGCCAGGCTGGACAGGGCTTGGAGCCACCTGGGCTGGAGAAAGGTGTCCCTGCCATGGCAGGGGTGGGATGAGATGGGCTTCAACGTACTTTCTCAAACAAACCATTCTGAGATTCATTGACTTTACCTCAGGTTTTTATTTTCACGTGTGCACACCCACATGGGAGGTGGTTGTTCTTTACACTTGTGGTTCCTAGGTGTTATATAAAAAAATCCAAATATTCACTTTCAACTCTTGGATGTTACCAGTGAATCACTTCTGTGTGGGGCAAAGAGAAATGTTCCGGCCTAGGGCAGTGATGTAGATCGTGTCATGTAGAGCTGAATGTAGTAATACCCTTCTGAAATGAAAGATTCTCATTTAAATACTTCTTTAATTTTTTTTTCTGTGGATTTTTTTTTTTGTTTTGTTTTGTTTTTGGGTTTGTTTTTTTTTTTTTAACAGCAACTGTGGCGGCTGCAGCGGGGTGTGAGGGCAGCCCGAGCGGGAACCCGCGGGGTGTGAGGGAGGTGAGGGAAGCCCGGGCTGTTCCCGCCGAGGTGTGAGGGGAACGGGGGGCGGGTCGCACCGGGTGCAGGGGTGTGAGGGGAGCCCAGGCCGTTCCCGCCGGGCTCTGAGGGGAGCGCAGCCCGGCCATTTTCCCGCCGAGCCCCCGCCTCAGCGCCCCGCGCCCGCGCCGCCGCTGATTGGCTGAGAACTGCCGCCAGCGCCAGCTGCTGATTGGCCCATCCGCACCGCACCTTTGGCCAATGACGAAACGCCGTGCAGCCCGCCTTTCCTCCGAATGGCTGTGCCGCTCCCTGCGCCCGCCCACTGCCGGGCAGCTGTGCCGCCAGCCGATTGGCTGAGGCGCTCCCCGGGCTGGATGTTTAATTGGGCGGTGCTGGGCTGCCCGGCGCCTCACCTGCCGCGCGCCGCCATTGGCCCGCCGCTCCCCGCGCCCCCGCCCATTGGCCGCACCGCCCCTCAAGAGCGTCCCGATTGGCCGTAGCGGCCCGGCCCGGTATCCGGGTAAGATGGCCGCAGTCGGGGAGTGCTCGCTGCCCGCGCCGTGGCGGCCGGTCTCCCTCACTCACGTCGAGTATCCTGCAGGTAACGCTCCGTTTCGCCGCCGCCGGGCCTCCCCACCGCGCCTCCGGGCGGGGCGGGCCCCTTCCCGCCGCCCCGCGGCGCCGCCGAGGGCCGCGCTGGCGGCTGCCAAATAGTGAGCCATTGAGCAGCGGCGCTGAGGCGGCAGGGCGCGCGTGCGCGTTGGGGGCGGCGAGGCGCTCTGCCAGATTGGGAGCCGCGGCGGGAGCGGCGCTGCGCATGCGCGGTGGGGGCTCCGGGCTGAGGGGCTGCGGTGGGGGGGTCGGGGAAGGGCACCGGGAATGGGCTCGGGAGGGGCGGCTCCGTCCCGGCGATCCCGGAGCCGCCCGGCCCTCCGCCGCCGCCCTGCCCGCTCCACACCGCCGCCCCTGCAGCCCTCCGGCCATGTGGGGTCCGCCTGGCTTCGAGGCGAGGGTCCCACCCACGGTCAGCGCGTCCCGCTGCCGCCCCAGCGGCGTGCTGGTGGCGGTGTCACCTCCCTGCTCCGAGCGCTTGGTGTGTCGCCGTGCCGGCGGGCGCTGGGAGCCCTGTGCCACCCCAGGGAGCGGGGATGTGCCAGGGTGGCCGTGTCCCCCGGGTGGGCTCGGCTGCCAGGGGGGTTTGGGGCTGTGCTGGAGTGGGAGTGGCAGCGTGTCCCTGTCCCTGCTGGACCTGGTGGTTTTCCTGCGGGCACTTGGGTCAGTCAGCGCTGAGGGGAATGCCCTGAGCACTCCGGGCACAGGGTGTTTTGTGGCTCAGCTCTTGGTGGGTTTGTGTCCTGGCAGCGTTGAGGTGCCTGAGTGCAGGATGGGCTGTTCCAGCTGGGACAGGTATGATCCACAAAGATGGAATGAATTCCTGATGTGCAAGAGCAAATGGGTCTGTGTTTAGCTGGCATATGTCTAAACTGTGTCCCATCAGTACCTGTGCCCTTTGGAGCTCCTGTGGGTGCTTGTTATGATCAGAGATAACAGAAAAATGAAGTGTCAGAGTTACAGTATTAACCATTTGCTCAACATCCAAATCTTGTCCAAACACTGTTCTCAGTATTTCCAGTTCTAGTGAGACCCCAGCTTGCCATGGAGTGCTGCTGTATGTCCTGTTTCACTAACTGAATTTTAGTTCCTGATGAAATCTCCTCTCAGCAGTGCAATTCCTAAAGCTTTTAAAGTGCTTAGGGATCTTCTGGGTTGAAAGTGCCCATTTAGCTAGGAGTCTTGAAATGTGACAACACTGAAAAAATATCTGGCACTGGCAATACATTATTTCTTGGCCCTCCCCCTTATGGCTGTTTCATGGTTTTCTCTGATGCTTTATGTGAAATACTGGCATTTCCTTTTCTGTCTTGCATTTTCCTCCACACTGTCAGCTCCTCTGCCATCCCCCTTCTCAAATATATTATTGTGTCAGTTTGGGAGAGATGGGAAATAATGTTGCCAGTAGTACCGATATATTCATCTTTGTATCTTATCTCCTTATCTGAACCTGGCAGTATACACAGAGCGTGCTGTGCTCCATTTGTTGGATTGGTTTGGGAAATGAAGGTGGTGGAAATCGCTGCACAAGGGTTATCTGTCACATCTTGAACAGTGTGACATAACCTGAATATCTTCTCTCTGCCTTGAGAGCTCTTAGACGGGCAAAGGGAGGAGATGATTGTGTGGAGGGGTAAATCACCACCCAGCTTAGGGTTGTGTTTGGAGGGGATGGGCACTGTGTTTATCTTGGATAAAACGTGTGTTTATGAAAGCCTATAAAGTGGAGACAAAGGACTAAAACAATAAAGCAGCTGGAGGTATAAAAGTTTGTTAATTTATTTTCATAGAATCATTTAAGTTGGAGAAGCCCCTGAGATCACCAAGTCCAGCTGTTCCTCCAGCAGTGCCAGGGCCACCACTAAACCCCATCCTCAAGTGCCACATTCACACAGCTCTCAAATCCCTGCAGGCACGGGGAGTCCACCACTGCCCTGGGCAGCTCTGCCAGGGCTGGGCAACCCTTTCTGTGAAGCAGCTTTTCCTAATACCCAAGTTAGACCTCCCTTGGTGCAATTTGTGGCTGTTTCCTCTTCTCCTGTCCCTGTTCCCTGGGAGCAGAGCCTGGTGCCTGTCCCCCAGCTGGCAGGGAGTTGTGCAGAGCCAGAAGGTCTCTCCAGGCTGAGCCTCCCCAGCTCCCTCAGCTGCTCCTGGTGCTCCAGATCCCTCCCAGCTCTGTTCCCTCCTCTGGACATGCTTCAGCCCCTCAGTGTCTTGTTGTGAGGGGCACAAAGCTGCCCTCGGTATCTGAGGTGGGGCCTTAGCAGTGTCCAGCACAGGGAGACTTGGTGTCATCAGTGAAGTGATCATCAATCTCCTTAGCTAGTTCATTAATAAATGTATGAAACAGAACCTGCCTCAGAACTGAGCCCAGCCCCAGCTGGGTTTAGCTCCATTTCCCACCAGTCTGGGCTGGACAGGTTTTTTACCTGGAAAACAGAGCACATCCAAGCTGTGGGTGTTCTCCAGGAGAACACTGTGGAAAGCAGTATTAAAGCTTTAGTAAGGCAAGGTGGACAACACTTTGGTATAAAAGAATGACTTGCAGTAAACCATAGGGCTGGAGCTTTTACCTGGATTTGGGGAAGTGCTCTTAACTTTATTTAGAAAGCTCTTTACGTTCAGCCTGGGCACATCTGAGCTCCAGGTCCATAAAGTGCCTAGATAATGTATATTTATAAAGGAGTGGTGTTGGCAGCAGGCTCAGCACAGTGGAGTTAATGCAGCCTTGTGCTGCTGAGAGGGTCGGAACGAGAAATGGATCCTGCTTTTACCAACATCAATTATTGAGCTGTCTTGGCATGTCATGCACTGCTCTGTGGCAAACAGCTTTGGCTCTTGGCTGATTCCAGGGCTGCTGAGCTGCTGTGGCAACCACCTCTGAAAATCTCACATCTTTAAAGATTTCCAGTGCAGAACCCCAGCTTTCATCTGCCATGGGTGATGGTCCTGCCCCCTGGGGCCGGGTAAAAACCTGTCACTGCTGATTCCTGCCTGGCAGAAGAAGCCTGGATTTGAGCTTCTGCTTCCAACTGTGAAGGGGAGAGGTGTCTCCAAAAAGGTGCTCCCTGTTCTGATCTAATGTTTCCTTATCAATAGTGATACATCAGACCCATCCTTAGTTGCTTGTGTGGCTGCACAGCTCCCCAGGGCTTTCTGTGATGTCCACTTTGAGCAAAATAAATGAGAAACAGCAAATGAATGCTGTGGTAATCAACTGCAGACTGGTCTGAGGAATGCAGTCTTGGAGACCTGACTGAAATACTACCCATAGGGAATGTTAGGATTAAACATAGGGAGAAGAAAATCAGCCATGGCAGTGCTGCCTGCGTGTGCTAAAGCATGCTGCTGCAGAGGACAGCCTGTAAAAATATCATCCTGCTGCTGCTTCCAGAATTTTTTGATCCTGGAGCATTTCATATTACCAGCTCTGCTTTGGTGAGACCAAGGAATGATCTGGCATAGTGTCAGGTTGCTGGCAGGTAGGCAGGAATGATCCTTCTTCCCTGTGTCCTTCCAGTAATGAGCTGGTGATTGCATCAGGGCTGTGAAGCCCTTGATGGATGTATAAAAGCTGTATCTCTAATTGTTCTTTGAATCCATTCCCGCTTTGGATCTCACGGTATCTTTGGCACTGAGCTTTGTAGTTTAATGTGGTTGTTGTTTCTTTTCTGTTAAGTCCACTGCTCAGTAATTTCATCAAACACTCTCTCATGTGCAGTGAGAGGCAGCAATTGTTTGCTGTCAATTTCTCCATATAATTCATGACTTTATAGAACTGTTGTATCATCTGTTTTCCTTTTGCAGCTGAAAATCTGATTTATTTGATGTTTTCTGAATGGCTGCTGTTGCATACTCATCTTTGTCCCCATTCTATTTGCCTTTTCTGTGTGTACTCTCCCTTTTTAGCTGGTGACACCACAATTGCATAATAAATTTTTGTAGTGCTGTAACAGTAACTTCTGTTGTGCTCTTAAAAATGTTCTTGCCTTTTTGACTACTGCAGAGCAGTGGATGTTACTCTGAAGGTATTGGCACACACTGAGTCTGAGGGGTTTTGTTTGATAACAACTGAACTAAATCCTGTCATGTCATGGGTATAATTAGGGTGTTTTTTCCCGTATGCATTGCTTTGCATGGGATGACTTTGTGCTGCAGACTTAAAACTCATCTTCAGGGACTTCCTGCCTGTAGGGTGAGTTTCACTGGAGAAACATTGAGTTCCTGGTTTGTTTGGGTTTTTTATTATTATTTGGAGAAAAGAAAGAAAACTTCCTCTCTTCAGTGCAGCTGGGATTCTTAGAGCTCTGGGACTTTCTCACACTGGACACATTCTTTAAGGAGAGAAACCTGGTGTGCCAAACCTTTTCTCTGCTGAATGACAGAATATTCCCATTTTCCCAGTTTCTCCAGGATGTTTCCTACAGCCAGGCAGAGTTGGAGAGGCGGGTGTGCAGTGCGTGAAGGGGTTCAAAGGTGCTGTGTCTGTGCTTTGGCTCAGCAGTTCTTGTTGCTGTTCAGGATCAGCACATGCAGCTCCTATAGGAATGTTTGTTCTGATAACCCTCCTGTGGTTCTGTGCAAGTCAGGGCTCATTCCAGAGCTGAACAGCATCTCCTGGAAGAAGCAGATCCCACTCTTGTTTGGCTCCTTTAATGCAGGGTTTATGTTTAATCTCCCTGTCTAATTCCTGCCTTTATGCCATCATTTGAAGCCTCCTGTAGATATTATTGCTGTCCCACAGCTCGTGTTATGGGGATATGCACAAGCAGAGGAAATGACTCTTTTATATCATGAATATTTAGTGACACTGCATGTTGTCTGTGCAACTTGCACATATGCACTTGGCCAAGAGCACACAACCAGTGTCAGTGCCACAAATAGATCCTTCAATAGGAAGTGGTGGTGGCAAAGCTCAGTCTTGTGGTAGGATGTGGTTGGGGGCTGTTGATTCACATTTTTACATCCTATACAGGTTGAGTAGATGTGGTGAAGAAGCTCAGCTATTTCCACCGACAGGATGCTGGGTAAAATGTTGAATTGGAGCAGAAGTAGATGCTGAATGAAGGCTGAAAAAAATAGCGTGTGTCTGAGCTATGTATAGTGCTGCACGTACTTATCTCTTGGCTGCCCAAAAATGGGGTAGTTGCATCCTTGATTTTTGCTTTTTGAGCTCCAAATAATGTCCAGGGAAGGCTGGACTTTTAAAAAGCAGAATTTAAAACTAAATGAAACCCAAGTAGATTATCTTTTTGCATTTTTGCAATGATTTTGTCTCTCTTCTTGCTGATCGGAGCAACTGCTTTAAAATTCCCAAGTTTAGCAAATTAAAGGAAAATTAATTTTTTATTAAAAAAGGCAGGGGTGCTGCTTGCTAGATCTGCCTGGACTTTAAACCGTGGCTGTCCTGCACGTCTCCTTTCCCTGGGAATAAGTCTCGGAGCGCACTGGAGCGTGAGAGGAGGCAGCAGTGGCAGAAGCAATCACGCTCCAAGGCCCCCCGAGCGCTGAGCAGCGCTGGCCTTTCTCTCAGAGCTCACTTTGCCTCCTCCTCTGGGGATTTCCAGTCCTTTCGAGCTGGGTTACTCGCTGAAGCTCTGCCCGGAGCTGCTGATCCAGTGGGGCTGTTTGTGATGGTTTTAGTCTCTTCCTGAGGTAGCTGCAGTGCTGCCTTCAGTGCCCAGCTGTTTATTTGCCTCCTCTGTAGAAGAAGTGGCTTCAGAATGTGACTGTGTTGGATTGCCATTAGCCACAGGAACATGAAGTACTAATAGTGATATCTGCTCTAAATGGGCTGCTGGAATATTTGAGGAGCTTTTGTGTTAAGATGGAGTGAAGGGCTTTGTGCCTGTAGGGAGTGATGGTGTCTGGTTCCCCTCTCAGGTGTGGTTCTTGTGCCTGTGAAGTCTGGGTGATTTGATTTATTGGGAATGTTATCATGTAACATAACAGAGGATTTTGAGTTCACCACTGCTAATCCTATTTAAATTAAAAGACTACTTGTTTAAGTACCTTTCCACCATCTGCACAAGAAATAGAACCCTCTGAGAAGATAAATAATCTGGTTTTATTTCTACTTGACAAAATTACAGCTTTTAATGGGGAAGTGTAAGCCTTTATGTACCATGGATTAACAGAATGAATGATCTGAAACACGGTGATCTCTTGATGAGGAGTTCTCTTTATTTGGTAATGCTGGAATTGAGACTTCTGGAAAGTATTCCTAAAGCTTTCAGGGTAGTTTAATTGTCTCTTGACAAGGTGGCTTCTCTCCTGAATTCCCTCATCATTGATGACAGAGCTTATTTTGTTGAGAGTTTGTGATTTATGCAAAACCATAAGGGGCTTGATTGTCTATTGCCAAGTAACTGGTACTGTCACTTACATCCCCTTTGTGTTACCATAACCCATTGCTTTGGGAGCATTTGGAATGCACCTGATGCGAGACAAACCTGCCATTTGGAGCAAGAAAAGTTTCAAATTCAGTGTCTTCCAGTGCTTTTCAGGTTAAAACCAAAGCAGAACCTCACTTCAGTGGAAACGCAGAGTGCTTGGGGGTTTTGTCCTCCAAATCTTCCTCCTTTCACCTGACTCCTGCTGGTAATCCTTGCTGATGATGTTGCTGGTTCCCAAATTTAACCCAGAGTTTGGAATTCCAGAGGCTCCCATGCACTATACCTGATGTAACCACAACTATGTGGCAAGAACATCAGCAGCATGAACTTTGTTGTAAAGGAGCAATCACTTGTTTTTTTTATCAGTTCCAGTACTCAGAGGCTGAGGTTAAAGTCCTTTTTGCCAAGTGCTGCTTTGAAATGTGGGTGTGTGGGCTGGGGAGCCTGGGTGCCTTGCAGTGCAATTGATCTAGGAATGAGTCCAATGCTCAGACTTGCAGAGGCATCCTGTTTCCTTTTGAGAGGGGGGAAGAAGGATCAATTTATGTGGGGGCTGAGCCTTTTGTGTTCAGTGATGGGATGGAGAAGATCTGGGCTGTGAGAACCAGTACTCCAAGTATCCATCTCTTCTGTTGCTCTCTGGGTTCATACAGCGAGTTTGTGACTTCTGTATTTAAAGATTCCCTGGCAGACAGTTCTGGCTCTTCTCATACAAATTGCTGATGTTGGAGCAAAATTGCTCTGATAATTTTTTGTGTCCTCAGAATTTGTGCTGACATCTTTTCTCCAAATTCTTCTGTATGCATCCCTTTTTGGGGAAGAGAGGCAAGAGAAACTTGGATCAAAACGCACAGCTGCTCCTTACTGTGGCTGCCCACTTCTGTGTCTGTTGCAGTTCAGAATAAAGGTTTTGAGGGACCTTCTGATCTCTGTGAGGTCCCATTGCTGCTCCCTGATTCTCCCTGGGGGATAACTAGATGTTAATTATTTGGGTTGGAGGCCCAAATCCCCCTCTGTGTGGCACAAGTGGGCAACTGGTTAAAACAGCAGAATCTCCTTTATTTCCCTGACATCTCCTATGTTTAGCTGTTTATTTCCTTCCCATTTTGCTAATGCTGGTGTTTGTGCAGACACCTGGTGAGACAGATTAGGAAGCTGATCCAGCTGAAAACTAACCCATTTTGGTGAGGGAGTGGGAAAGGATTTGTTTGGGGACTCTTTGCTGTCTCAGAGATGAAATAGGAATGAGGAGAAAGGAAAGATGCTGCCTCTTTTGCAGCAGCCTGTGCTCATGTTGGATTAAAGTGGCTCTGGGCCCACACCCATGGTTATTGTTGCAAAGTGGGTGGCAGTAATCTCTGCTGGATGATTCCAGGTTCCTTTCACCCTTGATTTTGAACCTGCAAGGAGGCACTGCTGTCCCCCTGCCTCAGCCCCTCTGTCGTTCTGGAGCACAGGGAATTGCTGCACTGCTGAGTTTGCCCCTCTGCTCTGTGGTGCAGGGCTCTCACTGACCCATGTTGTGGTAGCAGGCAGGTACCTGTGGAGTTCACACTGATTGGTTTCTCTTCTTTGTTTCCCCAGGTGATTTCTCTGGCCAGCTTTTAGCTTATTTGAGTCTTGGTCCAATATTCATTATTGTTGGCTTTGTAACACTCATCATATTCAAGAGAGAGCTTCACACGGTGAGTCCTTCTCTCCCTTCCCAGCCTCTCCTTATGACAAAAGTCTTTTCCTTTGTCACCTGGGGCTCCTGTATTCACACTTCTTTTTCTCTCTAAAAGGAGCAAGCTGAGGAAAGCCATCTTCCTGTCAGGGAGCAGCAGGAGACACTTAGCACCCGTAGCAGGTTAAAAGGCTGCTCAGCCTTTTCTGACTTCTCTGTTGTGCTGGTGTGTTTTGGACAGTATCTGTCCAGAGCCATCGAGGGAGATGTCTGAGGAAGTACAGAATGCTGTTGCAGAGTAGGAACACTCCCAAGATCCAGAAGGATCATAGCACTGGGCAGCATATTCAGGAAATAGTGCATCCCCCTGAGTTACACACACCTTCTTTGAACTACTGAGGCAGAAAAGGGGATAAAAATAAAACCTAAAGCTTTCCAAGGGAGTGGATCTGTCTTTAAGAGCTGTTTTTTTAAATGTGAGTTGAATACCAGGGGCAGAAAAGACTTGTTTCCGTCCAAATTCTTAAAATGCTTTTTATCTGCTCTGCCAGGTAGTTGGGAATCAGTGTCATGGATAAACCCCCTCTAGGACATATAAACCTCTTGTAGCATTTGTCCTCAGTAAACAGATAAAACAGGGGCCACTGAAAGGATTTTGACAGCACATTTCAAATGTGGGGCCACAGTGTCATGGGAACCAGTGGCCCAAGGGACCTGGGATAGGACTTTTAATTAAGGAAGGCAGCTGTACAGTTTTGACAACTCAAAGGTTTTGTGTTGGCCCAAAAGAGAAAAGAAGCCAGAGTAACTATTGCACAGATTGATAGGATTCTCCATACAGGGATTTGTTTGGTGTTGGTGAGGAGACAAGAGTTGAGGTTGTTTCTCAGTTCTTCGTGTGGGAAGTCACCACTGGGCAGGAGAGAGACACTGGCTGACTTGCAGCAGCCTGAGATGTGGCTCAGGATGTGGAGTGAAAAATTGCTTCATCATGTGGAATAGGTCTGAGTGCTAAGGAGGCAGTGTCATCACCAGCTGGGAATTTGATCACAGCAGCAGGCTAATTTAGGGGAGGTGTATGAGCTGTGAAGTTGAAGAGCAAAAATAAATGCTACCAGGTCTGGCTTAGCTCAGAATGTGAATTCATCTTAGACTGAAGACAGCAGCTTCAAGATGAAAATATTCATAGAGGGAAAAGCCAGAAAGCCTAAAAAGTCACCTTTGTTTTAAACTATTTACCCAAATAACAGTGTCTGCACTCCCCCTGTTGGTCACTGGGAAAAGCCAGTTCCCAAAAACCTGCCCTATTAGAAAGGTCACTTTCTGCACTCAGTGGTGCAAGGTGCTGGCAGAAGTGCTCTACTGTGCCATTTTTGTCTTTCTGTGTGTCAGCTGCTGAAAAGCTGCATGTACACAATATGTTGCCACATAGAAAGTGAGATGAAAATAAATGCTTTTCTTCTCAGGTATAGAATTTGGAAGCCATTGGTTTTAACTCTAGTAGTCAAAAAAGAAAATTAGAAGCATAATGTTTGGGGTTTTACCAACAGAGAGAGCCTGGTAAGTAGAAGGATGTCTTAGAGGGGATGACACAGCTGTCTTGCCTTCACAGATCTCTTTCTTGGGAGGGCTGGTGTTCAACGAGGCAGTGAACTGGTTAATAAAAAATGTAATCCGGGAGCCTCGGCCGTGTGAAGGTAGGGTATGGACCATGAGTGGGGTGGTGTCAGGGGAGTTGGGGTGGAATGCTGACTGGGGGGAGTTAGAGGGGTTTTCCCTCACGTTGGCTGTGGATGTTTGGGTGTAAAAAGGCTGACAGAGCCTCCTGAGCAGGGACGTGTCTTGTGAGCTTTGTGCATGCTCCAGCAGCACGGTCTGGCTTCACATCTGGAGTGTTCCAGCTGCTGACCATACCTTGACCATACTCTTTTTTCTTCTCTTCCCAGAAGCCCATTCAACAGTGACCACAAAATATGGGATGCCGTCCAGCCACTCCCAATTCATGTGGTTTTTCTCTGTCTATTCCTTTCTGTTCCTTTATTTAAGGTAAAAATTCCAGGTCAGGTTTTGGCTGTTAATATGTTGAAACACCTGAAATGGGTGGCTCCCTTGCTGGGTGCCACTTGAGTGGGATAATGGAATTAAATCTGAGGACCTGCACAATTTGTTGTGGCTCGGGTGGGATTGGAGCATGTCTCTCAGTCTGAATGTAGGGCTGGAGTTTCTTTCTCTAAGCTGTGATGGTGCCCCAGTGTGAGGGAGGAGATGGGGGACAGGGAGGAGAAATGAAGAGCTGCTTTCTCATTTTGTCTCAGTTTCAGTGGGGTTATCTACAGTCTTTTGGCTAATACCATCTGTCCACTTGCATGACTTTAGTTGACTTCCCTTACCAAGCACTGGGTTTACTTGTGCTTTAATGAAATTCTTGCTGGGGCACGGCTCTGTCTCGTGGCTCTGTGTGTGGAGGAAGACAAAACTCACAGTTCCTCCGGGCTCTGTAGGTGATGGAGGGACTCTTGTCTTGGCTCCCTGTTGCATGTGCCCAGCACATGCCTCTCACATCAGTGTGAGCATCCTGCCTTCCATCACTGCAATCCCTCTTCACAGTTGGAGAGAAACACGTGTGGCTTCTTGGCTGCTCTGTAACTGCTGCCAGTGGGACAGATTGCTGCTGGGATGGGGTTGAACTGCCCATGACCCCAGTGGAGCAAAGCTTTCCTGGGGTTTCAGAGGGAGGTCAGGACTGCTCAGCTCCCTGCCCTGTGCTAATGGCTCTCCATCTCTTTCAGGATGCACCAAACAAACAACGCGAGGTTTCTGGATTTGCTGTGGCGACACGTGCTGTCCATCTGCCTCGTCACAGTGGCTTTGCTAGTCTCATATAGTAGGTATGGAGCAGCTGTTTCTCTTCTGCTCTCATCCATCCTCGTGGCCTGTCCCAGCCAGCAGCCCTGGCATTCCTTATCCTGCCTTTCCCACCTAATTCTCCGCTGTGCCACACGAGTCAGAGCTTTGTAGAAGTGTTGCCATGAGACTCAATAAACAAAGGTTCTCCGTGTGTGGCGCTTCACAGAAGCATTTACAAAACCCCAAATCAGCTGAACTTGTGCCATGCTCCATCCAGCCTCACTGCCTCGCTCTCTTTCCAGCACTAAGTGTGGAGGCATTGCCCCATGCCTGGGCGCAGCAGCATCTGCAGCATGTGGAGGGCTACAGCTGATCAGTCCCACTGTTTTGCTTGAGCATTAGTTAATCAAAACATTTATAGCTGTTGGCTTGCAAGAATTAGTTGTATTGAGATGGATAAAGAAAATGGAACTGTGATCATGATTTTTTTCCTCTTTAGTAGATTAAACGTAAAGTGAGCTCCTGTAATTGGAAAAACAAACAAATTCAAGCTAGAAATAGGGTCACATTTTCCACAGGAAAGTAATTACCTGTTGGCACAGTTGACTGTACTCTACAGCTGATTACTTATTACTAATTATTTTAAAAGCCTGACAGGACAAATTTGTCAGCGGTATATGGTCTAATTAAAACAAAATTAGAGGAAATCAAGTGACCTATGTTAGACAGAAGGTCAGATAAGATGATCATAATGATATGTGAGCAAAAAAATGTTGAATGTAGCTTGTGCAGGCCAACAGTGCAGCTCTGAGTGGAGTCACAGTGAGCACATTGGTCATGTAGCCACTGTGCCTGTCACATTGGAGAGCACTAAAATCACAAAAAAAATTGCTGTCCATGTTCTTGAAAGCCTTTGGTGGCCTGGAGGAGACTTGTCCTGTTACTGCCTTTGGAAAAGTCTCTTGTGGGAACTAACAGTATTAGTTCTTCAGCTGATCTGAAGATGGGTGGAGGGTTTTTGAGTTAAGCTCAAACTAGAAGTCCTCCAAGCTGAAACTGCTGTAGCAGGAAAGAATTTTCCACGTTTTTGTGCCCCCACTATTTTTGCCAGCTTTTTACTGAAAAAAGACCTCCACTTCTAATGTCTGGGGGATAGCTTGCACCCATGTCTGTGGGTCCAGTGACACCTCAGCTCCTGAGTCTTGGCTCCTTTTGTTTTAAAGCCTGTCTGGTGACTCTTCTCTTCCACTGCAGGGTTTATTTGCTTTACCACACCTGGAGCCAAGTCCTATATGGAGGTGTGGCAGGAAGCATCATGGCCATAGCCTGGTTTGCCTTCACACAGGAGATCCTAACTCCCCTCTTCCCGAGGATAGCTGCGTGGTAAGTCTCTTTATTCTGTGGAGGTTTGTTATGGATGTTAGAGATGAGAATCCCTGGGCTCTGTCCCAGTTTTGCATACTGGCTGTTGTGTAACCTACTTTGTTCCTCCATGTTTTCTTGTGCATGCATATATAAAAAAGATCATGTGTTCTTGATAAGGGTGGGGAAGAGGGAATTCAATGAATTGCTACATTTTGTAAAGCCCTGCTAAAGCTGTGAGGTGTGGCAAGCCTGCTGGAGGAGCTTTGCAAGATGAACAGCAGACCTTTCTTAATGAATGTCTAATGACCTAGTCAAATTGCAGAGCTATTTACATGTAATATAGTCTGGAAATATTGCATAAGGAAAGAAAAAATGTTTTTTTAAAATTGAACAAAGAATTTTTTTGACAACCTGAAGTGATAGAATAGTACTGTTAAGTAGAGCAGGTTTTGGTTTTTTTTATTTTTTTTAAATCAAAATTCCGGTGAAGAAAGTCTAATTATTTCCCCCTTTCCACCACATTGTCCTTTTCCAGGCCAATTTCAGAGTTCTTTTTAATCCGAGATACCAGCCTCATTCCTAACATCCTGTGGTTTGAATACACAGTCACGAGAGCAGAAGCAAGGTAAGTTCTGTTGGGAATGGAGGAGCTGTTGCTGCTCTGGCCTTTCAGATGCAGTTATTAATTAATTCTCTGATATGTAGCTGATAATTTTTGGCTGCTGTGGGTAGAATAGCTCGAAGTAAGGAAATACCGAGTTGGGGGTTAATGACTGCATCTGAAAGGTGAGTCTGGAGAGGGTGTGATTCAAGAATTTAATCTCATTTAAGCAGCATTTCAGCTCCCTGGCTTATGGTTTTTGCAAGCAAGTGTTTATAACCTTGCATCCACACGTGAGCTTGTGTACACTGGAGATGTGGTGGGTGTTCTGGGAGAGGGAAGGAACGATCAGCTTGGGCATGGCAGGGGCACTGCAGTTTTGTGTGGAGCTAAGCAGAGGCATCCTTCAATCCTCCTGCATTTCCCTGTGGTTCGTTGCAGCCCCTGGGCTGGGGCCCCTGTGTCACCCGTGCCCGTGTTGCCTTGCAGGAACAGACAGCGCAAGCTGGGTACGAAGCTGCAGTGACCGGCACGTGGGGACCGGGGCGCGCTCCAACGGAGACAGACAAGAGCAGAGACTGGGAGCAGCAAGGAGCCTTTTAACAGACGGACCAAAGGAACAGGCAGGGACCATACCCAAAACCTGAAAGCCTTTGCTCTGCTTTAGCAGCTAAGCTGGATGCTCCCTGATGCATGTGGGACCGTGCAGGAGTAGAAACTCATTTTGAACACAGATGCACATGGTTGGATGTACCATCGTGTCTACGTCAGGGGAGGGGGGAGAAAATGCCTGGTGTCGTGTTCGGGGGAGGGAAAACCAAAAATGAATCCTTTCTGTGACTTTTTTTTTTCAGCATGAAATATACACACTATTTATTTATTTTTTTAAATGGAACTATTGTTTATGGGGTGGGTGAGGCGTTGATTGTGTGTTTTGCTTTTTTTAAAAAAAATTTTTTTTGGAAGAAGATGACAAAACTATAATATCAAGTTGATCATGTTTAATTAGGGCTTCTCATTCTTAACATGGTTCTTAAGAGGGAGGGGATCTAGGAGGGGTGACCTAGACAGAAGGGAGAGGAAGACCTTCCTTTCTGCAGTCAGTTTGAGAGATCAAAATCAATTCCAACTGTACTTTGTACAGACAAAAAGACAGACTGTAAAGATCTGATTTTTAACACTAGTGACAGTTCTGCAGGGAATCCTGCATGGATACCAGTTAAGGGGAGTGTGTGTGTAAAACAAAGGAAAAACACAAATATACTGACTCTTATTTTTTTCACTGCTGCTCCTGTTGTGTAATTAGCAAGAGTGTCCTTTTCAGAATCTCTTCTAGGTGGCAGGATTATCATACATATCTCACATTTATTCCATCTCTTCCTTTACACTTTTATTATCTCAGGGGTGCTGTGCTCTGTACAGCTTTTGTTGTACTGAGTGAGTGCTGAGGGCACTGGGAAGCCCGTTGGTTATAAGCAGTGCTGTGCTCCCGTGAGTCAGCCCAAAGCCTTACAAAATTCAGTTGCTGGTCTCTGTCTTAAGCACTGGATTTTTTTTCTGTTAGAACTTAAGGGAGGGATTTTTAAGAATGAACATAGTGACAACCACAAACGAACAAGGCAAATGACTAACAACTAGCTCAGCTGCTCTCTGAATTATTCCTTGAAGAGCCCTGTTAGACTCCATCCATGAACTCCAAGTAGAGAATTGTCCTAGCAGAGGCTCCTGCCAGTTATCACAGTAGCTTGGTCGGGGTTCTGCAGCTGTAACCTTGAATGCTGAACTCCTGCAAGCAAGTTTTGCTTTCCATCCTTCTTCCATTGCGGTTCTCCGGTGGCTCTGGATGCTGTGTCTCTGTGGGAGTGTGCCTGCCATCTCTGTGTGCTGGTGATGCCTACGACCTCTGTGAGCCATGAACTGACCTGGCAAGGGCTATCCTCCAAGTGCTTCAGGGCTGTGCATGGACACTTTCTGTATTTCTAGTATATAATGCAGCAGTTCAAGTGTAACTACAGAGAAGTATTTATTCAAAGCACAATTGACTTGAACTTTCACAGATAAAGGACAGCTTCTGAACTGGCTCAAAGGTCATCGGTGTGCCTTCGATGCAGTCATGAGCAGAGGTAAAATGACTGTCACATCTGAGTCTTGCTGCTTGTTTTACTATCTCCACTTTAATCAGACTCCTGCATTATAAAGCTGCTTGAAGTGAGATTTTTTTTTTCTGTTCATGCTGTTTTGTTTTGTTTTTTTTTTTTTTTTTTAAGTTTTCATCTGTGCCTGTTGCTATAGGAGTTTGTGTGTTTGTGTGGAATGGGAGCTGCTGTTGGACACCCAGAGTGTAAACTGTAGAAAGTAATCCTGATTCAGGAGATCAGGAATGAAGGCTGTTTAAATTTCTGTGTTTGAATAGCTACGGGTAGTAAATGAACTGTTTTCAGTTGGTACAGCAAGTTTATATATACATTTTTAAAAAACTGTTTAGCACTTGCATAACACAAACAATCCTGTAACATCTGAAGGACCCCAGCACTGGATCTGCTTTGAAGGTGCATCATAATCAAGAGGCATCTTGCAGCTTTCACAAGGACATTTGGTCTGCCTTAGACCAGCTCTGTTGGATGAGACAGGACATCAGACAGGTCCCGTGACATGGTGGTACCACATGTTTCAGTCTGAAAACTGGTACTTGATGTCTTGCAAAACAATTCATTTCCTCTTTATATCTCTTGTAAGTGCACTGACAAAGCCAGAACAGAGATCACAGCTCTCTTCCAAGGTTGCTGAAGGAGTGGATTGTTTCAGGTGTGGCTTAGCACTTCCCCAGCCTCTCCAGCTGTTATGACAGACTGCTGGAAAAAAATAAATACATGGAAACACCTACTGAGCATAGGGAAGAGGGTTCATCTCCTCATGGAGAGCAGTGCAGTGTAAAAAGCTGTTCTACTTCATGTTGCCTTCAAACCCAAGCTTCCTACAGTAATTCTTAGGGAGAGGAAGAAGAGTTCTTGTAAGACACTGTAATAAACTCTCCTCTGTTCTCTCTGAGTTGTTTGTAATCTGCATCTTCTGCCTACTTTTGCTGTACTTTTTCAGAAATCTTTGCAATACTTGATATACAGTAGAAATTTCTTAGTGATTCCATGGATTTTCTTAACTAAATGGTGCTGTGCAGGAAAAAGATTTGAGCTCTGCCTTATTATCCTACACTTGTATGAAATCTCCTGCCACTAGTTTTCTGAAATGGAATGTTTTCTTTGGAATATGTGGCTTTGCAAGCAGATGATTTCTCTTCCTCCCCTGTACTCAAGGGGGCTGGATGGAGATGTGACAATAAAAGGAAGGTGACAGAATGCTGTGGTTCACTGTTCTTGCTATCCCCACACAAACATTGTCCCATGAAGAGCAGTTATGTAACTTCTGCAGTGTTTAAGGAGATTTAAGCCTTTTTGTAGCATTTATCTGTTTATTGTGTCCCAGTTTATTCAACAAACATTTCCAAACTTTGCATGACATGGATCCCACTACCCAACAGTATTTAACACAGCTAACCAGCAAAACATGCAACACTATCAGGCTGTGTCAAAAATTGCACTCATACCCCAAGAGTTATCTGAATATTTTCAGTCTATGAATTTCTGAAATAATTTGTTCCAAATCAGTCATTTTTCTGGAGCTTTAGTTCCTTCTACTTAATGTGCCTTTAAGACAATGGGCATCTCTTGATAAAACAATCAGAAACAGGGAGAACAGTATTCAGTGAGTCAACAGTGAAAAAATCTTGAAGATACAAACCAGAAGGACATCACATTTTAGAACTTGTGCCATAAGAAAAGACTTTTTAAAGGAAAAACCTTGTAATGATTTTAGTGTCCTTTCAAGCACTTTAAAAATCAACCTCATTCATCTGAATTTCAGCTCTGTGTTTTAAGGATGCATTAGGTGGTTTATGAATCTTGTATCTCTTTCAGTCTTCTCCCTGCAGCTGTACTCTGCTGAAGCTAGTGGGATGTCCAGATTTAGATCCAGAATAGATCAATCCAATCTTCAGAGATACAGTCTTCAGCAGCACATGCTTATGCTTAGTCTTTATAGGCACTTTGCTTTGAGAGCCTTCCCCTTTGAGACAGAAGTGGAAAAGGGCCAGTTTCAAATACTTCAGTGGCACTACTTGTGCTTGAAGGCATTGCAGACATGGAAAAAGAATTCATCCCCTGGCAACAGAGGCTGATTCAGTATGGGGGGAGGATTACTTTGGCAAAGGGAATATTTTTTTCCATGTAAAGGCTCCATAAATCCAGATGTTATTCCAGTAAGGTTTGTTCTTGTCTGTCGTATTTACACAATCACTTAGAGTTTGATAATACTGAGTATCCTCTTGCAGTTTTCAGTCTGATTGATACAGAGGAGTCACCAGGGCAGGGATTTCTGCTTGCAGGTCTGTAGTGCTCCTATTCATGTTTTTAGGCTGTCTCACTCCATTCAGGATTCTTCTAAAAGATCAACTAAATCCATGTAGATGATGTGAAAGTGGCATTTCAATCAAGTTCAATACAATCACTGGCTGTGCAGGTGAGTTTCAATTAAATTTTCCTCTTTTAAGGTATGTTATTAGGTATAAGATAGACACTTTGAAATAACATCCTTTCAGGAAAAAAATGCCAAAGCATTGGCATATATATTTTGAGAAGCAAATTAGAACTGTTTTTTCTTCTTTTACTTTAAAAAGCTTTAGTGCAAATTTGTTCACATATGTTCATCAAGGCACTTTGATCATGTCCCTTGCAATTATTTCCCTGTTAACAAAACAGGCCATCACACTCCTAATGCTTCTTGTTTATGATGACATCCCAGCAGACACATCTTGAAGGGTGTGCAATTTAAATACAGAATTCCTACTGCAGAAAGAGCACTAGATTCCTTTATTACCATATGGTTTTACTAAATAAAAGTGTAGTCAGGAGCTTGGGTTCTGACAGATTGCTTGGAAGCAGTTCCTATGCTACCATTGTATGTTAATGTTTATATATAATCTTTCACTATCTCAAGTTTGTCAACTGAACATAAAAACAGTATCATATGAGATCATTCTCTCACAGAATAAAGCTGGCACAAATTGGAGAAATATTTCAGTAAGAAATAACTCCCCAGAGTGGCAGAAAAGGTGCTGTGCAGGAACAGTGGCTGTCACAGTGCAGAAAAAACCTACAGGGTGTATGTGTACCCTGCTTTCTTCCTGTTTTTCAAGATTTTCTGCCTTGTTACAGCAGAGTGAAAGAAGGGTTTCTGCAGCTTTTTTTCCTTTGTCCTTTAACGGATTTCAGCTCTGTGGAAGGAATGGAAGTATGTTCTGGAGTTCCCATCAGAAACATCCTTGTTTGTCCACAGCTCAGGCATAACATTGTGCACAAAAATGCTGTTTCTGAAAGCAAGGTGTAAAACCACATTGGGTTAATGTGTGTGTCCTGAGGACAGCAGGCATGTGGCTTGTTAATAGAGTCAGCATCTTTTTCTTTTCCTCAGCTCCAAAGAAAGGGACAATGGAGCAAGTGTCCTGCTAATTGGCTAGGAAATTCCTTCTCATCTCTGCAGATGTGAAGGTACCTGAAACCAAAGCTGGTAAAACTTACATGAGGAGAGTTTTGTAGAAGCCTTATGGGGAAAAACCTTAAGGCTGAGCTGGATGATCAATGGTAGGACCATGGCAGGAAGCTGAACAAAAAGCAAGAACAACAAAAATAACCTGAAACAGTAAAAATCACCTTAGTTTGTATCAAGTAATGTCCTGTTGTTAAGAAGGTCAGTGTAAGATGAAGGAGATCCAGTGTCCTGAACAAGGGGAAGAGAACATTCCTGCAAAACCTGTACTGGTTGGAGTGCCTGGGATAAGTAGTGCAGTGTACTCTAACGAGACTGGATCTGCTCTGGCTTAACTTCCTTCTCCCCTTGCTGAAGCTGATGATGAGGCTTTGCTGGAGCAGTAGAAAAATCTTCAGTCAAGACTGGAAGATCCTCTTCAGAAGATGAAACCAGGAAAAAGACTTGGTCTTGCAGTAGTTCTGTCATACAATAAACATTCCCTGCTTCTCATGCACAAGAACTACCTTCCTCACCAAATGGATTTAGACACTGGCAAGGACTGTGCTTTCTGTATTCCCTTACAGTAGTTTTCATAAAAATTATATTTGTGTCCTCTTTGAGGACAGGAAGGTGCACTTTGCATTGATGGGAGAGGCCCTCTCAGTTCTACTTTGCTTTGAGGCAGTGTTTCCTCTCATATGGAGTCTGATGTCTGTGGGTGACTATTCTGTAACACCTTGCTGAAAACAAATGGTAGAGATCTTCTCAGGTTCCAGGGCAAGCTGTTCTCTGAATAATTTTCTGAGGAACTGGGAGCTTCAGTGCATCAGGGATAGCCCATTTAACTGGGGGGTTTCCCTGTTACAGTTTGGATTTGGGAGCAGCCTGGAGCAAGACCCTCATGTCTAGCAGTGCTTTCTCAAGGTAATGTGCCATGCGGGCTGCGTTTGTGTCAGCACAGCTGTTGAAGGCTGAAATTGCAAAGTTGATGTGCTCCTCCATGGGGTTGTAACACACTCCATAGCCATCTGGAACCACGGGACCAAAACACATCACACAGTCTGTCTTGGCTGGGACCTGTGGAGAAAATGTGATTAAACCCTGCTGACCAGTCAGAGAAAAATGAAACCATCAAATGGAAATGGCTCTGTCAACAGAGGAAACTCATCTCATTAAACTGCTCTGGAAGGGCCTTTGGTCACCCTCACCTCCCACCACGTGCTGGATCCTACCATTTAGCAGCAATGTGTTTTCCTCTGCATTAACACAGGAGTGCTTCTCCCCAGGGTAAGCTTGTAGTAGGTCACAAGTAGAACTATTCAGTAAGAATCAGAGCACAGCACTTAACACAAAGCTCTTCTGGCTGCTGACATCGATACCACTTCAATTTAGACACCAAACACTCTTGGTGATCTTGGCTTTGGTTATGTTAGTGTTTCACATGTCTGTGAGAGACTGTGGCATGTGTAAGATCAGATCTGTAGCTCTGTGGGATTGACAGCCAGCTTAGAAATTTCTGACCCAATGTAGATGAGTTTCTAACAAAAAGGAACTGAAGAGAAACATGGAGAAGGAAGGCATGACAAGGAACAGAGAGTGCTTTTGGCTCAGGTGAGTTGTACCTGGCTGGTTGAGAGGTTGAAGTGCATTGCAACAGCATAGGCTGTGTCCATGAAGAGCTCGGGCATGCTGACCAGGTCCTCGATGGCCTGCAGCTTCAGCCCCAAGAGGTGCCGGTCTATTGCGTTGCCCCGTATGGCCTGCAGGAAAGCAAGGATGGACACGTGAAAGCCAGGCCAGCAGCAAGCGAGCTAAACTATTTCTCTGGGTTAAAGAAAACACTTCTAAAAAGTCTCTAAATGTTTGAAGTTAGAAGGAAACTAGACATTGCCTTTAAGACCAATAATCTTCTTTGTAAGGACTGTGAAATTAAACACACCAGTGCAAACAACCTTACAGTTCCTGCCCATGGACTCCCTCTGGTTTAAGGGCTCCTTGAGCAACTTCGGTGTTTATCAGCAACAATGATGGTAAGAAATGAAGCTATTGTAATACTTGATTCTCTCCTTTAGGTCAGTCACAAGGGACACTTAACACATCAGCTGAGAGGATTAAGTCTGTGGCTTTAGAGCACTGCCAGAATCAGCAACACTGATGCAACACTGATGACCACACTGCTGTGTCAGGAGCAAAAGATGTTCAGGTCTTGTCTTTCCCCAGAACTCTGAATTGCTGGGTAAACTGCCAAGCCTGTCTACATAAAGGACACTCACCATGTCTGTGTATTCCCTGTGGGCCTGCGTGGCTCTCCTCAGCAAGTCTGCTTTCTCCTGGTCCTGAGAACACACAAATCTGTTTTAGGTTTTCTGCAGAATGGAGAACCTCATTTTGGCTGTTCTCTAGAATGGAGGACATTTCTGCTTTGTGTGTCTGTATGAAACTCATTTATGTTTACTAGATTTAATTTTTACATAATTTTGTTTGGCAGCACTACTTCATTCTGAACAGAGTTCATCCATCAGTAGCAGAACTCAGTTTGAGTAGCTGAACAGCCTCACAAAGGACTTTCTGGTGTGCTCAGAAACATCCACGTGTTGTTTCCCAGGCTTTCAGTACATATGATAGAAAAATCAAATCAAACCCCTGATGTGTAAAGATACTGCAGGCTATGGTTTAGCTCAGAATGGGGTGCAGCCCTTCTTAGCTGAAACCAGGTGACAAGGGGTTAGCCAAATAAACAGCTTTTCTCTCTTCTGGATTCCTCTTACTCCACTTCTTTGAGATCCTCACCGATTTGTCAGGGCTGTCCATGGACTGCACAAACTTGAGGGAGTCCACGGAGGTGGAGCGGATGGTGTCGGTGCGGCCCAGGCGGAACATCCTCAGTGACGCGCTCTCGTACGTGGCACAGGCGCGGCCGTACATCCTGGCACAGGGAGGAGACGGCCACAGGTGAGTCTGCCCTGGGAGAGCTTATCTGTGCCAGCTTTATCAGGCTCACATGTTTGAGTCTGCCAGTGAGGAGGCTGAGGAATGACCTATGCCTGGTCTTACCTGTAGTATGCCAGCTGCAAGGCCAGCTGGATGAAAGCATCAGGGCTGATCTTCTCTGACTTGGGAAATCCTTTCCCAAATTGATGAAAGACCATGACTTTGATATCCAGATCGTCAACCATTCTACAAGGAAAGAAAGAGGAGCTGTTCCTTTGTTGCTTGTTCTTGTAACACAGTGGAATGGATTTGCTTTCACAAGGCTCAGAGGGAACAGGCCATCTGGATTCTGACCTATGCAGGGACAGAGTGTTCCAGCACACACAGATCTCTTTGGGCAGCACCACAGAAGTAAGAATTTTTGGCCACTGCTGACAATCTTCACCAGGTTAGATGGTCATGTGTGTGTTTATGCTCCAGTATTCTTGACTGGATCCAGTAAAGCCTTGCTCTTTCTTAGCAAATGGGATGAATCAGTAATAACCCTTTTCTAGCACCTGTGACCTTATTCCTGGCAGTGCTTCTCAGCTCAGCTCAATGCTGTTGAGCCCAGAAGTCACTGGGAAAACTCACTGCCTGCAGTGGGGAAAGTCTCATTAAACCACTGACAGGCTCCAAAGGGGGACAAGAATTACTCCCTCAGTCACCCACCCACTTCTCCATACTCACATGTTGAGGTTTTGCTTTGCCTTCTCTATGTCATTCTTGATTTCCGGGGTGATGTTAAACCGCAGCTTTTTGGGCATTGGCAGATGAACTGTAGGCGATTTGCCTGTCTCGGGTTTCTTCCTGCACAGAGAAATGGTTCTGTTTGACCAGACCTTTGGCATGAGGCTCAGCTAGGAATGCCACAGCCTGGATAGAAACGCACAGGAGACCTTCCCTAACACCTTGTGACACTGGTCACAGCCTGACAGACCCCTCACAGTGCCAATAAGGGATCTCCAGTGCCAGGGAAAAGCAGGGGCAGGACTCACGTGAACTCCACGATGTGATCCAGAAGAGCAACGATGGGTGGGCCTTCAGAGGGAGCATGCTCATATACCAGACCACAGGAGCCATCTTCAGCAACGATGAACTGGGAGAGAAGCATGAGAGGACAGTGTTGAAGACAGGCAGTGTGAGAGACAGAAGATACCCAGAGAGACCTCATTGTCTCCCTGTCTGTATCAGAGCCTGTCCTTGCACACTGAGAGGTCTCCTTTAGCAGCACAGCACTGGAATCCTTTCAGCAGGTGCAGAAGATTTGAGAGCACTGTTACAGTTCTGCAGAATTCCCTGGATAAGGGTGTGCCTGACATATTGGTGTGCTCAGTGCTTTGGCCATACAGAGAGGTTCAGTGGTTCTGGTTTACTGAGATGCACCCACAGTACAGGAATAACATTGCCACATGCTGGCTTACCCTTACTTTTCAATCAGCTGGAACATCTAAACTTTATCCCCTTGGTGTAGAGTTCCAAATAGGAACAAAACACCTGAAAACACTGAACAGTTTAGCAGGTATGAGAAGAGTCCCTAAAGCACCATTGCTACAATGCACAAGCCAGGATATACCAACTAATGAGGGGAAAAAGCTCCAACAGCAGCTGCTGTTGAAGGATCTTGACAAGACTGAATGGAGAAGAGATCAGAGGGATGCTGTAGGATGGCAGTGCATGTTTCAAAAAACTAAACAAAATGCCATTGGGCAGCTTCTGGCAGAACCAGGAAAAGTGACAAGCCTGGAGGAGATCCAAGGAACAGACCTCCCATCGTTTGGGCTGCCTCTGAGCAGATGAGGCATTGTTGTCCGCAGGCAGAAAATTGATTTATAAGGAACACAAAGACCCGCTGCACTGAATAAACGTGGGCAGAGGCAGAAAAGAAACAAGTCCCAGAGGCAGAAAAGAAACAAGTCCCTGAGGCAGCAACAAATGCTGGTGACTGCAGGGGGAACCACAGGATCTCACACCGTCAGCCACCACTCCTCATCTCCCTTGTTTTTTCACTCTCTTGACATGAGGACCTTTGCTGCAAAAGGTTCCTGGGATTTTATGGATTTTTGTAATATCAGGAAAACACCTGCAGAGCCACCTCTTCAGCACCTTTAGAGCACCATTGTTACCTGCAGGGTTTTGTCGAACCATCGGTTGCCGCTGTTGAGGCGGCTGCCGCCGCCGTGCAGCATCTGCGCGGCCACGCGGCTCTTGTAGATGTCCTCGGACACGCGGGGCATGGGGGCGTCCAGGCACACCGTGCAGATGCTCTTCTCAATGGTACGCACGGACTCCTTGTTGGTCTTATCTGGGACGGAAATGAACCATGAGTAAGGGGGTTGTGTCATTGGAAGGAGAGAAATTCGAAAGACGCAGTGTTGGGTTCCCACTGTACCTCAGTGGGGATGTACACAGCTATTAAAATTGCAGCCAGCTAGGTTGTTACAGGTGTGAAGATTCACCCTCCTTGTTCACTATTCTTACATCCTACTATTTGCAAGGCAACAAACTCTGGGATTTCAGAACATGTACCTCCCAATCCAAACATTACAACAGATTGCAATGATTGCTTCTTTAAGGTGGAAGGCTCCTGTTATCTGTCCAAAACAAGCTTCTAAAAGAAAGAACTGAGCAGAGCACAGTGGAGAGGTTTGCTATGCAAGGATCTGCAGTGTTTGTTAGCACATGTGTGTTAGGGGCTCTACAGACCTTTCAGGAGGTTGTTGTAGGCTTTTGCCCAGCTGTTTCGGTGGTTGGTGGTGAGGATCCCAATAGGTTCTTTGTTTGTTTGGAGGGAGGTGTTCCAAATCTTCTCCAGCTGAATGAAGAGCTGGTCAGCAGTAAGGGGAGATCCATCACTGTTGTAAACATCCAGCTCAAAGAACTGAAGGTGAGAAGAGTGGACAAGGACAGAGACAGACAGTGAGAGAAGATAACTGTCTGGCCCCAGAAACTGGCAACAGCTACTTTGAGAAGGTAAGGCCTGGCTGAAGAAATCAGCTTGCCAGATTTTTGAAGGATGCTCAGAATTGAGAGACCCAAGTCCAGCTTCCTTTGCAGGGCGTAAATACAGCCCTGGTTTTATGAAGCCATGGTAACAAGGACCAAGGAGGAATTCCTGTTTCTGAGACTAAGCTGCAGTGGGAGGCTTTTGTTATCCAATTTTCACTTTCAGTTTCCAGCTGCAGACATGGTCTCTGGGCTTTGAGAGACAGGAATTACAGGGACAAGAAACAGAGGAACACAGTATTTTTCTGCCTCTAGTCTGTTGCTTACACATGGCAATTCTGCTGCTGGCCAAAGTGGATAAAGGGAGCAGGAACATATCCCTAGTGAGAAAAACCTTGTGGCCAGAGACTGTTATTCCCTTTCCTCTGGATAACAGCCAGCAAAAGGGACACCTGCACTTCAACAAACCTTGAAAGCCCAGCAGTTGCCTTACCTGGAAGTTGTGAACGACTGTGATGTGTCTGGACTGCTTTTTGCCTTTGGCGTAGTTGACGATGGAGTCGCGCTTGGGCCCGGGAATGCGGCAGGATGAGAGGATCTGGTAGTACTGGTTCATGCAGAGGGGCTTCCCACCCATGTACTCCACGGGAAGGGTCTCACTGGACACACAGCAAGGTAAGGAGGAAGGAGAGAGAGAGATCAGATCAGTGTGAGCAGGCCTGTGCTTCCACACAGGCCACACACTCTGCCCTGCAGCTGCACTCCCTCCCTCCCTCCGGCAAAACCTAAAGGTGGCATAAAAAGGGGCTGTCCTTCCCCATTCCTAGCAGCTTTCTTAGTACAGGCTACAAAAAAATGTCTGTTTGCTGGCCTTTCATTTGGGAAGGGAAAAAACACTGTCCTTTCTTTGACACCAGAGAATCAGGTCTCTGGACCTACTCCCTGGCTGTAGTTCTGAGTGATGAGTGTCTGATGTGCTGATAATGATTCATGAACTAGGCATGGGCTCAATCACTCGCTTCTGCAGTCATATTCCAACTACCCTGAACTTTGACTGCTGGTGTTGGTAAACATATTTTTGGACTTGAAATAAGGTGTGTCCAGCAGAGATTTGCTGGTGACTAAAAGAAAAAGGGTAAGGGAGGAACAAACTTCTCTAGAGCTCATCCCATCTAGCTGGGAGGTGAGAAACACCAGGAACCCAATGTTAGAGACTCAAATTCCTGCTGCCTGAGCTGTAGCTTGTCCTGTGAGCAAACAGAAGTGCAGAGCTCCGTGAGACTGTCAGTCGTGCTCGGTCCCTACAAGCATGTTCCCATGCCAATGAAAGCATTAAGGTAAACAAAGAACGTGAAGACAGAAAAGTAAGTTTGCTTTTTTCCACTGGAGGGGACTGGGGATTACAGTATCTCTTTCCAAATCTGTGCTGTCATCTCTGGCCTTTCTATGTGGGAGATTTATGGACAAAGCTCAGCCTCTCTGTGACGTTAGAGAAGGTGTGAGCTCTCAGGAGGGTCAGTAACTCACTTGTCAATCATGGTCTTGAAATCCAGGATACCCTCGATCAGCTTGGCAGCAAACCTGGAAAAATACCAAATGTAACACGCTGAGATCAAGCACAGATGTTTCTGGGGCTGAGGGATGAGCTGAGGAGGATTAGCAGAGCTGTTCTCTACTCCTCAGAAAGCTCAGCCTTTCTGCCAAGTCCCTGTTGTGCCCATCTCTGGTTCACTGACACAGCCACTCTGGGCTGTGATTTGAGACTGCTGGATAGTCCTACTGTGTGGCACTTTCTTTTTTTGGGTGTCTTACTACACAGCCAAGGAACTCTGGACAGCTTTCAAGAAAGAAGAACTCAGTCATGCATTAATGACCCTCTAATAGCAGCGATTGCTACTGATGTGTTACGATTTTATCACATCTGACTTCTGATTCTCAGCATTAAAGCAGCACCAAGAGAAGGGGATTTCTGCCCTTCCCTGGCTAGGGGCCACCTTGGAGTGTCAAGCCAAGATGCAGCTGTTTCTCCCTGCATCTAAGACACCACTGGTGACTGAGTTCCTACCCCAGTGAACATCCTGCTGCTAACAACTCTGGAGAACCTTCCTGTGGCACTGAGGGCTTGGAAACAAAGCAGATGTGCTGCATGTGGACACTGAGGTGTTGTGTTTACCAGGATCAGTGTAAACAGTGCCAATGCCAGCTCCCAGCAGGGCTGTCACATGCCACATCAAGCTGCTTAGCTAGAAGTGACCTTCTCTTAGCTAGATTGGCCTTCTCTGACATGGGAGCTCCCACCTGTCCCTGAAGGAAGGAGGCAGGAGGTCACTGGGACAGGAGGTGGTGTTGTTGGCTGAGTGACATGGTGCCAACATTTGGCATTTGCAGGCAGTATCCTTTAGGCTGGCTCAGCCTGCCCATTCCTAGGAAAGATCAAAGGACACAACTCCAAGAGCCTGAGGGTTCTGTGAAATGAGACATTCTGCAAAGTAGTTTTCAATTAAAATTCCTCAGCCTTACTGCAAAACATGAGGGAAACACTAGTAAGAGTGTCTGTGTTCCTTTCCAGAGAATTAACAGCCCAGAAAGCAGAGTTTGGGCTCGAGGAGATGGGAGAGGTTGGCTGACTTTTTTCAGCCAGCAGTTTTGCCAGGTTAAGGACTAAAACACCACTTTCAAAATTTGCCTTTTGCTTTTGGAAGCTTTAATTTCAAGCTGCAATGTAACTTCTTTGTGCAGCCACAAACTACCCACGCACAGGAGCCCACCTTCTTATGCAGCTGCTGAATTCCACTGGTTGGGAATGTATTGCAGCTCTCCAGATTATTTGGAAAACTTAAGAGTGAATAATATGACAGGGAGCTTTCAAGACATTTGTGTACTCTTGCACTGTTGTGAGGCTAATCCTCTGCTCAGGTGTATCGAGGGGTGGGAGGAGGATTTGTTCCCAGCCTCATTGATCCCCTGGCTGGTACTTTAGATCTGCCAGGGCAGTGCTGACTGGTAACTGTGGCAAAGGTACCTGTGTAAAGGTCAGTGCTGAAGTTTTGCAGATGGATTCAACACACTGCTAGTGGTGGTTAAAAATTAAAGAGAGCCCATGAGGAAAAGAGGGCATGGCAGGGTCTGATTGCAAGGAAAAGCCTGGAGTGGGAAGGCTGGTCATTGTGTTTTCCCAAACTATGAATCACAACAGGGGACAGTCCCTGTCAGGCTCCCCCATCCCTATAAACTAGCAAACTTCAGAGGCATTTCTGGGTGATCTTCTTTACATGCCTGGGCTACTTTTTGTGTGTCCTTTAACTGCACACACAATCACAGTGCCTCCAATACATCCTCACAATGTCTTCAGCCAATGATGGGACTGTTTCACAGAGAAGATCTGTGCTTGAGCAAAGACCTAAGTGTAGTTTCTCAGTCCCTGTTTAATACCTGAACCACTAGGCTCTTTTTTTCTCCCCTGATGAAATATTTAGTCTGGTGCAACCAGGAGTTTCCTTACAGCCTGGCAGCCTTGCCCTTACAGCAAAGACAGCTCAGACCTGGGGACCACATTGCTCATTCCCAATCTGCCTTAATACCCTCATCCCTGTTGAGCACAGAAAGCTCATCCCACCTATAACCTCAGGGAAGGTAGAAAAGGATTTTACCTGAGCTGACCTTGTCGATCCAGAAAATCCTGCTTAGGTAAAACCACACCTGGGCTGGAGTGGACCACAACTGGCAAGCGATATTCCAGGTAAGCTGTCTTCAGCCACCAGTCTGAGAGCTGGGATGCAAAAAGAAAACATGCAGGGAGCTGCTGCTGCTGTCCAACCCAACCCTGGCTGATGGGTCTCAGCATCCAGCCCCCAGTTCCATCCCACATTTTACAAAGTGTTTGGGGTTTGTATTATGCAGGTGGAAGGGGAAAGGAGGATTTGAGCAAGGCATGGGTGGCTTTTGGTGCAGGCCTTGAGCAGACGGTTTACTTCAACTTGATGCTGAAAGGATCAAGCCTTCAGCAGCCAGAGGCAGGGCCAGTGACTCCCTGTTCTGCCACAATCTCTCTGCTCACTCAAGTCCTGGTGAGGAGTTTGCACAGCTTGGGGAGATCAGCAGCACAGTGGTCAGGAAGGTGATGTCCTTAAAACACAGGTGCCAGCGGCTGCAGCCAGGACAGGGACGAGATGCACATCAGCCCTCCACCCTCCCTAACCAGAGCTGGGGCCAGAGCCCTGACCTACCCAGTTCTCTGTTTTCCTGGCTCTTCTCTCCAGGCCCTTCTGCAGCCTCTCCCCGACGCCCCCCGGCTTGCGGAACTCGGCCACCAGCCGCTCGGTGTGGCTCAGCTCCTCGGGGCTGATGATGGGCTGCAGGGCCAGCAGGTACCGGTCCAGGGTCTGCTGCAGCGGCGGCACGGGCAGCTGGGGCAGCGCCTCCTGGTGCAGCTGCAGTCTGCCCGTGATCTTCCTCAGAGCTGCCTGCTTCAGCAGGCCACAGGGCCTGGCCTGCAAAGCACAGAGCAAACGTCGAGACAAAGCTTCCCCCCGGGGAGCAGAGAACCTGGGTCTGGGAGTCTCCATCCCAGCCTCTCAGCAGAGCATGGCTGGGTGCTGGAGAGAGTGCAGGACATCCAGGAAAGCTGTGGAAGAGAAACTCCATCTCTGAGATACCTATTCTCAGCTCCTCTGGGAAAATGCTGCTGGGACAATGACACATCTCCCCACTCTGTGGACACCTTCCAGCTGAGAGTCTCCAAGTGATGGACAAAGTCAAACCCTTCCATCTCACAGTAAGTGGGAAGGAATTTGTGAAAAAAATAATAATCTTATATACTATCAGAAACTTTCATTATTCCTTACAAAAGCATGACTAAAAAAGCAGAACCCTTGTGCCAAACTGAACTACCCTTCTGGCTTTGAGGAGGCAGAATTTAGCTAAGTTTGGGGTAGGATTAAAATGCCTCTTCTCTGTCTATTCAGGAAACTCTGGGTGATGCCAAAAGGCTCCTGCGATCCAACTGGGTCATATGGGAGCAAAAGCACCAACCACTTCCCTGCCTGGAAAAACATAGCGGAGCAAACCCAAGTGCTCACCAGGAAATCAACTCACCAGTTTTCCCCAAAAAGAACAACAACATCCTTTTGGATGAACGGGGTTGGACATTCTTCAGCTTGAAGATGTTTCAATAGTACTCTCAAGGTTTCCACTTCCTCTGCACCTCCCTCTCCCATGGATGTACTGAATCAGACACTCCTGCAGGACTCTGGACTTTGCATTGTCAGTGTACTGAGAATGCAAAGCCACTGAGAACATTCCCTTTGACTTCCAAAGCAGTGAGAAAATAGCTGTCCCCACACCTCCTCCCGGCAGTTAAGGACAGAGAAGAAAGAGCTAATCTACAAGGTGACAAAGCCCCCTAAAAACTGCCCTGGTTTTGGGGCAGCAGGGTCTTTGTGGGACCTTTGTCAGAAGAGCTGTGAAAGGTTTGGAGAAGGAATGAGAAAAACAACAGGAGGAGAAATTACTGAAGCATAAAAGAAGAGTGGACTGGGAGGAAAAGAAAGGTGTTGATCACAGCAGCTTGGGCATACTGTACCTTCTGTGCTTGCTTCTGCTTCCTATCCATGGCTGGTAGGACAGAAGAGACTGTAAAGCTCTCCCTCGGCCTGTCTGGGTCTCCTCTTCCCCCTGACAATGTGCTGCCCATGCAGGGCGTCACCTCATTAGCCAACTGCCACATGACTGCTCCGATCAGAGGGCTCCAGGGCTGGCACGGCCCGGCAGGGGACAGCAATTATCGCATCACGGGATTGCGACAGCTGCCCTGAAGGTGCCCGCCGGGCAGCTGATCGATACCTGGCTGCAGCCTGCTCTGAGCAAGATCTGGGGCAGAAGTGGGGATGTTGTGCCTTCAGCCTTTGCCTGGACCATGGAACTGCTGTGGGTTTTGGGAGAGATGCCTGGACACCAGGCAGGAGAGACCCCAGTTTATGTCCTGGAGGTGGCACCTTAACTGCCCTCACTCCCCATGCATGCGTGGTCATTATTGCAAGCTGAGACTTTGGGGAGTTCTGGGTTGTCAACTCTTAAAAAAAAACCCCAAAACCTAACAAAAAGTATCTCCATAGCAGGGCAATCAGAGTGCCACGCAGTCACAAGGAACATCAACCCCTCCTTCACGTTTGTCCAATGAACTGAGGGGCAGAAAGCACAGTCTGCATAGCCTGAATAGAGTATGATGATCCCAAAGGAACAGCTGCAGATTTTCCACGGGGTAACAATGAAAACCCCAAAACAAACCCATGGATGCCACTGTCTGTTAAAACGTGGAATGCATTTGTTATCTTCCCTCTTCTCTGTCCCCTGCTTGTTTGGTCTGGGGTTAAACTGAAGGATTTGGTGGGAGAAGGAACAGTGATCAGAGCTGAGGGGGCAGCTGGCAGCAAAGAGGGAACAGCCCAACCCTTGCCACAAGCAGCAGGAAAAGGAACACCAGTGGAGCAGGGTGTGCAGACTGGGCCAGCCTGTGGGCTGGCATCGCTGCTGAGCCACCTTCCAACACAGCCAAGAACCTTTTCCAGAGCCTGCAAAGCTGGTGGGAAAGGAGATCCACCTGCTGGGGGGCAAAAGGAATTTCCTAGCTGATTCTTAGCACAGCCACAGAACTGAGTGCCAGGATGTCAGAGGTTTGTCTTTTATTTTTAAATCATAATCTGGAGTGCCCCTTAAGCCCAGAGACAACTGGCTGCCCTGCCTGGTCCCTCATAACTGTGAGTGGATCCACACTGTGGCTGCTGTTCTGCTGCTCTGTCTCCTCCTGTCAGGACCCAAGAGGGACTGCGAGGAGCAGCTCCCGAGCCTGGCAGGGGTCTGGCAGCTCTGCCATCTGCCTGGGCTCCCCAGCCCCTCCCTGTCCTGCAGCCACCTTCCTGCTGTCCAGCCCAACTGGACATCTCAGTACACGACAAGGCACCAGTGCAGAGGGTCCAGAGGAGGATATAAAGGTAATTAAGGGACTTGAGTATCTCTCGTACGAGGAGAGTGAGAGACTGTGAGTTCATCCTGTTTAATCTGAAGAGGAGGAGGCTGACAGGGAATCTCAACAATCCATATAAATATCACCAAGGTGGGCGTCACGAGGGTGGTGCCAGACTCTTCAGTGGCGCAGTGACAGGAGAGGAAGCAATGGCCACAAACCAAAACACGAGAAGCCTGCCCTCAACATGAGGAATAACTTTTTTTACACTGAGGATGGCACAGCACTGTGCCCTAGCGCCTGCCCAGGGATGTGTGCAGTCTGTCTCTCTGGACACGTTCCTGTGTCACCCGCCCCAGGTGACCCTGCGCTGGCAGGGGGGTTGGACAGGGTGATCTCCAGAGATCCAACCCTGACAGTTCTGGCACTGTCACCGCACAGCTCCACGGTGCAGCTGCCGCCAGGCACGGGAAGAAACCCGCGGGCCTGGGGGGCTGACTTGGGCAGGGTCCCTGCCCGCTCCCGGGGGAGGTGGCACCGAGCCCATCCAGCGCACGGCCCTGACCGGGGACCCGGCTTGTGCTCCGGGCCGGAGCCGACAGCGGCACTGCCGGGAGCCACCGCCTGCGCTGCCCCGCTCAAGGCCCCGCACCGAGCCGGGCTCGCCGCCCGCCCACTGTCCCCTGGCGCCCCGTGCCCTCCCGGTGCCGCTCTTACCGCAGCCCTGGCCGCCAAGGCGAGCATGGCCCCGCAGCGCGGGCCCGGGCCCGCCGCAAGGACACCGCCGCCGCCGCCGCCCCGGGGCGGGGCCGCCCCGCCGCCATCTTGGAGCGGGGCGAAGCCCGCCCGGCCATCTTTGAGAAAGGCAGAGGCACGCTCTGAGCGGAAGGAGCGCTATGGGCGTCCTGCAGACCCTCTCCCCGCTGCCTTGTCCGGGAGATGGTGAGGGGGGGTCCCGTCTCTCGCCCCTCCACTGCCCTCCGCGCACACCCGGTGTGGGCAGGGAGGGCCGCGCCCTGCACAAACATGGCGGCGTGAGCACGACGGTGGCCGGCAGGGGCCGCTCCGCGGTGCGACAGCCGCGGGAGCGGCGGGGCCGGGCGGCGTGCCCTGCTCAAAGATGGCCGCCGGCGGCTTCGGCGTGCGCGGAGGTGGGAGGTGAGGGGCGGCCGGGCCGCGCTGCGGGAAGATGGCAGAGAGCGAGCGGCGGACAGGTGAGGGGCGGCCGGCGGGCTCTGGGAGCCAGCGGGTGTGGGCTGCGCTCGGGGCCGGGCAGCGCCGGTGCAGGGCCCCACGGTCCGGGCGTGCCGGGCCGAGGGCGCCGGGCCGGGGCGCGGGGGGCGGTGGCAGCAGCGCCCGGCCCAGGGAGAGGGAGGGAGGAAGGGGGAGATTTGCTGAGGGTGTGAGGGACCTGAGTGTTCGCACCAGCCCAGGGCGAGGTCGGGGGTCGGGACTGAGCCTCTGGATCGCGGATCCCAGTGACCCCCAGGCCGGTTTTGTGCCCGGTTCTCGTGGCTCCTCGCACCGTGACACCAGCCTGGCGGTGCCTCCTCTGCCCAAGCTGCTTCTCCTCATAAAGCTGACCCGCCGTGCCAGCTTGGACTCCTGTGTACTTATCCCTGAGTCCTGTAACCCCTGCAGCCCTCACTCTTTCCTTCCTTGACTATTCCTGGTCCCCTCACCGAGAGGAATTGCACAAAGTGTGGATCAGAAGCAGTGATGGCTGAGAAACAAACACAGAGAGAGGGAAGGAGTTCTGTGAATGGCAAACACCAGATCAGGGCACTGCCCTGGCATTTATGTGTCACCTGTACTGATGGACACATCAGTGTTTGCCTTTTCACTTCACTGCTTGGGAGGTTTTCATGTTATAAACTCTTAAAAGCAGAGCTCCACTGCTGTGGTGGCAGTCGCTGTGAGTTGTGTGCTGAATTTCCAGAAGAGAGACACACGTGTCTTTAATTTAAATTCATCACATGTTGTCCCTCTCATCCTCTTACCTGGAAGTTTTGCTGTAACTTCTGCAGGAACGAACCGAACATTGCAGCATTCAGGGCAGGAGATGAGGCTGAATTTGTTCTGTGCCTGGGCAGTGTGAAAGGCAGAGAAGTCGAATGACTCTCAAAGGTTGTATGACAAATCTACAGCGGACTCTGTGTGGTTCCTGGGACTTTGGATCCCTTTTAATCTGACCTGCCTGCTAGAGGGAATTGTGGAAAAGGCTGCTGATGCTTCTGGATGGTGTTTCCTATGTAAATGCAGATGATGATATTTTAAGGAGCTGGAGTTGGTGGTGCCTGAACTGGCTGAAGTGTGTCAGGGCAGCTGGTGCTGCATAAGTGCCTGCAGAATTTCTGGGTTTAAAAAGGTGAACTGAGTGACTCTGACAGAATTCATAAATTTACATTAGTGCCCAGGTGCCTTGACAGTGCTGTCTGCACTGCCTCTTCTATTAAAAGTTTTACTTAGAGGAGCATCATACAAATTACTTTAAATCTCCTGGAACTTTTCTGGTTCTGCAGGTTGGGCCCTGGGTTCACATGCTGGGGAAAAGATCCCCTCTAACTCATTAGCAACTCACATTTGCTTTAAATATTGCATCTTAGGCTCTGAGAGGGCTTTGAAATTAAATGATCTTCACAGCTTCCAGCTGGAAGAGGCTGTGTCCCATCATCCCCCAAGTCCTGGTGCTGCCTTTATTGCACTGATCCAGCTTGTCCATGCAGGAATTATCCTTTCTAGAGGAGTGAAGGTCAGGCTTAACACTTTAAACCAAGGCAGAGTTAGTTTGTAGGAGGGCTCAGTGCTTCAGCATGACCTGAGGCTTGGCTGCGCTAGACAGAAATAATTAAACTGGCTGGATGTTGCTTTTGTTATCTCCTGCACTGTCTGAAGGGGAAATGCATCTTTAACAATGACAACAGACATAATGCTTCTGTCTGAAGGCTTGCAGTGTCGTTAGGAGGATGTTGGTGAGGAGGACTTGGTGAGATTACAGCCCAGCTGGGATGGATTTATGTGCTTTGTATCTCCTGAGAAATAAAACTGCTTTCTAAGTAAGCAAAATAGAGGATTTCTCCTTCCCCAGTGCCTCTGTTTTATCTCTTTTTTTGCATCTCCCAGGCACCTCTGAGGAGGTGGCTCCTCCTGTCCAGCAGTGCTTCATGGTCCCCAAAAAGGAGATAAATGTGGTTTCTGACATGGCCAAGTGGAAGCGATCTCAGGTATGGCTCTGGGGACAGGGAATACTGGGAAATGCTGCTGATCTTTTGGTGGCAGTCAGCTATGGTCTGGGAACAGCCAGGAAGTACAGGAGGCTTGGGCAGAGAATGGGAAGTAATTGAATTTGTGTTTTAAAGAAGAAGAGTGGGTGCTTGTTTGTAGGAAAATGACTTGGCAGTAATGGTTACTGCCTCCTCCCAACAATGGTTATTGCCTGGCCTGTACTTTATAACCAAACTGGATTTACAGCCCTGACTGAGCTCACCTTAAACATGGTTCTGCTGCCTGGCCCTGGTAGCACTAGCCTGGGTTGGTTCCTTCCCACTGTGCTGTTCTGGAAAGGGCTCTAGAGCTGAGCCCTTCAATTTCCTGGATAATTTTTGTTTACAGCCTGTGTGGAGCTGGTGGAACAAGCAGGTTCTGCCTTTGAGGGACTGGGGTGTTGGCCCAGACTTGTCCCATCTCTTAGGGGCAAATTCTTGCTTGATGACTGATGAGAGATGTCTTGAGAGAAACTGAGGTTATAGTCAGGTACCTCTGGGTGCAGCTTCCAGTTTCAGTCTCCTGGGTTTAAGGACTTGATCCTGGTCAGGATTTTGAGGCAGGGAAGGAGAAGTGACAGTGTTGAGCTGCGCTAGAGATGATGATTCCAAAGCAGCAAATCTAAAGAGAAGGAGTGAGGAGCCAGGGCTGTCTCCCACTTCCCTTTTGTGAGCACAGGGAAGAGTCACAGGGAGAAAGGGAAGGTAACAGCACAGGTCTGGCAGGAGCAGTGCAGAGCACGATGCCTGGGCACAGCTGAGACTCTGCAGAACTGAGGAGTTTCAATTTGACCTGATGGGAGCTGAGGGAATGATTTTGGGGTCAGTGTGAGCATTTTTAGGATTCTCCTTTCTGTAATTTTCGCAGCAATGCAATCACCACCTGCCTCCTGCTTCTGGGGCTGCCAAAAAGAGCAGTAATTTCACAGCAAGCCCTGCAACCCTGGGTGTCTCCAAGGAAGCAGTGTTGGGTGTTGGGAGAGGTTCCCTTGGGATGCTCCTGTGCTGTGTTTTGTGCTCTGACAGACCCTGGGCTCTCCCTAAAGCTCTGCCCTCTTGGTGTTTCCACAGGCATATGCAGACTACATGGGCTTCATCCTCACTCTGAATGAAGGTGTCAGGGGCAAGAAGCTGACCTGTGAATACAAAGTTTCAGAGGTAGGACAAGAGTTTGGATCCCCTTGTTACTTCTTTCCTGCCTTTTTTTTTTTTTTTTTTGCCTCTACAGTATTTTCTGGGTGAGGAATGAGCTAGTAACTTACTTGGGAGCAAGGGAGATTGAATGTGTGTTGGGCTATGGTTGGGGATGCAAATATCAGGGTGCCATCCTCCCCTCAGGATGCAGAGACTCTGGATATGCTTGGTGTATGGGAAATTGAGCAAGTGAGCAGAAGCAGAAGTGATGCTTTGAAGATGTGATATTCCCTCCTGGCTGCAGGCAGAAGGCTGGGATGTCTGTACCATTGCTGTTCCCCAAGTGGTTTTTCTGTAGGAAAATCCGTGGGCAAACCACTTCTGTCCCTGTCCCTTCTCATTGCTCAGGCTGTGTTAATTGCACCCATCTCCTCAGCCCAGGCTGTGGCCAAGTTGTGCAAGCTCTGGTTGGACAGCTGTGACCTCAGGGTGTGTCACTGGCTGTGCCTGCCTTGCCCAGGGTCCTGCTGCGAGTCCTGGGGCCTGCAGAGCTCGCAGGGATGCTGGGCTGGGCTGGGGGGTTTAACCTGTGGGGCAGGATTGCCCCTTCCAAGGTGTTAAGCAGAAAGCACCTGCTTTTCCCTTTGCATGAAAGGGGCTGTCACTTGTCCCTGCCTGCTGCCAGAGCCAATTTTAATGGCTGTTCACCTTCCCAGGGCACAGTGGAGCCAGGGGGAAAGGGCAGGCACCCTCAGTGGTGTCACTGCTGCCCTGAGGGCTCTCTGGGTGCTGCCAATCCTCAGAGCACACATTGGCCACCAGCTTTGCTTCCTTGTTGCACCCTGAACCCCCTCCCTTGGTCTGTGTGCGATGAGGAGATTCTTGGATACATTTTTACCGATCACGGCTGTGCAAGAAGGCTGAGAGTGATGTGTAAAGATCTAGGCAAAATAGGCAGCAGACTGGGCCTTGTGTTTTTAGCTTCATTCTGGTGTGTGAAGGCAGCTGATGGTGGTGTTTAATCCAGTCTTCCTGTTTGAAGTACTGTGTTGTGTCCAGCCTTCCCTTCTAGGAGCCAGTGTGTGAATGAGAAACTCCCCTGTAGTTCATGGAGGGGATCAGGGATAATGAGTCTCTCCCTAACAGCTTTGTGCCCCTCTTTTGTTCCTTCAATTAAGTAGAAACTGCTGTCAAATGCTGCTCTTGCTTTCTGCTGTTTGCATTTCACCTTTGAGTTTTGTCTTTGTCGTGATCTCGCTCCTTCCCAACCATTCACAGAGCACTTCTAGGGAAACAAAGCATTAAAAATGAACAAAACAAAGAGGGGGGGGGAGAACCCAACCCTCTTCACAAGCCCTTTGAGCTGTCAGGAAAAGCTGTACCAGGGCTGTGTCTGCAGAAGAGCCCTCTTGGAGTGAATGTTTTCCATCCATGGTCCCAGTCCAAGTAACAAACAAGAGACACAATCCCAACTGCTTGGGAAGTGGCAGGGAACAAATCTCATTCCCCGTACACCGAGGAGAGCAGGAGCCTGTGACTTGAGGCACAGGTGGAGCATCCCCAGGGTTGTCTTGTTGATGAGGTTGCTTGTTCACACAGGCTCCTTTGTAGATCAAACTGCTTATCTGTGCTTTTAAAGGCTCAGCCCCTCGTGGCCTCTTCTTGCATCTCTGCTCAGCTTTCTTCTCTTTTGCTGTACCTGCTACCGATGTGCTTTTGTGCCATCCCATCTTCCTCCCTGATCAAATGCCAGGGACACCTTCCTTTGGCAAATGACCTCCTGAAATCCTTCCTGCTGAATGCATATCCACTCTGTGACTTACTGGTATTGCTTTGCCACAGAATAAAAAATGGAGGTATGGTCTGCTCTGCTTTGAAAGAGGCAGCTTAGTGGTTTCCAGAGAGTGTGTGTTGATACCAACCTTCCTGCTGGATGCTGTGGGGGCTGAGCCCCCTTGGAGACTTGCTGAGCTTGCTCTGCTTCTGCTGACACATTGTGTGGAGCTGTCCAGGGTTTGCTGCAGGCATCTGACAGGCACTGATAGCAGGCTCTGGCACAGACACTGTGTCTGGCACAAGGTTGTGTGAGTGATAGGCTGTGACCTGCCTGCCCCTCCTGGAGGGAGTGTTTTCCACGTGGGGATCTATCAGCAGCTTGCTGGGGCTGCAGCCTGGAGCAGTGGCTTGGATCAGAGGTGCAGTGCAGTGAGGAGGACGAGGTTAATTTTTGCCATGCAAGGAGCAGACCTTCCTGTCAAACAGCCCAATGCACTGGGGGAAACTGGTCGGTCTTGTGGCTTGCTCTGCTTCCAGGAAGGAAGTGGGGGAAACAGCAAATGCTCTGATTTTAGCAGCTCCCCATTCTGACAGGGCCTGAGGAGCCCAGAGGGGGAGAGTTGGTGGCCACGGGCAGCTTTGGCTGCCGTGATGCCTCCTCAGCACCTCTGTCTGCCTGGCCCCTGCTCCTGAGAGCTGCTGACAGGTCTGTGCTCCGTAGGAAGCCCTGTGGTTTGCCTTTGGGACCGGTGGCAGGCTCAGGGTCAAGGAGATGCAAAATCAGCACAACGAGAAGAGCAAGGAGAGCAGGGGGGGAGGCTGCCCTTGCTTTGATCACTGGAAAGGTAAAGCAAAAATAGAGCTTAAAAACCCAGCCAGGCAAAACAGGCTGCAGTGGTGCTGATGGCTGTGTTCCCATAAGCTGCTTTCTCCCCCACAGGGGTCAGCCCTGGATGTACAGGCTTCCTCTGCTGGACAATGGGAAGCTGCTTCTTTTAGTTACCCCCTTTTCAAAGGGCCTTGAGCCCAAAATGAGCCACAGCTCTTTAATTATTTATTGATGTGGCTGAGCCAGCAGCTGGGTCCTGCTCTCCCGTGTTCAGTGGGGCTGGGCTTTTAATCCCTTTAAAGCCAGCGAGTGGGGAAGGGGAGGTTGGGCTCTCTGCTCCCCAGGGAAGGAGCTGGTCCATGCCAGCCATTTATCCAGGCAGCACCGAGTGCTCGTGGAGAGGGTTTGAAATACGGTGGCTGCTCATAATGAGCTGCTGGTGCCGGCGGATAAATCACCAGCACGGTTTAATTATTTAATGCAACCCAGTGCTGGGGATGCTGTTGCTTAATTGGAGGGGAATGCAATAGCCAGGAAGGAGTAGGGCTGAGTCCAAACATGGCCCAGTGCAATGGGAATGTGTTTGATTCCTACAGTGTTTTGGGAGCAGGGAGCTGATGCAGAGGGGGCTGTGCTGCTTTGGTCCATGTGGATCTGGGGCACTGTTAGTGCCTCCAGGGTCACCCAGAGCTTTAAGCTGTCTTGTCCCTTTTTTTGTGTTCTCGGTGTTCTCAGGTCTTGTCCCAGTCTCTGGTCTAGCTCAGTGGCTAAATGGCGAGGTCCTGGGGTGGGAGTATCCCTGTCCTGCTTGTTCCCTCCATGTCCTTGGGGTGGCACCTCAGGAGTCACTGTCTGTGGAAAGCTGTGTCTGCCATGAGACCCTTCCCCCAAGAGTGACCTGCAGCTGGTTCAGTGGCAGCACAGCTCTGCCATGCCTGCCTCTGCCCACCCCCTCTGAGTGGCACTTCAAGGGCTGGAAACTTGCTGGGCTCTGCTGTTTCCTTGTCCTCCCGACAGCAGCATGAAGAATTGAACCACAACCCAGGAGACCAGGCAGCTTCACACGGTCGATGCCTCCAGCAAAGTCAAACCAGCCAAACCAGCCGCTGCTTCTGCTGTCCTCTTTGTCCCCTTGAAGGAGGAATCCCCTCTCGAGACAGAGGAGCCTACATTGCCCGGGGCCTGGCCAGCTGCTGTGGCGGCTGATGGCTCTCCAGCTGCTTGGAGTCAGGCAGGGAGAATCCCAGAGCCTCTGGCAGGCTTGACCGGTTGTCAGCAGAGCCTCCTGAAACTGTCTGGAGCTGCTAAAAGTGCTGCCTGTGGTGTTGCCTCTTGGTGTGGGGGGTGTAGCTGTTCTCCAGCCATTTGGGCCATGCAGGGAGCTGGGGTGTGCATGAGCCAGCTCTGGTCTGACAACACAGCTGTAGACATTGTGCTGTGCCATCTGCTGCACCTCTTTTCCTTCCACATGGGTCCCTCACTGCCAGCACTGGGTGTGAGAAACATGGCTGTGGTCTTGCTGTTGTTGCTGTCTTCCCATCAACTTTGTGTTTGAATCGAGACATTTCTCTGAGAGTTTCTCATTCCTGCTCTGATGAGAGCACTGCTGGGCTAACCAGGCTGCCTCTTCCCCTGGATAGGTTTTATTTTGCCACATGCAGTGGTGTCCCTGGGCTGGAGCTGCCTGGTGGTCTGGCTGGTAGGAGTTTGAAGCAACAGGAATCATGCTGAAAAGGTTGACTTGCTGTACAAATGTGTCGTGGTTTAACAGCATCAACTGCTAATCCTGGCTCCTAAGAGACACTTCAGGACAATTATTAGAGCCTTGAGAAGGGCCTTTAAATCACATCATCAGCCAGTGGTGAGGATGCATAGCACTGTATATGTGCTGTTCTTTATCCTACGGGGAATGCAGGACCCTTAAGCTGTTGAGCCTGAGTTATTGTGTGGCAGGTCCCTTCCCTGCCTCTTGGTCCTGTGAGGACTGTTCTGCAGCTCTTCTCCAAGAGATTTTAGAGCACGATGCTGTTACAGCTCATGGAAGACTGTGTGGGTGACTGAGGAGTCAGCCTCAGGCTGGGCTTTGTACTGGACTGCTCTCCTGCAGGGAAAAATGGTTTTTCTGTCTCCTCTGCATTTTGAGGAGGATTGGCTCAACCCATTTCCACGTGCCTCTCTTGGGAAGAATGGTGTGGACTTTAGTGACTCCCATCAAGGGGAGAGATGTCAGAGTCTGAGGGACTGCTCTGCTTTATGTCCCTGTGACCCCTCACCCTCTTGCTCTCTGCAGCCCATTGAAAAGCTGGTGGCTCTGCTGAACACCCTCGACAGATGGATCGATGAAACCCCGCCGGTGGATCAACCTTCTCGCTTTGGGAACAAAGCCTTCAGGACCTGGTATGCCAAACTAGACCAGGTGAGCATGTCTGTGCTGTGTAGTGTTACCTGCAGCTCCCACAGAAGGGCAGTGTGCCCAGCAGGGGAGGGAGAATGGCTCTGTCACTGTGTGGCAGCCAAGCAGCTCGCAGAGGAATTGCTCAGATAAGCCTTGAAGGATCCACCCCTTGATACACATCCCTTACCATAGACTTGGTGCTATCTTTTCCTCTTGTGAGAGCATATGGGCCATGTAAATGCTCTTGGCTGGGTATCCAGGTTCTGGATGAGTCACAAGGGCTGTCCAAGCCCTAGGAATTCCTGTGCTTTGTAACTGCCCAGTGTATCACAAAATGAGAGAAAGATCAGGGAAACTGCTTGAATTCCTTCAGCTCAGAGCACTTGCCCTGTACCAAGCTCTGGAGGTGGCACAGCCCCAGTCCCAGCAGCAGTGGCCTTGCAGCTGCTCTGCTGCTCTAGTGATGCTTTTGTCCTGGAGATGGCTCAGTGGGTAACTGGTTCAGTGTACTTGGATGATGAGGCTTTTCTGTCCTACAAGATGTGTGTGGCCTGAATAGGTCTCAGGACAAGCTCTCTTTGTCTTGTTCCATCTCTGGAGATGACTTCTCCAACAGGAGAATTTGCTCCTCTCTCATGCTGCTTCCAGGCATTGCAGAGCACCGTTGCAGCCCTCACGCTGTGACAGCATCTGAGCAGAGGGTGCCTTGTCCCTGGGGACTGTGACAGATCTGTGCTCACCCAGGGGAGTCTTCTGTGTCTTTCAGGAGGCAGAAAAGTTGGTGTCAGCAGTGATTCCCAAGCATTTGGCTGATGCTGCCCCAGAAGTGGCTGTGTACCTGAAGGAATCCGTGGGGAACTCCACCCGCATTGACTATGGCACAGGTACCTGGGCTTGCACTGGCCAAGGCTGGGTTTGTCAAAGGGACCTTTGGAGCTGGGTGCTGTATTTATATTTAAATATATAATTACCGCTATTTTTAGGGCAAGCTTGAAATGAACACCTTCTTTTTAGGGCCCCCTCACCCCTCTGCCCTGTGTGGGCTGTGACTGAGAGCTGGGAGCTGTGCTAGAGCTGTGACACCCTTTCACATCTCATCCAAGGAGATGGGAACCAAGCTGTTCTGGGATGAGCTGTAGGACATGCTTCACTGCATGCAGCAGTCCTGCAGCAGACAGTTTAAAGGGATAAAATATACTGGCTTGAATCAGAACTAGAGTGAGAGCCTTGTTCATGTTCAGTAGGAGGTGTCTCTAGAGGAACCTTGTGATGGTCTGATGGTCCCTAGAAGGGAATCACTGCTTACAGAAGGACTTTGAAATCTGAAGTTAGAAGCACCTGAGTAGATACTGAACTGCAGGTGAAGTAACCACACAGGCTTCAGTAAGAACTAAATACAGAATTGTCTGCATGCTCTGCTCCTCTCTGGAGAATAGCTGTGTCCTCCCCAAAAGGCAGGAGAGCAGGATGAGTGCAAAGAAACATGGCTTTGGACTTGGGCAGGGAGAGGAAGAGGAGGCTGTGGGTAAAGGCTGAAGGATTGGAGGCTGTGCAGTGCTGGCTGCGGCTCACCGGCACCAGGGGGAGATGTTGTCCTTGGAAAGGCTGGATGGGGTTTGGTCAGCTCAGAGAAGGAAATTCAGCCTCTCCTCCCAGGCCGTGTGTCCCAAGCCAGGGGCCCATGCCCCAGCTCACAGTGTCCAGATTATGGGTGCATTTTGTTCCTACACTGGGAGCTGTACCTGTCCATAGTGTGGAACTGCTGATCTTCTTCCATGGTCCTTCCCACTAAAAGACATTTCTGGGTTTGCTGGTTGTTTCTTTTCCGTGCTGTTAGCTGGAGGGCCAAGCTGCAGAGGCTTAGCCTGAGATCCCAGTGCCTTCTGGGACAAACTGTTCCTGGCAGTGTTGTGGGATCAGCATCCTTCCAACATGGAGATATTTTTGTAGCAGGAGGAAATCTGTTTGCTTGCAGATGTGAGGTTCTCTTGCATCCCCCAAGCAGATGACTCTGCAGTGCTCCACTTCCCTTGCTGTGCCAAGCTCCTGGGAAAGTCCCTGCTTTGCTCCCAGCATGCCCAGTTGGAGCTGTTTTCCCTTAAGAACTTCTTCTCTCTAAATTAATGATCACCTTATGAATGTCTAGAAGGTATAATTTGGGTGGGTGCTGCAGGGGGATGTAATATTGTCAGCTCATGGCATTAGCAGTGACAACAGGGTTGAGAGGGGACTGTGACTGCTGTGATTGCTGAAGAGCCTTTGTGGTGCCCACAGAAAGGTTGTCCTGGGGCCCAGAGACACCTGTGTCATGTCTCTTCATGTCTTTTAACTCCAGGGCACGAAGCTGCATTTGCAGCCTTTCTCTGCTGCCTCTGCAAAATCGGTGTGCTCAGAGTGGATGACCAGATGGCCATTGTCTTCAAAGTGTTTAACAGGTGAGGTAATGGGAGGAGAAGGGCTGAAGGATTGGGCTGTTAGGGGGGAAGGGTAGAATGGGAAAGCTGAAGACAATTTTAGACAAAATTAGGAGCAGATGTACATTTTAATGGACTGTACACTGACCCATTATAACTATCTCAAAAAGAGGAGATGGCCCTTGTCTTCAGAGGGAGGGTGTCCTTCTGGAAAGTTACTTCAGTGGAGAACAAGTTACTGAACTCTGTGGGTGAGGCTGTGCTTTGTGATAGACAGGAGTATCTGATCAGAGGATCTAACATCTCCTCAGGCATCAAAAATAAAAAAATCTATGCAACTGGCAGGCCTCCACTGCTCCTCTAGATGTGTTTCCAGCCCAGGAGGTAGAGTTGATAGTGATGAAGCTGGTGGAATGGGTGTTTGGAGTCCAGAGATGTAATCCCAGCTGTATCACTGTTTGGTGGCATGGAAACAATTTCCTTCTATAGTACTTCCAGCTTTAATTTTCCACCTGAAAAGTGGAAGTAGTGATTGCTGTAAGGTAGAGAACTCTGTGCTCTTTTGGAAGTTGGTGAAGGGATGTGAAGTGTCAATGTTTTCAAATAACGGTGGGGATGAGGAAGGATGTGCACAGTCATAAGACTTTGCAGATAAAACAAACCCCTGCCACTGGATTTCTCTGTGCATTTGGTGTCAGGTATCATCAGGCTGCTTTCTATGGCAAAAGAGCTGAATATATATATTCTGTGAACTGTGCTGTATGTGGGGGTCCTGCTTACCAGTGATAAATTGTGTCCCTTCCCCAACTGGTTTTTCTTGTCCTCACAAAAGTCAAAGACAGGAGGAGGCCTTGCCTTAACCTTTCCTGTTCTCTTTGGTCTCAGGTACCTGGAAGTGATGCGAAAACTGCAGAAAACCTACAGGATGGAACCTGCTGGCAGCCAGGGCGTGTGGGGCTTGGATGACTTCCAATTCCTGCCTTTCATATGGGGCAGTTCCCAGCTGATAGGTACTAATAAAAATCTTCTTGTGTCCTGGGTTACCCTCTGCCCCATTTGTCTAGGTTGTAAAGATGATGCAACTTGGGGCTGACTTTTAAATATGTCAAATTGTATAATACAGCAGGAGAGTTTGGGGCTTGGATTTTTTTTTTACCTCAGCTTTCCAAATAAATCTAGTTGGGAGATGGAAAGCTTCCTTGTGTAGTACTTCTGTCTTTATTGCAATGACTGCAATGAAGCTTTTTAAAAGGACACTCTAGGTTTTGGTGCTAAAAAATACAATTTCTGCTCTGTGGAGTTTTGTCCTTGCAGAGGCACTGGAGTGGGAGATGAGATAGAAGGGAGCAACTCTGTGCTGCCTTTTAAGGAGCTCTGGTGGCAGGGTTGTGTTTCTGGGTGAGGGGCAGCACACCACCTGGCTGAACTTGCTCTCAGGAGGGGATTGCCATACAGGTTACTTCCTGTTGTCTCTTACTCTTTTCAGACCATCCAAGTCTGGAGCCTCGGCACTTTGTTGATGAGAAGGTGGTGAATGAAAACCATAAGGATTTCATGTTCCTGGAGTGTATCCTCTTCATTACAGAGGTGAGGAATGGAAGGTTTCTCCCACAGGGACGTTCTCTTGACATTAGATACTTGGCTCTGGCAGTGTTTTTTTCCTTCCTCCTTTGCCTGTTTGTTTGCTCTCGTGGAACTGTGCAGATGAACCATTGTTGCATGGCAGAGGTGTTCTCCTTGAATGAGCTGAGACAGGGATGTTGAGAAGAAAGTGTAATTAAGCTGGATGGGCTGTGGATTGTAGTTGAAGGGAGCTGTAACAAGTGCAAACAAATAACTTTGGATCAGTCAGTGGGAGCTTGGATGGAGAAGACTGGTTCCTGTAGATAAACTAGGAAGACGAAGTAGGAGCTGCAAAATGACTGGGCTTGCCAAGACAACCTCCCTTCCCTGCAGCCCTTGGGTGCTGCCTGGCAGCCCTGGGCCTCCCCTTGCTTAGGGCAGGCTCCCAACCCTCTGTGCCTCTCTGTCTCCTCCAGATTCTACCAAAAGAGTTGCCCATTAAATGCACCTTATTTGCAGCTGACCTGGAGCAGAGGTGGTGCTGAGATCCCCCAGCTGGCAGCGCTCTCAGGACTCTGCTCAGGCACTGCAGGGCCCTTTGGAGAGGGGAGGGTGATCCTCAGCTTGCTGGCAGCCCTGGGCTGTTTCTCAGTGAGGGAGCTCATGGCTTGCTGCCTGCAGCATCAGTGGAGGATTTGGCTGTGTTTTTCCCAGTTCCCTCACTGCACAGTCTGGACAGGGAGAGCAAGAGCTACCCGCTCTGTTGTGGTGAGGGATTTCTTGTCTCTGGCAGGAGGAAGTTGATGGGATTAATTCTGAAGGACAGAGTGCAGTTCTTCCCTTTTGTTCTGTTCACTTTCCCCCTTCCTTGCCTCTCTAATTTAGTGATTAGATGGGAAGGGAGGTTACAGACTCTGAACTTAGCCTTTCATGTAGGAAATCTTTATAGGAGCCTTTGGCCCAAGCCCCAGGAGGTGCTGTGTCAAGTCCTGCTAAATCTGGTAGGGTTTGTTGGTACTCAGCACCTCACAGGGTTTAACCCTTAATGCCAAGATAAATCATACCATGGGTAATAAAGAGGTGCTGGTGGAAGAGATCAAGATGAGGACAGGAAATCAGGAGCCAAGATGGTCAAAGATTTATTTTAGTTTAGGCCTGTGTGATATCCAGACAGTGCACTGACCTGTTAAAAAACATACATCTCTTGAAACGTGTGTAGAAGATTCTGCAGCACCCAGCTGACAGGGGAAGTTTCAAATACCCAGCACAATCCTGCTGCTTCAGGTCACTCTGCTTCTGCCTGCAGAAAGTCAGCTTTTCAGTAGGCTTTTCAAATAAGTGATTTGAGCTCCTTTTCTGCACATTTGTTGTGAATCATGGAATTGAGTGTTTCTTCCGAGATCCCCAGTGCCACCTGGTGGCAAGGAGCCCTCTTGGCCCTCCTGCCGCGAGCTGAAAGGGACGGCAGCAACCTGCATCACCAAATCCGTGGTGTATTCAGTGCATCTCCGTGCGGGTTACTGCTTCATTTTTATGAAGATTTTCCTTTTAAAACTTGGGTTTTTTCTCTCCCAAGCGCCCGGGAAGGCCGTGACTGCCACTAGGGGGGGCGAGGCAGCCTCAGTGCCCTCCAAATGCTTTCTCTCCAAAATCAACAACAAAACAAAATAGCAGGGAAAAAAGATAGAAGGGATTAAAGACTTTAATAAATGAACTATATTATTTTCTTCTGAGCTTGTCATCTGGAAACAGCTCTCCTTTAAAGGTGTTAAACATGTAACAAACACCACAGCAGTTCCCATAGTGGGTCTTGCCAACATGAGAGCAGGTTTTGTTTCAGACTACAACTGAGGAAGGTTGTTTTCTGTCAACTGAGAGAATATTCTCTTGAGCAGATACTGTTCTCAGCTCCCAGGTGATGTTTCAGGAATATGAATATATGCTGTTGTGGTGTTTGCCAGGCATGTATTTAAACCTCAGGCTTTTAAAGCAGCAGCAAGATGATGTCCAGGCTGAACCCACCATGGCATCCTCCTTAGAGGAGCGCCCAGGCACGGCACTGAATTTTGCATGAGCTGACCTGATGTTGGGAAATCTGCAGGGTGGGTTTGGACGTGAACACATGGTTCTGGAACAGGGTGAGGTTTGCAGAGCTGGCTGGGACTCGAATTGTTCCCCTGCTGCTGCCTTTGCCTGCCAGAGGAGTGTGTGTGGTACCTGAAAGTGTGAGGATGAGGAGGGTTTGGGAGCATCCCTGTGGTGCCTGTCACACAGGGGCTGTGGAGGACAGGGATGTAGGGCTGCCTGTGGGTGTGCAGAGGAGGGGAGCTGGGTACACCCCAGCTGTTGTGGGGGATCAGTGCATTTGCCCAGATGCTCCTTTGAGAGCTCAGGGCAGGCAGCAGGAATTTCAGCTTCAATCTGGCTTCTAAATTTGGGAAGGGAGGGCTCGGGTTTCTGCTGGAAGGGAAGGAGCTGACAGGAAAGCACGGCCTCAGCCGTCCCCCTCCCCCCTGCACTGACAGAGGAACCATTTACAAAAGGCCGATTCTCTTGGGAACCGAGAGGCAGGAACGCCACGTCTGTGAGTAATTTCCTGCTCAATATGGCTGCTCTGACTCACTCTGTTCCCCTGGGGTCACTGCGGGACTGCAGCGCGCTCGCCGCCTCTCGCTCTCCCCCCAGCTCTCCCTCTTCGCCCTTTGTGGCTGGAAGGAGATGATTTTTTTTTTGTTGCCCTTCTCATCCCTCTTATTTTTCCCGCCCCAGCTTGAAGCCATAGCCAAGCCATCCCTCGCTGGGCATCTGGGTGAGGAGGGCCACAGTGGGACTGGCCAGCTGTGCCTGCCTCCCTTGTACTCTGGCTTGGGAAGGGGAGAGGAGCACGGTGATGGTGGCTGATGGCAGCTGTGCCCTGTGAAGGGCGGTGACACCGGGGGAAGGAAGGTTTGGCGTCAAAACTCAGGCAGCCAGACCTCCTGTGTTGTGGGGGGAGGCTCTGATGGAGCCGCCTGGCACAGAGCTCCCTGGCAGCCCCTGCTTTGGTGCCCACCAGTGCCAAATCCTGGCGCCGGGGAACGCGCCGGTGCTGCCGGGGAGCGCCGTGCTTTGTGTGTGTGTGCACGTTTCATCTCATGCCCACGAGGGAAGCGTGTGGCAGAGGGGACAGGGAGTGGCTCATCTGTCACCCCCCAGCTCTCAGGAAGCTCCGAGGGGAAGTGGAGATGCACCCGTGTCCTCCCGGCACCAAGCAGAGCTGCAGACCCGCTTCCCCTGCTGCTCCCGCCCCAAGGCCGGCGGGTTTGAAGCACATCACCCTCCAAGCAGTGAGGTTTTTGGGTCCTCCCACCCTCTCCCTCTCGTTCTTTCTTTCTCTGCTGCAGGCTGGTGTCACACAGGCATTGCAGAAAGGCAGCAGCATTTTCCCAAAGCACACTGATTGGCCCTGCTTGCTTTTTTAGTGAGCAGAGAGGTTGTTTCGGAGGCGCTTTTCCCACCCTCTCTCCAGGCCTGTGCGTGCACAGAGGGAAGGGGTTAGTTGTTCGAGCCCCAGGTCGGGAATGAGAGTCCAAGAGATTCCTCTCTCCCCACGCTCCTCTTTAGCGTGAGCTTCGGCCTTGTGGTTTCTGATGTCATGGGAACTTCGCTCAGTCAGAGTGGCTGTGTTGTATTTCTTTTTCTCCCTGAGGGTCTGTTTTTGTTCATGGAGGAGAAGGAGAGACAACCACCCAGGGAATCTACATGCAACTGCCCCTGATTGCAGCTTCCCTCTTACCCTCCCTCCTCTAAACCCCTCGCCCTGGGAGGAGAAACAGTGGAGTAACAAAAAAAAAAAAAAAAAAGAAAAAAAATGTAAAGCATCTGCTGCAAGCCAACAGCTCGCAGCTCTGGAGCTAGTTTGGAGAGCATGTCCCCTCTGCTCCTGCTTCCCCTAGAGCCCTCCTCAGCTAGAGGCAGGTGTGGAGTGGGCTGTGGACACAGAGCTGCTGCCAACCTGCACTGCCCTCTGTATTCAGGGAAGGCAGCGATGGCTGTCGCTGCTGCTGTTGTTGATCTGAATGGGGAATGAGTCATTTTCTTGGAAAGCCCAGCAGTGCTGCACTGGGAGGTTTCTGGGTAGAATAGGAACAGCGTTGAGCCAAGCTCTACTGGGGGGAAGAACGAGACTTATGTGGGGCTTTTTTAATACAGTCATTAAAAGGGAGGTGTGCAGAAGGAGGTCTGATTAGGAAAGTGTGGCAGGAAAAGGCTTAATTTTATCAGGGAAGGAGGGGAGCTGGACTGCCACGGCTTCATGTGATGTGGCCACAGCGGGAGGGAGCACGGAGGGAGGGAGGGAAGAGGCAGTGAGGTGGCTGGTGCGTGGGTCACTGGGCTTGGTGGGAATGTTTGCTTGGAGACAGTGTGAGCATGAGTCACTGCTGGTGCACGAGCTTCCTGGCTGGCCCAGCTCCCTCAGCCCTGTGCTTGGTCTCTTTCAGATGAAGACAGGCCCCTTTGCCGAGCACTCCAACCAGCTCTGGAACATCAGCGCCGTGCCCTCCTGGTCCAAGGTCAACCAGGGCCTCATCCGCATGTACAAGGCAGAGGTGAGTGCTGTGGGCATGGAGAGGCTGCTCGGCCACTCACCTGCTCTCCCACAGCACCCTGGGTCAGCTCCTCTGCTGCTCCAGCTGTGGGGACCCATCACAGCCATTTGTTGCTCCTTGCTGACTGTGGCTTGGGAGCCCTTGGCCATTCAGGTGCTGCTGGGTTGAATGAAGCTTCTGCCTCATGTTTGCCCCAAGACCAATCCCAAAGTGGCCATTCCTTGCAAACATGACTTTTGCCATGTCTTGTCTTACCATAGTGCAAGTGCAGATCTCCAGATTAGGGCCAACGTCTTGACCTGCTTGTTGTTCTGGTCCACCACTAATTTACCACCTAGAGCAGACTTATTTTAAATTACCATCCCATGTTTCAAGAGCCCCAGAGCAGGCTGAGTGCTTCCTACTGATTTACCCTTTCTACCAGCTCCATCCCTGCCATGTGCCAGCCCAGTGAGACCACAGCCACCTCTCTAGTTTGGCCACCCTCCGCCCACCAGCTCTGCTGGCATTGCCCCAGGCTTTCCTGGTGAACCCTGACCTGGAGAACTGGGCAGTTTTGGCTCTCCCTTATCTTCCTTCCTGCTCAAGCTAACCCTGGGCTTGAGGAAGTAGGACAGGAACCTCCAGAGGGAACGGTGTTGGCTCTGCAGGATGCACTGGCTGCACTAAAGCACTGGAGGAGCAGGGATGGTGGAACTCCTTGCTGGCACTGAGGGGTGGGGACTGGTGGTGCCTGAAAGAATGAATCCCACACCCTGCAGTGCTGCTGGTGTGAGCCGTGCTCCTGTTGGGAGCTGGGACAAGCTCTGGTTGCTGGGACACAGAGCTGTGCTCAGGCCAGCGCACAAAGGGGTTAACTGTGCCGAACGCCGCTCCCTCCCCCAGCCCTTCCTCTGCACTGCACATCCTGTGTTTAGGTTCCAGGCCACATACCTCTCTAATCTGTGAGGTGTCACTCCCAGGCCCGCTGGCTCCTTCCGCCCCCAGCTCAGCTTTCCTCCCAGCCTCCAAAGAGAAGTGGGGCTGGGGGCCGGCCCCCTCGCCTGGCTGCTCCTGGGAGGGGTGCCCCGGGCTGCTCCTTGGAGAGGGGGCTGTCCCTGGGCTGCAGCTCTGACACAGGGGCTGGAGACACTGCCTGCTGGAAAACCCTGAGCTGGAGGCTGAGCTGTGAGAGCTGAGGGGTCTGAAGGGAAGACCACAGCACTGTGAGTGCCTTTAAAGTGAAACATGAGTGTCCTAAGACCTGGAGCTTCAGTGTGGTCTGCTGCTGCCTCAACAGCCTTGCCGTGGTCCTTCCTTTCCTTTGGATCAGTTGCTTCACAAGCTGGGTGCTCCCCTGGCATCCCACATTGCCCAGGATGTTCCTGCCTGGCACCCCACATGCCCTGTGCTGTGGTTGCTCTCCCCTGTACCTGGCTGGAGGAGCTTGGCAGGGATGAGCCACACATTCACTGATGACTTGGGGCCAGTGAGTGCTGGCAGATATCCCTGTCCCCTGGCTGGAGAGAGCACAGCTCAGGGATTCTCTAGAGACTGGGAGATTCTTTGGCTCTTCTGTGTGCACCCAAGACATGGTCTTTTCTGAAGGCTTAGTCTGTTTTGAGTAGCAGATTACTTTCTGTGTGAAAATGCTGGATCCAATACTGGTAGGTTTCTAGAAGTATCTGAGATGTAGCTGTGTCAAGGGGAGAATGCAAAAACTGCTAGGAAGGGTAAATGGTACTAATTTAGGCTAAAGTGTAAAAAACATTGAATCAACCAAAGAACTTAAAATTCAGTTTTTTTAGCTCAGATAATATTTGTAGGTCTTAAAAGACTAATCCTAAAAACATGATCCTTGTGCAGTGTTCTCTCTTGCCATGGCATGGAAGTTGTGTTCACCTGGATAGGCAGAGAAGAGGGGGCACTCCTGCTCAGGGGTCCTAAGGGTTCTTTACAATATATAATATCTTTAGATATAATCTGTTCTGGGAAGTTCTCTACCCTGATGCTGGCTCAGCCAGTTCCTGCCTGGCTGGGGAGATGGCAGGGGTGTGGATGTGGACATGGCAGCGTGGCTGGGCAGAGCTTTCAGTTATAGTGTGCCTGGCCCTGCAGGTTACACCAACATTTGCAACTGGAGGATCTGTTAGGCTGATTTTCTGGGAATGACACGAGGTTAGGAGTCACTTAACCTTCATCCTTTGCAAACTGAATCCATCTGGGTGTCTCAGGCCAGCTACAAATTCGTTGCTGGAGACCTTGTCTCTTTTCTGCTGGCTCCTGGTGTATTTCTGCTCTCTGTGCAGCCTTCACCAGTGCAGTCTCTGTGCAATTAGCCACTGCCAGCATTAGCCGAAGAGAAGCCAGCAGCACCCCTCAAGTACTGGCATGGGTCTTTGTCCAGCTCAAGGCAGGCAGCTCCTGTGGCAGAGCCTGGGGGGTGTGATGGCAAAGAGAGGGAAGGTTTGGGGTTGTGGGGTTGCTTTGTCTAACTGGCAAAGTGAGAGCAAGATTTCAGGTTTTATTTGTTTTCCCCTCCCTTCTCCCTGCCCCTCTGATCACCCATTGCAATTAGATCAGGTGAAATCAGACACTCAGCTGGAGGCTCCAGCTCTGTAACACGTCTGGGGTGGCTGAGGAGCACTGACCAGGACTGGGACTGAGTGGGGGCAGCAGCAGAGGAGGGGCTCACTTGCTGGAAACAGACCAGGAGAAATCCCACTTGGTGGGAGTGGGGCAGCCCCCAGACCCAGTTCATCTGAAAAGCACTCCAAAGGCTTTATCTCTTCTCTGTCTCCTCTAAGGGAAGGCTTTAAACAGCTGACAGAAAGCTCAGGTGTGTCTGTGTGTCCAGGAGCTGTGCTCTGGATCCAGGCACTCCGGGGCAGAGGAGCAGCAGACTGAAGACAATGTATCTTCAACTCTGTGTGTTTATGAAATCCCAAATGTGTCTATTTATAATATAATGGGTGAAGACGTGTTTGCTTGAAAGTCCATGGGCTTTTCTTATTCTCTCCATCAAAGGCAAGTGAAGAAGTTGACAGAATAGAGTGTGGTTAAAGCAGCAGCCTTGATGTTTTTCCCCTGAGCCTGCTTTTGAGTCTCCTGACCTTTCCTTCTCTGCAGTCAGTCAGGAAATACTTTCCATTGTAACTAATCTAGTCCCAGTTCCATCTTTAAAGGTTGGACTTGATGCATGACTCTACTCCCCAGTTGAGTCCCAAGCAGACCTTCAGTGGGATGAAGATGGTGGCAAGAAGAAATAAGCCTGAAATTGAGCTAGTATTGGGTACAGTTTCATCCACAGCTGATACAAGGAAGGCCCTGTTGCTTGGTACCGCTGATGATTCACTAAACTTGTGCTAGTCCTTCTGAATAGAGGAAGAGAAATTTCTCTGCTTGTCTCCTCTTGAGCTGGTGGTGTTTTACATGGAATGTACCCCTTCTTCCCACTGGTGGTAGAGTCTCTCCATCTTGAGCCCAAACCAGTCTGGTCTTCCACAGAACTCCTTGGAGCTAATTGGGCTGACATTTCAAGCTGTCAGCATCTCCAATGTTCATTTCTCTCTGCTCTCCCCTCATGCCTGTGTTACCCAGCCCTGCTTCCTCTGAGAGTTTGTCTAAGTGGTTGTGTGGAGACAGCAGCAGCTCTGAGCATTAGGAAGCTTTGAAGGTGACATGCCCTGATGCTCACAGGGCTTGCTTCTTCTTGGTGCCCTGCCATGGAGATTTGTGGTTTTCTGCCTGGCATCCCCAGGAGTGGATGCAGCCATGCTGTACTTTCACCACCTCCAAACTTGTTTGGCTCCAGTGTGCTGGTGCTTGGAGCCAGTTGCCTGACCTCTGGCTCCAGAGGGATTACTGTAGGCCTGGGCTTCTGGGCACTAATCTTCCTGCTTGTCCATGATGACAGCACGAGGGCAGGGTGCCTGTGCTTGAGTCCTGCCTTGGGGTGAGAGCTGTCTGCAGCACACACCTTCCTCTCCAGCCCCAGAGCCTTCCCTGCTGCAGCAAGTCCAGTTTGGCCCCGCGGAGAGCACAAGACTCCTTCCTATGGAGAGTTGTGACTACATCATGGCTGGTGAACACGCACTGCTGGGCTCTGTGTGGTGGTGTGGAGCCTGCTCTGTGCCCTCCGTGAGGTTTGGGCAGTCCGAGTCTGCAGTGACTCAAAAACAAGAGCTCTGAGTGGCTCTGCCAGGCAAGTGCTGGCAAACTGACGTTATTGACCACAGTCCATGACCTTCCTGCTGTTGGCTGGTGAGTGGCAGGGGCTGTGCCTTTGCAGCCCCACAGAGTCTGGGTGTAGCTGCAGGAAGCAGCTCTGAGCTAATCTGCTTTGTAGTGGATCTGTGTGACTGACCTGTGATCCATTACTCTTCAGTGGGAGGTGGGAATTTCAGGGGTGAGGGGTTGTTAGAAATAGGATCATATCTTAAACTATGGCTGCAAAATCACTGGTGCTTGTCCATCAAAGACCTGAGAGCCTGGAATGCAGTTTGGGCAGTGCCTTGCAGCTGCAGAATGGTGCCTCAAACCCAGAGTGTTGGCACTGGCCTGGAGGGGAGAGTCTCTCTGCCCAGGGGATTCTGCAGTTCTCAGTGTTTGTAGAGTGAAGCTCTTCAAAGACATCAGCTTGAGCAAGGAGAGTGGTGAGGGAGAAGGCTGCTGACATAGACATGCTGCTTCTGCTCCAGGCCTCCCTATACTGAATTTCAGTAAGAAAAAGACTCTGGCTGAAGGGAAGGGGATGGGGTTATGAAGTGCTCCTGGCCTGAGAAGTCTGATTGGAATGTGGGGAGCAAACATGGGGCTGATCCTCTGCCTTTGTCTGAGCTGAGTGGCCCCGAACCTGACCCTGCGGGCAGGATGTGGCTCAGGCTGTGTGTGTAAGGTGGAAGTGTCTCCTGAATTCACCTCTCTTTATCTCTCCTCCTGCAGTGCCTGGAGAAGTTTCCTGTGATCCAGCACTTTAAGTTCGGCAGCCTGCTCCCCATCCAGCCTGTGACATCTTAAGGAGAGCGCGGGAGGAGCCGAGGCAGCGGAGGCACAGCACGGCGCTCTTCCTCCTCCCCGCACCCCTCCTCACCACCCAGCCCATCCATTCCTGCACATCCTCATCGGCAACCACAGATCCAAAGCACTCGCTGGCCTGGCACGGGAGATGGGACCTGGAGCAGCTCGTCCTGCACGTCCCCACCCTGGGGACATCTGGCCAGCGGCCGAGCCGGGGCCGCGCTGCTCCGCTGTGCCGCATCCCTGCCGGGAGTGGGGATGGGTTTGAGCAGGGGCTGCCCTGCTGGAAAGGCCCTCTGCTTGGCTTCCCAAGAGAAAGGGGTGTGGAGGGGAGGAAGGCACGTGTGTATGTGTTGGGCAGTGGTAACTGCAATTTCTCTTTTGAATTTCATTGGAGTTTCCTGTTGCTGTTTGCTTTGGGAAACCAGTGCGCGGGTTTCATGCCTGTGCGTGTCTGTATCAGCCAGCTCTGCCTGCACTGGAGGTCTGAACAGGGAAGAGGGAGTTGTAGGGAGTGTCTGTGGGTTGTGGAAGCCCAGGGTACTGTCTCTCCCTTTTTCTGGGCAAGGAGAGTGCCCTCCCTCCACCTCTTCTGCAAGGTTTCCTGGGTCTTCCTTTCTCACTAGCACCTCTTCTCTTGGGTGAGGCTGGGAACCTTCTGGGCTGCAGGTGTCTGAGCTGGCTCTGGAGCTGGAGACAGAGTCCCTGGAGGGACCCAGCTCTTTGGGAACAGCTATGCAAAGATACTGCTCAGGCCCCCTCTTAACTGGCACAAACCCTGACACATTCACACACATCCATAACTGGGTCCAACCTGCCCTCTGCAATCCCTGTGCTTTGCTGCTCTGGGGCTGGGCTGGCCTCAGTGGCACAAGGTGACTGTGGTTGCTCCTGCTTGGTCATAAATCTTGGTCATAAATTGTAGAGACACCCCCACAGCAAAGGGATTTCCCCACGAAGCAGCACGATCCCCAGCTCTTTGAGGGGGACATCCCTGGAGCACAGGCAGCATGAGGGGACAGCATGCAGCTTCTCATGCATTCATATACTCGTGCTGGAAACAAAAAGCATAGGTAGCCCAGGACAGCAGGTTATACCTGGAGAAAGCTCTTTTCCTTTGTCCTTCCCTGCTGCTGTTGCTGTGCTGGAGCTCAGGCAGGGGAGCCACACTTGCAGTGCCACCAGCAGCAGTGGTGGCACACTTGCAGTGTGTTGAAGACTGGTGGTCTGATCACACCAGCAGCATCACTGGAGGGCAGAAGGCGCTGGTGCTGTTTTTGAGGTGAGCTGTCTGTCCACAGGTCATGACCAAGCTGGTGCACAGCTTTGCAGCTGCAGTGGGGATGTTTCTTCTTGGGGTTCCAGGCTGGGTGTGGCAGGGACAGAGGACTGGACTGGTTGGTGTTTGCTGGGGGTCAGGAGAGCAGGAATCCTTCCTCTGGCATTCCTGCAGACCATGAAGGGGCTGCCCCCAGCCAGGCTGCTCAGCTTTTGCTGCTGCACTGCTTTACTGCTGGGGTGGGAGGAAGAAACATGATCGTGATTTTTTTCCTTTTCTTAAAATTGTTTTTTCATTTTTTTTAAACAGACCTACTCACTCCCTCTTGTAAAGGTTCTTGCAGGCACTCAGGGGAAGGAGAGTAAGAAAAGAGTCTAAGTCAAGAGGTGGTGAAATGTCCACAGAGCTGAAGCAGAGCTTTCTGGCACTGTTGCTGTCCTGTCTGCTCCTGGCTTGGCCCTGGGCAGGGGGTGGGGGACAAGGAGCTTTTGACCTGCCTGAAACAACTCTATAAACTTGTATTTTAAATGAAAGTGGAAGACTGGGGTTAAGTCTTGCTTTACTCCTAAATGGGATGTGTTTTGTGTTTGCTTTTCAAATGGATCCACTCCAGGAATGTTGCTGGAGATCTGTGTGCTTGCTGGGACTTGATGAGTCCATCTTCAGTGGAGCAGCCTGTGCCTGGAGCAGAGACTCACAGTGTCTCCACCTGTGTCCCCTCATGTTGCTGTGTCTTTTGGCAGGTGTCCCCATCCTTTAAATGACTGTGCAGCATCTGGCCAGCAATGGCTGAGCTAAAGCCCCTGGTTTTCTTTATCTGCCTGAGGGTCAGGAAAACATCTCTTCAGGTCGTCTTGTGGAAATGAGGCTTCCATTCAAAAGGATGGGTGGAAATGTTGACATCGATACATGGGAGTGACTCCAGAAATACAGCACCAAAACCGGGTGGAGGGGTGCTTCCTTCCCCTGCAGCTGCAGCACTGCTCCCTGGGACAGTGTCCCTGGGCTGGGGACCTGCGGGGGCGGTGGGAGGAGGCTCACATGCAGCTTTGTGTTTGCCTGAGTCTGCACTTCTGTCCTGCTGGGGATTTTGGGATGTCAAGCAGCTAACTCTCAATTGAGTCTTCTCAGCCCGCATGGGATGTGCCCCTGTCTCGTGGCTGCCACTTGCTTTGCCCCCCTCCTGCTCCCAGTGACATCCCCAGGGCTCAGCTCTGCCCACACACCCAGGGCTGCTCTGTGTCCGAAGCAGCGCTTCCCACCTCCCCAGTGTTGTAGGTTTAATTAAAGTTTCTGTGTTTTGCACTGGTGACTGTGTTGGTCTCTCTCAGACTGGGTTTGCTCCTGCTTTGGGAGCAGAGCCAGTGAAGCCAATGGCTGGAGCCTTTGGCACAGGGAAGGGGCCCTGTGGATGCACTTGCCATGTTGGTGGTTGACCTCGTGCTTGCACTAAAATTGATCCTTTATTTAACTGCATGATCAAGTACATCTGGTCTGTCTTTGTGTCCTTCCAAGGTGTCTTTCTGTTGTATTGTGTGGTTTATTTATTAACTTTTTTGCTGTGTCCACCCCCCATCTCATCTGGCATTTGGCAGGTAGGTGATGTGCAAAGCCTGATCCCAGGCCAGCAAACCTCTTGAAGATCAGAGACTTATAACCAAAGGATGTTTGAGCCTTGTTTCCAAGGCAGGGTGAGAACTGGAACCTTTTCCTTCAGATGTTTTTCCTGTCCTGCTGTAGGAGCTGACTCAGGACTTCCAGCATCAGTGTAGTTCAGCAGCTTTGTTGGACTTATAATAGACCTGGATTAAATTAAACCTAGACCTTCTCTCAAATGGTTGGAGGTAGTGTAGCTGTGCTTAGCAAATGCTCCTTTTCTTGTCTCTGGGTTACATCTTCTCCATCAGCACAGGCCAACTGTCAGCGCGTGTTGCTAAAAGCAGCAGCAGTGTGGAGGGGTGGACGGGGAGCAGAAATGTCATCTTGGATCACAAATGTTGTCTTTGAAGGCACTTGAATTTGTCTTGAGCGTGTCCCTCAGCGAACATGACGCGCAGTGAAGGGGAAGCAGACGTAGCGTGGGTTTCTGGCCATTTTCCCCTTCAGCCACTGACCAAGCCATTCTTTTTAAATTCAGTTTTCAGAGCTGGATCTTTGGGGCTGCCATACGTAGGCCAGTTCATGTTACTCTTTTCCAGCTGTTGCCTTTGCACGGGGTGCGTTTCCTGAGTCGCTGTCAGCCTTGCCCTGTCTCTTCCTTCACAGCCCTCCTTTATAAATGATCGCTTATGGCAGCCAGTGATGAAGTAAGAGTTGAGAGAAGCAGCCTCATGTGGAGATAGCAGTAACAGAATAAAAACCAGAAGTACTTGATGTCGTTGTTGCTGTATTGACTTGTCCCTGGTGCGTGGCTCAGTTCCACTGTGCTGTGCTGGGATCCTGCGAGTGGATAAACAAAGCAGCCCCACAGCAGGAGCTGCACAATCTGAGTGGGCACTTGCCAAGAGGAAGATGCACTTTGTACCCCAAGGACCTGCTGCTGAACCACACCAGAGCCCTGCACTCTGCACTGTGTTCTTGCAACTGCACTGGCTTCTTGAGAGAGGGAAGGAGGCAGAAATGGGTTGGAGGAGGTGAAACTGGTTGTTAGTGATAACTGCTAAAGTTACCTGAACTCTCCTGCTGCCAGCGTGCTGGTGGGAACCTTGTACAGTTGAGAAGCTCAAAGAATCTTCTTGCTGCTTCAACAAGGACTCCCCTGGCTCAGAGGTAGAATTTAACAGGGCTTTTGGAGGTCATTTCATGCTCTAATACCCAAGAGGAGACATCTTCATCGTTTAACTTTGCTTCCCCTTCGGTGGATGAGCGCTCTTGCCATTGACATTGGAGAAAACTCCTTGAACATCCTGGGGACACACAGGGTCTTGTAAAATTGTGCCAAACCTCAGGCTAGGATGAGCCAAATTGAAAAAGGGCTGTCTCCACATCAGATTCAGCAGGGGCTGAACCGTGACGGGCATCATCAGCTTGGAGATAGGCTTGTTCTGAGGAGCACAACAAGGCTGTGAGCAGGTTCTGGAGGTTAGAAAAGGCCTTTCAGGGGGTGGAGTGGTTGCTTCTGCTTGCTATAAAAAGCCTGGGCTTGGGAATGTCTACATGGGCTGGCTCTGTGCAGGGCATTAATGCAGTTGTCGCTAAAATTGGAACGAGTCCCTCCCCATGTTCCCAGTTGCAACTGTAACACAGATAATAAATAACATCAAAATCCCTCATTAGAATTTGGGCTCCTTAATGCTCGGTACAGTCACACCCATGGAAACAAAAAATCCCCAGGAGGGGGGTCCTGTAGGAGTGGCACTGCAAGGCCCTGACCCAGCGAGGTGTGGGGTTGAGTCCACCTGAGCACATTTTCCTTCCTTTTAGAAACTAGATTAAGGTTTTCCTGACCCTATAAATGGAAGAAGAAGAGAAGGCAGGGGATCAGTTCTTTATTGCTTCTCCTGTGTTTTAAGGCACCTGGGAGAGATAAACCCAAGCAGACTGCACTGCACAAGTCAGCTACCCAGATTTTCCATTTGGATGTGAATTACTCCCAGTTTTATGTATGAAAATTGGGGTTTTCTTTGAGATGGTGAAGTATGTGATGCTGGACACCAGCACCATGCTCCAACAGCTGGTGGGTGGACACAGCACTTCAGGCTTCAAGTGCTGATGCTGCTAAAGGATATCTGTGTTGTACTATGGCTAAAGAGCAAAGCATGATTATATTCCTAAGGGTTTATGTGTCCTGTGATGATACAAACTATAGAGAAATGAGGGGTGTGGGTGGAAATTCCAGCTAGATTGTAAGATATGTGAGTAAATTCTTTTATCAAGTACTTGCTGATCACTGGAAGTGACTGCTCTGCAAAGGGCCTTACTTTTCCATGTTTAGAGCATATACCTTTAAAAATATTAGTTTAGGTATTACATACTCACTTTGAAAAAATTCCCTTGTAGGCAAGAATAAAACTTACAAAAAGGCTGTTACAGAGATCATCAACTCTCTATTAGATAGCTTGGAATATGCTCCACTAGCACCAGAGTTTAGTCTTCTCCAAATTACTGTAGAGGATTTGACTGTATCTTGCTGATCCATCCACATTTTAATTTCCTCTGCACGGATACATATTGCAGGATGCTGGAAATCCCCAAGCCCACTGGAGCTGCAAGACTGGATGTTTCATCCTGTAACACCAATAAAATGTTAATGCATACTAATAGCAACAGCAAAGGGGTTTATGGAGCGAGCTTGGAAGTATTTTATAATTGGTAGGGTATCTGTGTCACAGAGAATTTGGGGTTAGAGTCATCAAGTATTGCACTTTGTCAACACAGGAAAAGAAAAACTCTCAAAATATACCTCAAACCTACTAATTTTTATAATTAAAGGGGAAAGATGGGAGATGAATCCCTGGGGAGAGACTCAAACATAAATTTCATATACATGAGAGAGCTGCCACTGGCTGGGATGGATTCAGGATCTGTGTGTTCAGTTGCCTGCTCTGCCTGGAGCCCGCTGCAGCCTCACCTGAGGACACTGCCTCCCTTTCCCACCTGGAGACCAAGGATAAAAACACCATCCTGCTGTAGAGACCCAGTGAATCTGGGCAGGGGGTGACATAAATACATCAGTCAGATGAAATCCAGCAAGCTGACCATGAGTTGTTTTCCTTGTGTGTCCTCTCCACCCAGCCTGGTGGTGTTGTTCTATTACTGCAGGCTGAGGTACAAAAACCAAGGAAAATCTGACACTGGGGTGAGAAGGACCAGATTTCCTCCCTCTTGCAGGGTTTCCATCTGTCAGTCTTTGGTTGCACCCCTTATCCTGCGTGTCTGGGTGCTCTGGTCACTGCCTGTTGTGGTGAGGAGCATGGGACAAAGAAAGGAGATCACAGCCTGTCCTGAGCCCCTGGGAGTTGCTGATCCACCCTGGCTGGCACTTGGCTCCCCTTCCCCTCCTGCTGGATTGAAACATGAAGTCTCCATGGACAGAAGGGGAAGAGCCTGGATGGCCACAGCACTGCTTGTTTTAATACATGTGCTCCAAAACTTGAGGGTTTTCCCAAGTCAACAGTTCCTGAGCCTGGGAATAAGCCAGAGGCACTGCCTGACCCCGCAGGCACCGTGGGGCAGGCTGAAGGAGCTCTGGGTGTGGGTGCTCCTGAAACAACCTGAGGCTGAGTTAATCCACTGGTAACTCCAGGGGGAGAAGCTGGAGGCTCAGTCCTCCCCCTCATCCGTCCTGTGACCGAGCTGAGGGCACAGCACCACGGGGCCTGGGGTTTCCATGGCCTGGCTCCTGGGCTTTTCAGCTGTGTCCTTGCCTTCTGGGGCATGTGGAAGAGCCAGGAGGCTCGTGGTGCTGTGGGGAGATGGGTGATGGAAGAGAGCAGCCACAGAGCCTGGATATGGGGGTTCTCCCCTGGCTCTGAGCATTCCCCAGACACCTGGGTGCTGCTCTGCCCCCGTGCAGGGTGATCCCCATCCCAAGCCCTGCTGGAAGCTGCCTGCAGAGCTCTCCCCGGCCTCACACCAGCATGGGGCTGCTGAGAGTGAAGCCTGTCCCTTCACACGTGTTTTGGGCTGGTGTTTGCCCTCCAGCACCAAAGCAAACAGGAGGGTGAGGTGCTGGCGTGCCCTTCCCTGAGCTGAGCATCCCTGGCTCTCTGCTGGGGGGAGTTCATGGGAATATTTGGGGATCCTGAGCACTCCCTGCCAGGCGGGCAGCGCCGGGCTGCGCTGGCAGCCTGCGAGGAGGAGGAGGAGGAGGAGGAGTGGGCATGGGCAATGCTTGGTGTTTTGTTCATCCTCACCAGGGAGAAGAGGAGAAACAAAAGCAGGAGCAGCGCGGGGCACCGGGCTGGCTGGGTGAGGAGGAGACAAAAATAATTGTGCAGAATTTCATCGGGGAGCTTGGAAAAGGGAGATTTTGTGAGCAAACAGTCACCTCCCAGCACAGAACTTCCCAGTCTCCAATTTCAAAATTCCATTCACATCAACATCCACTTTCATGTTGCAAAACCTGGGGAAAAAGGGAGGGAAAAAAATGCAGCTTCACATATTTCAATGCAAAAGTCTCATTTTGGTGAGGAGAAGAGGGAGAAAGCACTGCTTTGGGGGTTCTTTATTAGAAATCGAGCTCCCAGGATGGAAGTGTGGAAATGATCAGGGACCTGAGGCAGGCGGGGTTGCCCCAAAGCTGCTCCTGTCTTTTGGGGCTGAGCCCAGTGGGGCTGCTGGAGCTTCCCACACAGGAAAGGTGAGAGCAGGGGCACAGGGCAGAGGCTGTGCTCTGGCACACAGGAGTCCTCATGAGTTTGGGACAGCAGGTATGGGGGGACAAACACATGGCTCCAGCCTGATGGGGACCTGCCAGCCAGGCAAAAAGGGGCAGCTTCAGTCCCAGGAAAAGGAGGACTGCAGGGAGCAGGAATGGTCCACAGCAGCACCATGGATATGGGGTTTCCCTGGGAAAACCCTTCCCCCTCCTCTGGGCAGAAGCACAGATGGGGTTGATGCTCTGTCTCATTCCCTGCAGGTGTGGGACAGGTGATTCTGCTCAGCTGGGCTGGTGTGGGGTGAGGAGTGAGATAAGAGCAGGCTTTGGTGGGTGCTTCCCCTCTGTGCTCCTTTATCTATGAGCCATGGAGTCAGGCAGTGTTTTCCCTGAGGAAAGGGAGCCAGGACAGCTCTGCCTGGGCTCTGCCTCTGGGCTTGGCCTCTCCTCTCCATGCCGACCTCCACGTGCTGTTTGGCATTGGCTGAGATCTTGGATGAAGCTCCTGCCTGCCTGGCATGGAAATCCCAGAGTAACTCTGCTGGAAATGTCTTTTGCCCCGAGGAGCTGCTTGAGAAGCCTCAGCCTCCAAGAGTCTGGGTGAGCAGAGCTGCAAAGCAGCCCCAGGTCCCCCTGCAGGTGACCAGGACCATCGCTGGCAGCACTGCCCCCTCACCCAGGACCAGCAGTGACACCAGAGGAGCCAGTGCTTAGGAGAGCAGGTGAGCCCACCTTATGGATCATGGATTGTGCTTGGCTGAGCTGTGTAAGTCCCAGTGTGGAGAAGTTAGCAGCTGGTTTTCCCCGTTTCCCAGCTTGTGGGGGCAGCAGGTCCTTCTCTGCAGACCCCTCACTGTGTTTCTCTGATGGAAAGGTGGCTGAGGGGGTCTTTGCTGCAGAGCTCTGCCCAGCTTGTGTCTCTGGGGTGCCAGTAAACCCCTAAATCATTTGGCATCAGTGTCTTTTGAATGCTGAGGGAGGTTTTTTGCTTCTGCTGCTGTACAACCGAGCTCCTCGTGCGTCGATGGTGGTGGCAGAGTGTTGCTGAGATGGCTGCTCTGTGCTTAGTGGCTGCTGCTTCTGTGAAAAGTGCTTTTTTACTCTAATTTTTCTATTGTGCTGTTTCTGCTGTTCGATGCGAGGGACAGCAGCTTCTGCCACACAACAGCCTCCTCCCAACTTTCCCACTGCGTGCTGGCAAATCCAGGACAGGCTTAACTCAAGGAGCCACATTAATCATCAAATCTATAAGCAGGATATAGAAAGGCCAAGTGTGAATAATTACTGCTCAGGTGCTAATTACCCAGGCCCAGACCAAGCCCAACATATTAAACAGACAGCTAACGGCAGCGGCCTCTCCACCACGTTGCTGGGTCCCCCATTGCTCTCCTACTGCTCTCTCTGCAGGGGACTCCTGCAAACATCTGCTAACATGTGCAGATCCCAAAATATTCTTCTGCTCATTTGTGTTTAAGCCGGGGAGATGAGATGGGAGGGACCTGACTCAAAATCAACAGATGGAAGGAAGGACAGATAGATCCTGCCTGGGTTCTGCAGAGCACAAGGTTGCTCTCCTGAGGATGGAATGCTGGGACTGATATGGGCTTGTTCTTGGCACTTGTGGTGTAGGAGGACACGGAGCTGCTCCAGCTGTGGGTCAGCACCTGGGAATGGGTGCTTGGCTCATGGTGTGAGGGTGGGTTTTCCTTGGGTGGTGCCCAACCTCCCCCTGGGAGGGTCAGTTCTCCATCACTGTGCCCGTCCTTGTCCTCCTGGTGCAGACAGACCTGTGGATGTGCAGTGACATCTGGGCTGAGCTGCTTCAGTGTCATGAGGACCTGACTGAACTGGGCTTGATCTGTGGCTCCCTAAAGCCAGATCTGAGCCCTCCAACACCAGGGAAGGGTTGGGGGGTGCTGGGTTTGTGCTGAGCCTCTGTTCTTGGTGAGCCCAGCCCAGCTCGGCAGCCACCTCTGCAATCGCCTCTGGGTCAGGGAAATCAAGAGACATCTGGACCCTCGTGGGTTCCACAGGCAGCTCCCAGGTGCCTTCTGCCCCTCCTGCCCGCCCTGCTGAGGAAAGCAGGCTGGGCTCAGGCGCTGCTGCAGCCGCGGGTTGAATTTCTGCCTCTGGCACCGGAGGCAGCGTCTCTGCTCCGGGCAGGGTGACTCCCCAGACAAGGGCTCAGTGTGGTGACACTGAGGACACCAGCAGTGGATCTGCTTGTGGAGAGCATTCTGCACTGGGAAGGGAAAGCCACATGTGCCTGGCAGCTGGCAGAGAGAGCGGTGTGCGCCCAGAGCCGGCTCCCTCTGCCCTGGCACGGTGCAGGAGTCCCCTGACCGTCCCCATCTCCCACCTCTGTGCCAGCCGCACCCCACCTGTCCCTTCCAGAGCACCTCATTCCCGCTCCAGGGCTGCCGGGCACGAAACGCAGGCGATGCCCCTTCACCCCAGCCGGGAGAGCACTAAGGGCAGAGAGCACATGGAGGGATTTTTAGGGTCAAACTCTTCAGCACCAGCTAAAGGTCGGGCAGTGCTGGGGTCGGGCACGTTGGACCGCGCGGGGGACAGGCGGTGACACGGCAGCAGAGCCCACGGCTGGGCTGCGGGGTGCAGCGGTGGCAGCTGAGCTCCCTCAGATTTTGGGTTCTCCACCCTGCTCCAGCCCATCTGTTCTGCATCTCTCACCGGGGCCAGGGAGCGGAGGGCTGGGGGGCGAGGTGGTGGGTGCTATGTTGGGGGGCACAGCCCCTTCCCCGCAGCGCCCAGGGGGCTCAGCCGACTTGTGGAGGGATCAAAACATTTTGCGCCTGGAAGACGAGGAGCGTGTGCGAGAGTGAGGATGGGCTTGTGTTGGGGGGTGCAACCTTCCCCTGTCACCTCCCTTCTAGCCTGAATGCTTCTGCCATCATGATTAATTTATCAGGTACTTATGAATATGCAGATGAGACTCTGGTTTCCAGGCTCTGCTTTCAGGAGAGGCTGTGATGGGCTTTCTGCTGCTGCCGCCTTCGTAAGAAGAAAAATGTCATGTACCAGCGTTTAAAATAAATAAATAACTGCGCCACCGAGAGCGTGCGAGTCTTCGCGGCTCCGCCGAGCTGTGGGATCTCCTCGCTCCTCGGTGGCAGGGATTTTTGAGTGTCCCTGTGGCATATGCACCCCGACTCCCCCTCCCCGTGTGTGCACCGGCGGTGCGGAGGCGTCTTTGCCAATTCCAGCCTTTGAAACCTTGACTGAAGCCCCAGAAACTTCCACTGTGAAGGCGGGCGAGAGCTGGCTCCCCCCGGGAGAGGGGAGATCGGGTGGGATGGGTGTGCCTGGGGTGGTGGGACCCTGCAGGATCGGGTGGGATGGGTGTGCCTGGGGTGGTGGACCCTGCAGGGACGGGTGGGATGGGTGTGCCTGGGGTGGTGGACCCTGCAGGGACGGGTGCTTGTCCTGCTGATGGCCCCTTTAGCACTGGAAACCGCGAGGTCTGGGAGATGGGGAGCGGTTTGGGAGGGGGATAAACGTGTGGTGCTGCTGCTGGACCCTGTCAGGCTGGGCTGCCTGGAGCAGGGGCTGTAGGAAAAGGATTTGATTTTAAGATTCAGCAGCCGGCCGTGCTGACCTGTGGGCGTCCGCAGAAGCACCTGGGTTTAAAACTTCCCCCAGATACTGCGTGCAGCAGCCAGGGCTATGGGTGCAGGAGCTGCTGCTTCTGCTAATCCCACTGCCGGGACCCCCCTCCAGCCGCCTCCGTGCCGGGGAGCCTCGACTCCCGGGGCAAGGAAGCGGGATGGGGCCGGGGGAGGCCCCCAGGGTCCCGGAGCAGGGAGGGGACTTTTCCATGTCCCCATGGGTGAATTTTCTCCGGTCAAAGCATCCAGCTCTGGTTTCACAGAGCGAGCGCTGGCGCGTTCAGCAGCGCTCCCGCATTGCCTCTGCGCCTGGGCAGGGGGTTACAGGGCTCAAATTTTCAATTGCGATTTTTTTTTTTTTTTTTGGAGGGGAGGCTGTTTGGAGGACGAGCAGGGGAGCGGAGCGGCGCTCAGCCCTGCGGCGTCCTGAGCGGGACAGGGCTGTCGGGGGGCAGCAGCCCCGGCCTTTGGGGGCAGCGCGGCCGCTGCTGCCCCTTCCTCTCCGCACGGGGGGTCGCGGCCGCCCCCTCCTCCCCTCCCTCCCTCCCTCCTCCCCTCCCTCCCTCCCTCCTCCCCTCCCTCTCTGCGCGCTCCCCGGCCCCGCTGGGCGCTGCGGGGCCCGCGGCGGGCACCAGGGGGCGCAGCCGGGCCGGGGGCTCCGCGCTCCGGAGCCGCCGCGACCCCCGCGGCCCCTCCGCGCCCCGCGGCCCCTCCGCGCCCCGCGGCCCCTCCGCGGCCTCGCTGCCCGGCCCCGCAGAAGGGGAGGCTGTGCTCCCGCGGGGATGCGCGGGGCTGGGAAAGGGGTTTTGTCCATGTGTTGGTTTGGGGGGGGGTCCCGGGGATGTTGGGGTGCGGGGGAAGAGGGACGGCTCTACCTGCGGGGTTTGAGCTGCATGCTAGAAAGTGCGCGTTGTGCGCAGGGTTAAAAAATAAATCATAATGCTCCCCTCCTGAGGTGGCCGGGGGGTGTTGAAGGCGTGCGGAGCGGCCCCGGCTCGCTCCTGTGGGGTGAATGAGGGGAGGAGAAAAACACATGCACAAAAAGGGGGAAAAAAGGAAAACCCGCCCGCACCACCCAGCGGCCCCGCGCGGGGATAACAAACTCCAACTTAAAAAAAACTTCCCGAGCGCGTCGGGGGCGCGGAGCGGCGGCGCTGCCCAGGTGCGGTCGAGGCAGGGCCGGGGGCTCCTGGCTGCTCCCCCCGGCTCCGGGCCCGGGGAGGGACCCCAGCTCCGGCCCCTTCCCCACCGGCCCCTTGCCCACTGGGACTCGCTCTGCGCCGCACAGCCCGACCCGAGGGGGGCTTTTGTTGCATCCTGGCAGCCGGGGGGGCTGCGGGTGTGTGTGCGGGAGAGGGGAATCTGCACGGTGCTGGGGGAGACAAAGGGGTTTTTGCGAGGCGGGGGGGACACGGCACGGGGGGCAGCCGGAGTTTCGGTCAAGGCTCCCCGGTGCAGAGGGGAAGCAGCGGCTCAGGAGAGGGGCTTCAGGGTGAAGGAAAGCAAGGGCACAGCAACTTTATAATCGACTTTTTATTAAGATTATAAATTTAAACAAATCTGAACAGTTTTACCCGGTGATATACAATTCCATATGCACAAAAATACAGGCTTACAAACAAAGAAAAAGGAGCAGGAAAAAAAAAAGAAGACCCCAACAGACCGTTTTGCAAAGCATCCTCAGTTACACACAGTGCTGATACCGTGAAGTTGGGAGTGGGCAAAAGAAAGAGGAGGGGACGACGACCAGAAAACCCACCTTTTTACAACAAAAGGTTTTTCTTTAAAAAAAAAATGTAAAAAAATCAAGAGACTCTACAGGAGACAATCTCTTCACAAGACCAAACACTGCTGGTTTTATGATTGGGAAGGCTGAAACCAGAACAGTTAAACTTAAGGAAAAAAATTTAAAAAGAGGGGAGAAAAGAAAAAAAAAAGGGGGGTCAGACCCGGCACACACATTGGAGACGTGAGTGGTGTTACACGGGTACCTGCGGCACCCCCAGCACACACCGAGGCGGAGGCTCCGGGCTGCCGGGGGAGGCTCGCCCCCTCCCCGGGTGGCGGGCGCAGCCCGCAGGGACCCCCGGCTCCTGCTTTTCCCCTTCCCACCCTTCCCACATCCAGCTCTCAGAGCCCTCCAGCGCTCCCCTGGCACAAGCGGGGGGAAGAAGTCACATCGCACACGTTTCTTCTGGGAGGAAAGTTGAAATGTTTTCATTTCTGCCTTTTTTTGTTCTTTTAAATAGATAAAGAAACGCACAAAAGCGACGGGGCAGCAGCGGCTTTCCCCTGCCCGCACCCCGGAGCACACGGGGCCGGGGGCGGCGGGAGCCCGGGGCGGGCAGCGGGGCCGGGGGCGCTCCCGCCGCGGGGTCCCGGGGCCGGTCCCGGCTCTCACGTGGCGCTCCCGGCCGCCAGCACCGGCCCCGGGAAGCCCGCCGCGAAGAGAGCCCGAGCGGACACAAAGAGGATTATTTAAATAGGTGCCTCGTTGTTTTGTTTTTTTTTTTTTTTTGTTGTTGTTGTTTGTTTTGTTTTCGTTTGTTTGCTTGTTTTTGTTGTTGTTTTTTTTTTTCTCTCTCATCTCTGCAAAAATAAAGTCCCAAGATCTTAGATTTTTTTTCTCTTTATTGTACAATTTATAAAACACTAGCGCGGCTCTGCCCCCCCGCCTCCCCTGCGCACCCCTCGGCACCCCCCTCCCCTCGCCCCAGCCCCCCTCCCTGCCTTTGTTTCAGGGTCCCCCCTCCGGAGCCGCCGTCCCTCGGATCGCACCCCCGTTTTGTCAACAGCCCCCCCACACCCCTCCTGCTCCCCCACTTCTCTCTAAAACGCGACGATGGCCCGAGTCCAGGCTCCCAGGCTCGCCAGCGCCTGCTTGCTGCACAGCTGCCCGTTGAGGGGCTGCTCCGAGTCCGCCTGCTGCCGGCTCACCAGCCCCGTGAAACCGGAGCCGAAGATGGAGATCAAGTTGGAGATGTTGGAAGAGTCCTGGGGGTGCTCGGCGCTGTACTCCTCGAAGCGGGCGCGTTTGGTGCACGGGGCGAAGGGGGGGCCGCCCGCCACCCCGCCTCCCCCCGGCTCCCCTTCCTCCACCCCCTCCTCTTCCTCCTCCTGCCCCGGGTAATACTTGCGCTTGGTGCCGGGCGCGGGCGGCGGGGAGGCGAGCCCCGCTGCCGGCTGGCAGCAGCAGGGGCACTGCGAGCAGCAGTCCTGGTGCAAGTACCCGTTCTCCACCGTGGTCACGACGTGAGTGTCCAAATCCAGCACCGTGGTGCGGCTGCTACAGTGCGGGGCCCCGCCGCTCCCGAAGTCACAGCCGGCGGCGTAGAGCAGCCCCGGGGCCGCGCCGCCCCCGCCGCCGGGACCGGCGCTGCCGGCGGCCCGGTAGAAGCCCGGGGACGAGTCTCTGCAGGGCGCTCGCTGCATCTCCGGGGGCACGGCGCACACCGGCACCTCCAGCAGCTCCGCGCCGCCCCGCGCGGCCCCGCAGCTCCGCGCCTCGCGGTCCTGCGTATCGGCGGGCAGCGGGAGCGCCGCCAGCTCCGGCGGGGCGGCGGCGGCGGGCGGCGGGCAGGCGGGCATGGCGAGGAGCGGGGCGCCGTCGGGGTAGTGCTGCTGGCGGCGGTAGAGCTCGGCGTAGCGCTCGCTCAGGTAGAGCTGCCGGGCGTTGCGGAGCACATAGGAGACGAGCAGGTTCTTGTGGAGCTTGATGCCGCCTCGCTGCGTGCGGGAGCTGTGGATCTTCCGCAGGGAAATACTGATCAAACTCTGCGCATCGAGGGTGCACTCCATCCTCCTCCGGCCCCTCAGCATCGGCTCTCGCCGCCCGCGCAGCCAGGCACCCCGGCCCGCATCCACACGGCAGCCGGGCGGGTGCGGAGGGTCGCAAGCAAGGAGGATAAAGAGGCGTGGGGGGGGAGGGAATAAAGGGGAGGGGGGGAAGGGGAAAAGGGGGGAAAAGAGCCGGAGGTCGCTGGAGAAGGGGGGCAAATAGAGAGGGGTGTCTTCAGGGGGCGGCCAGCGGCGGGAGCGGCGCGGGCATCGCCGGGGGCTCCCGCTGCTGCCGCCGCCGCCGCGCTCCGAGCACGGACGGCGCGGGCGGGCAGCGCCACCAGCGCCGCGCGCGCCCCCCGCCCCGCCCTCCCGCGCGGCGCCGCCCCCCGCCCCGCCCCTCCGCGCGCGCCCGCCCGCCCCGCCCACCCCACACCAACCCGCCCCCCCCTCCCCCGGCGCCCGCCTGTACCTGTCGCGCAGAGACACTGAACGCCCGCCCGCCCGGCCCCCGCCTTTTATACCGCTGAGCCGGCCCCCGAGCCCCGCCCCGCGGGGCCAGCGCGACCAATGGAGAGGCGGAGGGCGGCTTGACGGGCGGTCGGCGCGGCCAATAGGAGTGAGGCGGGCGCCTCGCGCCGTTCAAATGGTGTCAGGCGCGGCGCGGCCCGTGAGGGCGGCGGGGGCTCGGCCGGGCCGGGCTCGGGACGCTGAGGGCACCGGGGGTCCCGCCCGAGCGGCGGCGGGGCCGGGGCACCGCCTCCCCGCGCCGCTCCGCTCGCACAGGTGAGCGCGGGGCGGTGCCCGCCCCGGTGGGCGGCCCCGAGCAGCCGCGGGGGCGGGGGTGCGGCGCGCCCCGCCCCGTCCCGCCCGGTGACAGCCCTGAGGCAGCGCGTACCCTCAGCGGGACCGGCACCGGCTGTGAACGCCATCCCCGCGGGTGCGGTGGGATGCCCCGCTCTGGGCTGTGCTAACCGCGGGAGGTGCCGGTTCAGGTGCTGGCCGCACCTCAGAGCTGCCGGACGCCCCCACAGCCCCCGGCGGGGACCCCTCATGTCGTGCCTGCGGGGCTCCCGCCATCACCCGCCTTTGGAAAGGAGTCAGGGCTTTCCCCCGCCGCGGGGCAGGACCGCGCATCAGTCACTCCTCGCAAAGTGCCACAATCACACCTGGTTTCCCCCCAAAGTGAGAGCGCTCGGGTTAATGGTGGGCTAATTAAGGCCTTCCGTCCCGCCTCGGGGCACACGGCAGCGCTGGCTCTGCCCTTCCTCACAGAAAGGTGTGAGGGGAGGGTCGGGCCCTGGGGGGTTAGGGCCCCCGGGCTTGTCCCCGGGGCGTTAGGGACTGCGGAGGCTCGGGGGTGGCTTTAGGGGATGCTGAGACTCAGAGGTGCATTAAAAAGCCCCAATCACCCAGAGACCCAAGCACCGCGCCCGGGGAGCAGCAGCGCCCACCGGAGCGGGTGACACCGCAGAGCAGCAGCCCCTGTCCGGCAGGTGAGAGCTGGGGGGCTCCAGGCAGGAGGCTGCAGTGTCTGGGTGGGAGAAAGGGCTCCGAGATGCACAGCCAGGAAGGGACTGCAGCGCCGGGGCAACGGCAGCTGCTTCTGAAACGGCATCTTCTGTAGAGAGCAGAAGGCAGGGGGGAGACGGGGGTGTATTCCCACTGCCTGCAGAGGTTCTCCAGCTGGGTGCCTGCCTTGGGGTCACCCTGGCAGACATACCTTAGCAGGGGCTATGGGCAGTGTCTGCACGTGGTGGGGAGCCCACTGGAAAGAAATCCTCTGAAGCCCTTGTTCCTGCTGTGCAGCCCAAACTCCAAACCACAGGGGCAGTGACACAAGGTGATCACCGGGGTCATCAGCTCACTGTGCAAAACCTGGGCTCCATGGGGGGCTTTGAGGGGGATGCTTGGAGGGCTTTTCTTGTTTCCTGGCTTGGCTGTATTCTGCTGGCTCAGCTTGGCCATGTCCTCCACTGAAGGAAATGGGAGCAGACCCAGCACCACAGAGGATTTTGTTCCTGTGGAAGGGTGGTCGGGGCAACAGCTGAGCTAGGGCAGCTCATTGCTCCTTCAGGAGTTCTGCATGCTCATGGAGCAACCTTCTCCACAATCTGCCTTCAGCCAGGCAAACTGGGGTGAATGGTACTCTGAATTCCCAAGCTCTTAAGATGCTCTTGTTCCATGTTCATAATATAAAAGTGATCACAACCCTGTCCGAGGGGGTGGCTGTAGCTCAAGGCAGTGGGTACAGGCAGTGTTGGAGGTGTGGGGTTATGCTGTGTCTATCCTCTCCTCCACCAGGCTCTCTTCCTTGCAATTCTCCTTGGCTGCAAGTTGGCTTTTCCAGGACTGTGGCTGCACAGCAGCTGGAGGTTCAGGAGTGATAACTGGAGCTGGTCTGTGCAGATACTAAGGGTTGCAGCAGGATTAGCTTTGGACACATTGCATAGGCCAGTGCTGAACTTTGGGTGCTTTGGTGGCTTGAGCCAGGTCTTGCTGCTGCTCAGTGAGATCAAAGGCTCTGCCATCCTGGGCTGTTGGGGTTGGTGTTTGTGGACTGAGCCACAGCTGCAACTCTGCAGCATTTCCTCTGTCCTCATGGGCTCTGGGGAACCAGGGCAGCAAGCGCTGCTGCTGCCAACCTGTGCCATATCCTCCACCCAGCCAGTGCAGGCAGTGATTTCTTCTGCTCAGCTGGCATTTGCTGCTCTCTGGCCCATCTCCAGCTGCAAAACTCTAGCCTAGGTGGTCCAGGCTAAGAGCTTGAATTGCCCATTGGCCAGCTGTGATGGGGTGGCTTGGGCAGTGCAGATGGGCCAGGCACAAAGCGTTGCCCTGGCAGACCCCCTCTGCCTCGAGCTCCTGCTCACCTTCCCACCTGGGACTGGAGCGTGGCCTCAGGACACTGCCCAGTGCTGACCCTCTGCTTTTTAATCATCAAGTGGCCCAGCTGGCCTCGAGCTGTGGATTTTAGTGAAGGGTCAGGTGTTGCAGAGCTCTGCTTGCAGCAGTGCAGGGTTTGTGGAGGTGCAGAGGGTTGAGCATCCTCGGGGCTGGCTGGGCACCGTGGGGCAGCCCTGGATGCAGGAGCTGCTGCTGTCTCTGGCTGTCAGAGAAGTGCCCTCTGCTGTAACTGCCTGAGAAGCTTCGTGGCACCAGGAAAGCCTGAGAGCACAGCAGGAGCCTCTAGGAGATGAAGACGGAATTAAAACTTTAATCTTATTTAGACTCTGGGTAATTAATATAAAGGCTGTAAAACGTGGGCCTGATCCTGGTGCTGGCTGCTGGGCACCGTGCTGTGGCCGGCAGGGCAGCAGCAGCTGCAGGCTGGCTCTCCTCCCCAGCTGGCTCTCCTGGCAGGTGCCAATGTTTTGTTTGCAGACACGGTGGCTTTAATCCTGGAGCTGGGACGGGCTGTGCACTGCAAGAGCCACGCTGCTTCAATTTGGCCTGTGGAATCCAAAATCTCCCAGAGACAGGAATCTGGCTGATACCTGTCTTGGCACACGATTGCAAGCTTTGCTTTTCTAAAGAGGATAACGAGTCCTGTCCATTTTCTGGCTCTGAAGCAGCAAGGTGGGGCAGGATGGTTCTGGTGCTTGCCTTTCTCAGGAAATCCTGTGTGTCCTGTTCAGCATCCCCATTCCCTGGTGTTGGGGTTTGGGTGCCCTTTCCATGGGCAAGTTCCCTAAGGACCCTACTGCTGTAGTGGACAGTTCATGTAAAACCATCTTGGTTAAATATGGTCATCTTGGCCAGCTTTTACCCGGCCTTTATAAGGTGAGGACCATTATTTCCCCAAAGGACAAGAGGATGGGCCCAGGATTTGCCCTCTGAAGTGCTGAGCTGCACATTTTCTGGTGTAGATGGTGCAGGGGACTGG